>NC_034409.1:56179767-56490871 GCF_002078875.1 Numida meleagris | reverse complement strand
CCCGAATAAAAGTTTAAAAAATCTTGTTTTTATATGAAATAACCAACAAAATTGTTGTTAAAAACTTCTCAACTTTTTGCATGTTTCCTGGCAAAAGGGTGACACACTTTTCAGTTAGGTCAAGCATGGAACGATGGCTTTAGCTGTGTCAGTTAATAGCTGGTTACGTTCAGAGCAAGAAAGACATGCCATGAGCATTCTTATTTGCCATGAACATACAGATAACATGTTTTGGCAGTAAATCTTACTTTGCACAAGTAGTTCAAGTTTTCATACACCATGTTGCCCTCAATGAATGCTGCCATAAGATTTATCATGCATGTTCTACTACATATCTTTCAAGAGAAAGAATACAGCCAACGTGCTTTCCCATGTACTTCCTGGATTTAAACATGACTGGGGGTATTTTCATTTAGGTCTTGTGCTGCTGGCTTTACAGTTCATATAAAAAGAGCTTCTGCACATCCTTGTTCTGGCTAACTGTCAGCTCCAAGCTCACAGTGCAGGTAATACAAAGTTGCCCAACATCCACCTGTCAATCAGGATTCAGGTGAATTGGAAAGAAGTGCTTCTACAGTAGAGGTAGAGAGAAGGTTTTTTTGTCATAAACGAACACATCTTAAAGTTTGTGTGGTAATCTGTAGCTAGCAGGTACTCTTTTAGAAGCATTAACGTAGCTATAAATGCAGGATGCCAAGTATCTATGCATCAGCAGCTTTCATCCTGAGAAACGCCTGATAGTTCAAGATTTTTGTTTATCTGCATGTACTGACTGCTCAGCACTAGTAACATATAGCGTCTTTTGTTGAGAGCAATTAAAGATTCAACTTAGTCTTGAGATTATTAAAAGTTTCAGCTCTGCACCTGAAGACTACTCACAGTCAAATGCTTTTCTCCAGCAAGGAAGTCCAGACACCTTGATTGCGTAGGTAACTAGTGCATCCCCTGCGACTAAATACATCAGTACAAGCAAGAGAGACTCATTCTTTCACAACAGTTATAACAGAATCATAAGGATACTTCAAAGAAAGAGTGTACTGTAAACTAAGCAGTGCACGCATTGCATTTCACTCCCAAGCGTAATATTCTTGTATGAGGTGAGCCACTTTCTCATCTCCTCACTCCGCATATGCCAGCACTCCCTCATTTGTAGGCACAGCGAAAGTCATTATAAATGTGTGCTCTCACAAACTTGAAGTACAGTAGTTATTGGTAAAGTCAGCGGTTTAACTACAGCACCTCAAAGCAACCCTTGTTCTGGTTCATAACTTTGTTACTTGTTTTAAATGAGAAAATCAGCGAGTGATTTAAGTCCTTCTTCCTTCTCAACAAAGGTTTAATTTTTGCAGCTCTGTTAGTGAAGATTAAGTAGGGACAGAAAAACAGTGCTGCTAAGAATTTAGGCAATGAGTTAAGTACAAGAGACAGACTGTACAGTGTCATTTAACGTCTGCTACTGTAGAAAACTACTAAAAAAGCAGGTTTTATCAAATTCTGAGTCGAAAGATAAAAAGGTAGAAGGGGGCAGCCTCTGAACAGTGAACACTGGTAAAGATCTATCCTGAAGCAACTGTAATTGAATATTATTTAAACTTGGCAGTTATAGCCAGTCTTCGTGTTACAACTATCAGTGAATCCATCTAGTAAAAGCACAGAAGCCTCAGAACACTGTAGTACAGGAAAAGCTGACACCCACTAAAACAGTGACAGGATTTTAATTCTAAAATATCCTGTCTTTTTACGCTTTGACTTCCATAGCACAGAAAGGATAGAATAAATGTCTGAATGCTCATCTACCCAACTGTGTAACTTCTAGAAATCACTTTTCTTAGTTACGTCAAGACAAATATAGTGTTTATTTGAGCTACACATAACGATGACCAGTTTTGCTGCTACAGCACTCTTGCACATGCCTGATCCAAGTATTCTATGAGATACTCCGGATAAACCTGCTGCTTCTCAAAGATGACAAAGATAGAAGGGTTTGAAGAGCTGTTCACACAACTGTCGTAGAAGTTCTGGTCGTCCTTCAGGGGAGGGCGAACATAACTCGATCTACCAACAGTGAACTCTCCCACCAACACCCGTGCCAGAAACATGGTCTTGGCGCACGAACCTTCCCTGCAGTAGATGTCAGAATACGATGCATCTCTTGCAAAATAGCTTCCTGCAGAAAAGACATCAAGACAGAGTTGGTAAGACACCGACATTACAGAGATGGAAAGAATACAGTGTAAAAGCAAATGCACAACAACCAAAAGCCACGGAGCAGTTCACGAATTACCTTTCATTACCTATCATTCTTAGTGAAAATGACCACTGTATATTACCTACGCTTTTATTTTTGATAGCATGCAAGTTAAAAAGCCGAACAGGTAATGTAAATGTAATAAAATATATAATTTTTTTTTTTTTTTTTTGTCAAAGGCTTCCCTTCTGACTCCAGACTTCCACCCTCCCCACTCTGACACAGGTTCCTCTCCTGATGGAGGCTACTAATACTCATTAGAACAACTTTTGAGAGTTCCTAAGTATTCAGCTGGGTGAGTGGATAGTCAGCCTCTCTCTTGGCTTGTTCTCTTGATTTGCTGATCCTTTCCTGTACACATGATGGTGGCTATAATTTCCTAGTAAGGCAAAAAGCCTGTAACTAGGATGGTATTTATGTTCCTGGCAAAAAAAATCCCAACCATATAGTTCCACGTTGCCTTCTGTAGGAACTAGAAGAAATTGGAACAGAAGTAGGTGTGGACCATAACAGAATGGAACGCAGAGGCCAAGGCCTTCCATTATGCCTTAGCTCCAAATGATCATTGTGAAAGCCATCAGTATTGTCCACAATCAGCCCCAGATTGGCCAAGTGTCCCCTTTCTAGTTTTACACATCTGCAGTGACTACTGAGTATTTTTCAGCAAGCCTAAAGTTAACGAAGGAGCTGAAAAACAACCTTTGCCATAGACTGTCCCATTAAGGCCACAGATCCTCCAGTCAAAGTTTTGATGACAGATGGCATCAATGTGTTTTTTACTGGTTCCATGAAATAAGAAACGTTCATCTGTCTTTCCACCATTGCTCTTCTGCATTTGTTCCTTCTGCCTGTAACGAGAAGCAGCATCACTGTAGTTCCACAGCAACTATACAGGTTCCAGCTGTACTAGCACTCAGAGACAAACTCTGAAGACCTTTACATTAAGGCCTAAGCTGTGAGTAAACAAGATACTGTGTTTTCTAGCTGGGTACAAACACGCCTTCATTGTACACAAATGCCTCCAGATATGTAATAACTGAAAATGTTTTGTTCCATTCACTACTTGGTGGGTGTGGGGGAACTACCTTTAATTTTTTGCTAAACACGGGAGTTCATGTTAAGGCTTTCCCTCAGCGAGTCTTGCATTGAATTTTGAAAGCTGTTTCAGTTTTGACCTGCTACAAACCAGTGTTTCTGGCAGATGGGGCTGACGTCCAGCTTCAAGGCTTCAGTGGAAAGCAGCTGCCCTAGACGCAAGCCTGGCAGACATCAGAACCAGCCCCTCCCATGGAGCTCATTTGAATATTCTGAGCTCTAAGTCTTAACTGAGTTCTGGTTTTGCTGGTACCTCTTTAATGACATTGCTGATTCTGATGAGGTATTTCCATGGGGGAGTGGAAACAGATTCTGAAATGCAGCTGCGTTTCAGGAATGAGTGGTTATCTGTAGCATACAACTAACTGCAGAGACAACAAACTTCATGCATGCATACCAGAGCAGTATTTTACACATACCATTGATACAGTTCCCAGAGAGATGGGTTCTGAATTCTACAAATCCTTTTAATGTGTGTTTTTGGCATTGTGCGTTGAAAGTCCCCCTTGACTTTGTTGTATTCTTCAGAAGAACTGTCAAGATCAATCAGCTGTATGGAAAGAGATTAAAACACTGGTCTCATCTTTTACTAAATCATAACAAAGCCACTCTACCTAGTGGTAGACCACTCAAACCTTTAAAGTCTTTTCTGTGAAAAAGAGATATGAGCAGCAAAAATACTTTTTGGAAAAAAAGGCAGATTAGAGATCCCTACTGAATAAAAGTGAACTCAGCTAGGGAACAGGAACTCCTGGGGGTTAAAATACCCAGCTTGCTTGCCCAAAGGATGTTAAAGGAGCTGCATGCTTTTTTGCAAACAATCCCTTTTACTATCTAGGCCAAGATACAAAGGTACTGTTCAACAGATGCAGACACAAGTACTCAGAAGTAATCAGTACCTAGAATCATAGAACAGTTGGAAAAGACCTCTAAGATCATCCAGTCCAACCATCCACCTACCACCCATATTGCCCACTAAACCAAGTCCCTAAAAAAGAAATAAAACCAGAAAATTTTTGTTGCGGCAAATCAACAGCCATGCACCTTAAGCGTTTTTTGTTTATATTTCCCTATGGCCAATGAACACAAACTACACCGCCTGTCTTACATTTTACAGAGCTTCATGTCAGATCTTTTCTGTAGGTGTAATTACTGTCTTTGACTGAGGTGGTGGTGGAGGGAGGCAGAAAGTCAGCAAAGGTAAACGGCGTGGTTATTAGCTGGGTGTGTTACAGAGGTACAAAAGTTCACTTCACTGGAGTTATGCTGTCATCCTCACAGCAATCTGAACTCTGCTGACTTCAGAGGTGCTCCGTAGATGTGCAGCCGTCTACTTACATAAACCTCAGGGCCTGGCTACGCTGAAGTTTAGAAGCATGATTTATTTCTGATGCCTCAGGACATGTTGAACTTCTTTAAAACTAAACATCTTGGGCATCAGTAACAGTCTTGCTAATACTGTAATTTGCCTTCAGGCAAATTTGCCAAGGACTGGGACAAATACGTGACTGTGATAGTCAATGCTACCACGGTTATACTATCACTATTCATTAGTTTAAACTTGGCTCTGGTTTCACTTCTTTGCCTGCCCAGTGTGACATCAGGCTCAAACTTCTAGACACCTCTGCATTACATTACTCACAAAGCAGTCACCTACAAAGGCACTGGATTTAACAAACCTGCATGCAAGAACACTGACGGAAAAATGAAACAAAAGGCTCCAAACCTTGAATCCCAGCTCAGGCAGAGCAGATTTGTCCCAGTGAGGTGGAATCCTCTTAAATTCTTCTGTATTCTTAAAGCCCCTGTAGAGTACAAGATAGTATGAAAAGATAATTAAAAGAAATCCTTACATTTTGTGTACATAAGTGTCACAGTTTGGCCTAATTTCTATGACAAGGAGGTGAAGGTACCCACAGATCCATGCCCTGGGAAAGGGGGAAGCAGGAAAGAGAAAAGATAGGGAGATGGGCCCGGATGAGAAAGAACAGTGGCAGCAAGCTAAAGTAAAAAAAAACAAACCAAAAACAACTTAGTTTCCTAAATATAGTAGTGGAATGTGAGGTAATACAATATAATACAATGTGATTGAAATTGAAGCTAATAAATAAAATGCGAAAAAGAGAGAGTTTCCAAAACCGAAGACCTTACTCTTCTACTCTGGCGAAGCGGCCAGGGAGCAAAGAGGGGGAAGTCTCGTGACTCCCAGCCCGTTCTATCTTTCCCTCCAAATGGAAAACGGAAACGGAAAAATGAAATCTTCTGGGAGCTGTCGTTCATTCTTCTCTTCTGAGACTAAGGGACTGGAAATATCAGCAACCCATAGAACTGCAGCATTAACTCCTTAACTCTCAGTGCACTGCGTGATGTTATGGTGTAGAATACCAATGAGATGCCATCAAGCCATGACAATATGATACTAAGCATTTTTGCCAAGACAAGGGAGGAAATGGGCAACTTAACATACTCAGAAACTTTCAGAATTGTCTTTTCTGTTCAGTAGTTGAAAATATATTTCCACATTGTTACGTCAAGACTTATGGCAGGAAGCAAGATGCCAAACGAGCAAAGAATTTTGACATACACTGAACTAAACATGAAACTAGTTTTCTTAGTTGTAAAGAGTTGAATGTACACATGAAAGCCTCGCTACATATAAGTGTATGCATAACTTCGCTATAAAAAAATGCATCCACTATCATATCAGTACATTAGAAACAGAACAGATACGACCCTCCCATTTCTTCCACCACCATTTCAGTTAGCTAGGATGTTTAGCTGCTCCTTCTTGTGGTGTTTAAATCAGTGTGCTGCAAGGGAATGCATTAAAAAAGCTGGCTGCTATACGGAATTACATAAAACTTTTCCCTTTGCAGAATTCTACCTTTTGATCCACCTGTGCCAACTACTGCTTACCTCTCAGATCCTCTGGTTGTTCTCACAATAATTGCTTCTGAACTCATACCCAGCTTTGAAAAGGCATTTCAGATGTCAGAAAAGGCTAGTGCGCATACGCTTTATTGCTTCCATCTGTATCAGATGCTCTAATAAAATAGCTCCCTGCTATAAGCAGCTCCATACAACACTGCGATATGTTGAATTATCTTCTACACTTGCACACTTTCTGTGGTGAAGTCCAAAATTCCTTCAACACTAAGGCTCCCAAGTTGCCTGGCCTCAACTTGTCTGGACTGGAACACTGCCCTGGCTAGGTGTTGTTGCAACAAAGGTATGTCCCTTCTCTCAATTTCTTTAAAATTGTTTTAACAGTTCTGTTTCACCTTATTAATACTCTTCTTCAAGACTATGCACTGTAAACTGTTCCCAATGCACTATACCCATCACCTCAGAACACGCAGTTGCAGTTTACCTTTTTCTTATCTTTTCGACCTCTGACTGGGACACAAATTTAGGTCTTCTGCAAACCTTTCTCTCTGTTCTGTACCGAAGATTTTTCTGAGTCATGGCTGAGGAAGAAAAAGAAAACAAACAATGTTGTGTTTTATCCTGGCAGCTAAGCACCACGCAGCCCTTCATGCGCTCCTGAGTGGGATGGGGGGAGAGAATCCAAAAAAAAAAAAAAAGAAGTGTAAGACCTTGGATGGGTTGAGATAAAGACAACTTAATAAGAAAAGGAAGAAAACAAGAATAAAAGCAAGTGAAGCACAACACAAGTGCTCACCACCCACCCACACTCAGCAAGTCCCCAAGCAACAGTAGCCCCTCCTGGCCAACTCCCCCAGTTGCATTGTTCCACATGACGCCCTCTGGTATGGGAAATCCCTTTGGCCAGTTTGGGTCAGCTGTCCTGCCTGAGTCCCCTCCCAGCTCCTTGTGCACATCCAGCTCCTCACTGGCAGGGCAGCACAAGAAGCCAAAGGCCCTTGACTAAGTTTAAGCGCTGCTCTGCAACAATAAAAACATCGCTTTGTTATGAACATTATTCCCATCCTAAATCTAAAACACAGCACCATACCAGCTACTCTGAAGAAAATCACCTCATCCAAAACCAGAACAATCAGCAAAATGTTTTAGAAAGTCTCTGCAGCACAGTGAAATTTGTTGTTTTGTCAAAAATGCTGAAAAAAGGCAACAAGCTTTTCTTATTGCAGCATACAAGGAAATGAGAATAGGCTATGGAACCCACAGTCTATTTGTATAGCTCATGAAGAAGGATTCCAGTTTCAGTTTCGCTCTTAGCTTTGTAAGTCATGATAGGCTCTGACAGCTAGGGAAATTTTGCCTTCATTGTTCTATAAGCTAATCTTAAACAAAAAGGATCTCTGTTAAAAGAAACAAAAAAGGTACTTTTGCGCCATGGACTGTATCCCCTCCTCCTCAATTTGCAATCAAGATACTGTGTTCCTCCATATATTCGTAAATTTCAAACTCTATAACTGACAGGTGTGACAGGCCTGTGTGGCATTTGTTTTTACTGACCACCACCAGAGACAAATCACAGCAAAGTGAGCTTCAGAGTTATCCTTGATCTTGGATCATCACATAGGTGCTATCACATCATCCCTGCAACTAAAAGGCAGTAGCAGCCAACAGAACTGAGGCCTCATCTTCAGAGAGAGAGTGAGAGCATGCCACATCTTCCAGAAGCTTCCCAGTCTTAGTGCTTGTACTAGTAACAAGGGCAATTAAGTTAGTCTTTGACTTGCTGGCACACATTTTTAAACCTACAACAAGAAACCCTTAAAAACGAAAGGTTTGGAGGAGTAGGAAAGCCACTTTGCTGTATTAGCAGCTCTTACCAGAGCTACGAGAACTTTGATAACAGCTCTGTCTCTACGAGCAACTGAGGGTCAGAGGGGTCAGAGGTACAAGAGGGAAACCTGATCTCTTGTATTAACATATTTAAAACAATAAGTTACCTGGAAGAGAGGGAAAAAGAGAGAAATAAAATAAAGAATAAATTTAAAAAAATGGGACATACCTCCAAAATCCAGTTCATATTCGTGCACTCCTGCTTTGAAGTTCAGCTTTGGAGAACTTCCTGCTGTGTAAGCTTTCTCCAGGTCATCACTGGTTACAGTGGCAGCTACTTGATCACTGTGCTATCAGGCCAAAACCAGAAGAAAAAAAAGATTCTCTTGGTCTGTTACATACTAGCAAGTTCAAAAATCAACAAGTATCATAAGGTGGCTGCAGGCTGCAAACTTTGTGCATGAAATAATAGAATACTTAGAGTTGGAGGGGACACTAAAAGGTCACCTAGTCCAACTCCCCTGCAATGAACAGGGACACCACAGCTAGATCAGGTTGCCCAGGGCCTGATCCAGCCTCGCCTTGAAAGTCTCCAGGGATGAGGCATCAACCACATCTCTGGGCAACCTATTCCACTGCCTTAACACACTTACTGTAAAAGACTTTTTCCTTATTTCCAGCCTAAATCTACCCTCCCTGAGCTTGAAGCCATTTCCCCTTGTTCTATCACCACAAACCCTGCTAAAGAGTTTGTCCCCTTCTTTCCTGTAGCTTCCCTTTAGATACTGAAAGGCCGCTCTCCGGTCACCTCGCAGCCTTCTCTTCTCCAGGCTGAACAGCCCCAGCTCTCTCAGCCTGTCCTCAGAGGAGAGGTGTTCCAACCCTTGGATCATTTGTGGCACTTCTCTGGCCGTGCTCCAACAGGTCCATGTCTCTCCTGTACTGAGGACTCCACACCTGGATGTAGTACTCCAGGTGAGGCCTCACCTCTGCAAAGAGGCAGGATCACCTCCCTTCCAGGAGGGTCTGCACCATGATCTTTCCCGGCACAGAGGTGAGACTGACAGGTCAGTAGTTCCCAGGGTCATTCTTTTTACCCTTCTTAAAAATGGGTGTGATGTTGCCTTTTTTTTCCAGTCACCAGGGACTTCACCTGGCTGCCACCACTTTTCAAATATCATGGAGAGTGGCTTGGTGACTACATCAGCCAATTCCCTCAGGACTCTGGGATGCATCTCATCAGGACTCATAGACTTGTGGATGTTCAGGTTCCTCAGGTGGTCACAAACCTGATCTTCGCTTACAGTGGGAGGGAAGTTGCTTCCCCAGTCCCCTCCTTCCAAACCAAACGTTTAAGGGCTGTGTGACGAGCAGTAATCAGAGAACAACTTCTTTGCCTCGGTCTTAAGTACCTCAGCCTTCTCCTTGTCTGTTGTTACCAGCCTGCCTGTGTCACTCACTAGGAGGGGATGCATGATAGTAGCTCGGGCAAAAACAATATATTAAGCAGCTGAAAAGCAGGGAAACTGCCCCTAAGAAAAAGCAAGGAGTATTACAAAGACAAAGTTACATAGTACAGTGCTTGCAGGGAGCACTATTACTGAGACAGCACATTCACCAGTCAGACCTTAACAAAGACACACAGAGTGCTACTGGAATCTCAGAAAAGGAAGTTTTAGTTAGAGGCAGTGACAAGAAAGTATTTAATGTGATCCTATCTGACAGGACTCACTGAAGAACTACTTGTCAATAGCGACTGTGACTCAGCAGTGACTCATCCCACCTGAACTAGTCATATTTGCGGGAAAAACAACTCATTATTCCTTTAAAGCCCATCTTTGAAGTGTATGGAGGGAGAGAGGGCGTGACAAAAGAGAGGATGTAAACACTTCCCAGTAATTCTGCACTCTTAGCACAAAGCTGAGATTCTCCTCATTTCTCTGCACTTACTTTTTTTCCATATTCCCGCCACATGCCATGTTCATCTTTCCAGTACCAAGTCCATTCTGTTGTAAGAATGAAGTGAGGTGGTTTGGTCACAGAGGAGGCTGTGGAAAGACGTCTGACCTTTTTTAACCCAGTCTGCATATCCACAAAAGAGATGTATGACAAGATAAAGCTACGATCAGAAATGGGTCTAGAAGATCTGTTTAAAAAAAAAAAGGAAGAAAGAAAACAACGTTGTGAACTTTTACATATAGATTCTGAAGCTCACCACAAATCTGCAAATTCATTCAGCATCACTCAAGATCGGAACACAAATCTGTAGTTTCCACAGCAATCTCAGTTCTGTCTTGTGTTTGTACACGTTTTACATCTTCAGGTACCCAGGGTATTCTAGTGGTTCCACAGCATGGGATGGGGCAGACGGGGAGGACAGAAAATCCCATGCTACCTCCTCATCCTCCATATAAAAGAGTGAAAGGGAAGATTAATTCTAATCATGTAGGATCAAACTGTGTATTGACAAGCTCTAACCAAAGACGGCTTTTAAAAGTACATGTGATACAATCATACATCTGTGGTTTTCCACCCAGAATTAAGACTTCCTATGGTAGCAGCAGTAGAAACTAGTTATACAATTTTTCAGAGTGACAAATACTACAGTCTATGGATCCGACCCATACAATCACGATGGTAGGGTGTCCCTGGCCAGCAGACAAGCATCCTCAGAGCTGCTCGCTCACTCCCCCTCCCTGCCCCTGCAGGACAGAAGGGAGAAAATAGGAAGAGCAAAAGCAAGAAAACTCATGGATTAAGGTAAAGACATCTTAAAAAGTGAAGGAAAGAGGGAGAGCAAATGAATAAATAGTAATTAAAAAAAATCAAATCAGGGCAAAATGCTCAACGCCTGCCACGGGCAGACCATGCTCAGTGAGTTTCTGAACAGCAGCCACCTTAGAAACCAAAAACTCAAGCTTTCTTCGCCTAGCTGAGGTTTTAATGCTGAGCATGACATTATATGGCATGGAATATCCCTTCAGCCAGTTCAGGTCAGATCTCCCAGTTTCCTGCCCACCCCCAGCTACACATTCGTGGGGGGGAATGGAGCCAAGTGGGGAAACAAAGAGAAAACCTTGACTCTTTGCAATCACTGTTCAGCAACAGCTACAGTACTGGCCTGTTATCAACAGTGTTTTAGTTACAAACCCAAAACACAGCCCTGTACGAGTTGCTAAAAAGAAATTTTTAACTCCATCCCAGTCAGATCAAGTGTGGTAACCCAGTAGTCCTATACAGACCCACATACAAATAAATCACAATGGGCCAGAACTCAAGCAACAGCAGATTAAGAAAGAGAGGTCAGCAGAATACCAAATGCAATTAGAATTGCAGCCATTTATAGCTGCGGAGAGCCTGGTCCATTATTGCACATCCAGAGGGCAAACTCCAAACATTATTAAAACTTCTAAGCATTTATACCTGACGTTATTGGGGTCACAATATTCTCTCTCTATTTCTTCCATATTCTCCAAGTCCTTCCAGGTATTACCATCAGAGATCTGCCATCTATACGGCAAGTGAAAATGAGTTCTGATACACTTGTCTATAAAAGTGAGGAAAAAAAGAGATGCATTATTTTTACAGTCTGTGAGGAAGACTCCAACATTTCAGGCACACGCACCCAGCTGGTGAAAGTATCAAATGCATAGCTATGGAAAGTGTTCAGCTATGGAATCATTGCAAGCAGCAGTACTGAATTTTTCAGCATGATCAAGCAACACTTAATTTTTGAGCTTAGGCAAAAGGTCAGTTTCTGCATGCACTAGATTTTCTTCGTTCATCAAAACTGTTAACAAGCTCAGTTGGAAAGGACTGAGCTGTGCCCTCAGTTTCAAAGAGAAAAATTTACAATAACTGAGACCACAAGCTCATATAAGTCTATTATTTCAAATGTAGATTAACAGCATAGACCCAAATATGAAAGATTAACCACTTAGTCCCATGGTGGTACTGATTAAAAAAATAGCACTCAGTTTTAGGATAGGAGATGGCTCAATAAGTCAACAGCCTTAAGGGTCCAGTTTCTAGTCCACTAGTGAACAAAACAGTGGTTGTGGCATCGCAGGTATCACTCAGAAATCATTCCAAGAGCCAGAATGCAGTCATTCCTCAATAGCAGTGACGAACCAATCACCAGCACACGTCTGCACAAATTCCAGACTAGCTTTCACTGTAGAGCAGCTGGTGACATAACAACACGGAAAGTCAAGAAAACACTTCATATGAGAAGATGTGCAATACCTCACAGAGGTACCAAGTTCAAGAACACCAAGAAGGACAAAGATGACAAAAGGACATCCCAACAAAAGTAGCATTTTTCCTGCACAAGTCAGAACGTTTTCAAAGGGATACAGAGCTCAGACAGATGAAACAGAAGAATGCTAGAAGAAACAAGGGAGAAAACAGATTTCAGAGTATCTTTTGCAGTTATTTGCAAACAGGAAGGATCACTACCATTCTGCAGTCCCTTAGGTGAACCCAGCTGAAGCAGCCAATCTCAAAAAATAGGCTAATACTAGACATTTCAAGGCAAGACTAAACAACTCTTCATCTGTTAAACTTTCATATCAGCATTCAATATTACAACACAATTTAACTACAGATAAGGATAAGATTCTCTTTCCAGTGAAAGATTTCTATCACTTTCTCAAAAAATGAAAATAGACTGAGCTTGCTGCAGTCACAACCTACCTTCAAAGATACAACTTCTGTACAGATTATACAAACAGATCTGTTCCACTTCATTACTGGTAGATGTGGACTCCTGGCTAGAGCTGTGTTTTCTCTCTAGAGAGAGGAAATTATAAACCTTATTAGTACTCTGGTTTCAACAAGTTCTCTTAGAAGTGTAGCTATGAGAAAATGCCTAGAAACAGAGGGTTTATTTACAAGGGCTGCTCTGAAAGTAATGCCTCCTGTTTTAGGATGTTGGCCCAGGACATTGGAGGCAGATGTTGGTGACATGACAGTAGAGGCTGAACTTTCCCACCAATATCCCATTTTATCCCAATTATTACATGTTGTTGCCATGCAACAGATGACAGCAGAGGGGCACTCTTACACAATGGTGTCTGACATGGAAGTGCATACGAAGCACAGGTGTGTCAATGAATTCCTCCATGCAGGAAAAAATGGCACCCACTGACATTCATCAATGCTTGCTGAACATCTCTGGAGACCAAACAGTGGATGTAAGCACAATGAGGCGGTGGGTGGTGCGTTTCAGCAGTGGTGACAGCAATGTGAAAAACAAGCCATGTTCTGGATGGTCATGCAAATCTTTACGAGTGCGGCATGCAGGCTCTTGTTCATCACTGGTGAAAATACACAGCTATCGGTGGTGATTATGCTGAAAAATTGTGTTGCTGAGAATTTGCTCTATCAAATAGTGTTATTGTGTTCTTTGTCTCTATTGGAGTTTCCATGGAAATAAATAGGAGGCATTACTTTCAGAGCGATCTGTGTATACCTGTGTTCAGCTTTGGAAAGACACTGAAGTCTTTGGTAGCCGCAGTTTCAAGCTGTCACCACAAAATAAGAATGGAATCCAGAGCCTCTGCATTTCTAGATGGATCTGAGTTATCTGTGGATACTACATAGTTGTTCAACATAGGCAGCTGTAAATGTCAAGTTTCAAAATTTGATACTTCCGTAAATCAGAAGAACAATGAAACCGCAAGGAGAATAGCAAAGATGAACATACACACACTTGCATTTTCCATTCTGTTATCCTTTGGCTTTCCTGCTAAATTATACTAAGTGACAATTTTAAGTAACTTCAAAATAAAATAAAAAACTGCATCTCTGAGAAACAACTAGGATGCTGCTGTCAGTGAATTCTTGTGCTAGATGACAGCTACTTTAAAGAAAGAAATGGAGAAAAGAAAGTTGTTCATAGTTTTAAACAGTTCTCTATCCCTTGTTTATGTATTTTCACAAAGAAATATCACAGATCTCGCTATCTTCAGTTTCCATTATGCTTTTCTAACTCTAAATGTAAGGATTTTTTATAAAAACCAAGGACTTTTATCAGGCATCTATAAGGCCCTGAAATCCACTTTGCCTCAATTTAAGACATGTCTCTGCCAATGACATCCTAAAAGACACATCAAGACATGAAAATCAAATTTCTTTTTTTCAATGGCATCTATGTGACTATAGTGACTACAGCGATCTTCTGATGTTTTCAAAAGACATTACGATCTATTTACCTTTGCATGGTGAAGACTTGTTATCTTCTGTGTCATGCCTGCTTCCCTTGCTATTTTGTATGGCATACATATTTCTGTAAATGGAGGGCAGTTTCTGAATAACATCGGGGCTCATTCCCTGTTTCTCCAGTTTCTCACAGCATTCTGATTTTGAGAAGTCATGGGATCGCTTGCAGCTGCTGCCAAATCGGCACTGTCCCCGCAAAAAGTACTGGCAAATATGCAGTTTGGTGCAGATCTTTTTAAAGGTGCAAGATCCATAAGGTCCATCGCCTTTGTTGTAATGCAAGCAGACCTTGGGTAGGGAAGAAAATAAAAAAGAAAATTTAAAGATTCAAGTAGAATATGCTCGTCTAGACTGTTTGAATTCAAGCTTCATTTTTAAATTTGCATTTAGAAGATGTACAAGTTTCTTCCTCCTGTTTTCTCTGTTATTGTCTGGAAAGATCGTTCCGCAGACAACAACCACGTCAGAGACATTCTCAAGCAAATGGTATTTTGCTCTAAATCACATACATGTAGGGCAGTGGATTTTATTGTGTCGCTACTGTGACTTTTTGGTTTTCTAGTTTCGGAATAGCGAACTTCCTCAATGTGAATTTGATGGTAAGAAGAACGATGTCTGGCTGGCAGGGAGTTAATTTTCTTCACAGCAGCCCATACACTGCCGTGTTTTGGATGCGAAGCCAAAATGCTGATAACATACCACGGCCAAAGCTTTATCTTCCCTCCACAGACTGGAGCAGGCGAGACTGCAGACAGGACAAAACTGAGGTAAGCTGGCCAAAGGGACAGTCCACACCATATGACATAACGCTCAGCAACAAGATCTGAAGGGCTGGGGGATGCCCTCCTACAAGTTAGACACTGCTTAGAGACCGGCAGGCCATAGGTCTGCTTGTGAGCGGTGCGGTTTCGCAACACTCCATTTCCTTTCCTCTTATTAAAATGTCTTTATCTTATTTTCTCACTTTTTTTCTTCCTATTTTCTTGCAGCCATTCCGCGAGGGCACGGGAGTGAGCTAGCAGCTGTGCACGTGCTGCCAGCCAGGGTGAACCTACCTCTACCTACCTCTACCTACCTCCTCCTACGTAGGAGAACAAAGGTTGCAGATTTCATGCGTTAGATTTGGATTGCGGTAACCAAATGGATACCCAGTGCCTCCAGCTAACACCATGCCTCTTCCACTTTGTGATGGTCACTCAACAGGGCACAAAGAACAGTCACACAGTGCTCACCTCTGGTAGGAGGGTAGGGTCATTTTGGAGCAGAAGCTGGCGAAGTTCATCACTGCTAAAAGTGTCAAGTCCGTGCTGTCTGAGAACAGAGTGATTATGGGAAGAGTAGAAGTCGTGAACAAACTTGCATTCCTTCCTACAAAGCAAAATGAGTATAACATATGAGCACAGTTTGGTACTCCACCTATATCACACTAAACGATTCTAACAGCACGCCAAGTTAGCTAGTTTCAGAAAAAATCAGTAGTACTACTTTGTAATGTAACTACATGATTACATGACTACTCTGAGGATAACTCCCTTGCAACTTCTGATTTACCGCTCTCACAGCATTACTGCAGCCCGACGGCACTGGCATATCTGAGCTGCGGCTCACACCTGTGCACGGGACAACACCAAAAAGGCAGAAAATGCCCTCAGCCACCCAAACCAACACAGCTGAGTGTGTACTGGGGCAGGTGAGGGCCCTGCGGGGAAGCGACGGTGAGGTGGAAAGGAAGCGGTGGAAGCAGAACAACCTCTGCTGCCTCTCTGCCTCGAGGAGAGGAAAAGAAACGAGCCCAGGAAGCACTTTCGTCACACGGACGCGGCAGGAACACAGCCTCTCCCCACCGGGGAGGGCACAGCCGGCGCAAGGCCGAGCCCCGAGGAAGGGCTCCTCTCGCCCCGCCGATTCCAGGCCCGAAAGCCCTCGCTCCCCCCGCAGGTCGCCGCCCTCACCTGGCCTGCTGGTTGCGGCAGACGCCCTTCAGGTGGTACTTGCAGAGGTGCAGCCGCCCGCAGCCCCCCCGGCAGCCGGCGCCGTGCTCCGGGCACAGCCGCAACGCGCTGGTGGCCACCACCAGCACCGCCTCCGCCGCCGCCGCCCCAGCCTCGTCGGGCGTCTGAACCAGCGTGAAGCGCTGCGAATTCCGCAGCACCGCCCTCAGCTGCTCCGCCGCGGGCCGGCCCGGCAGCCGCCGCTGCAGCTCGTCCAGCTCCAGGCTGCCGCCGCCGGCGCACAGCGCCCTCAGCGCCTGGGTGTCCAGCGCCATGGTCGGCCCCGGCTGCCTTCCCCCGACAGAGCCGCTCCCGGCGGGCCGGGCGCGGAAGCGGCTCCGCCTCCGCCGGTCCCTCGCCTCCTGGGCGAGGAAACGAAAGCGAAACCGCCGCCTGGGCGGCCAAGCCAGCGGCAAGGGGCGAGCTGTGGAGCGGCTGAGGCCCTGCTGGCCGGGCGGGGAGCGGAGAGCTCCTGGCTCGGCGTGGGCTGCCGTCATGCCCCGCCACCGCCCTCGGGGGCACTCAGCCGGCTGAGCACCCCTCACTGCCCTCATGGGGCTGGCGGTATCACCTCGGGGCTTTGGTGATGTCATAGAATCGTAGAACGACCCCAGCTGGAAGCATAAGAATCGTGGAATCCAAAACCTGGCTCCACAGAGGACCGCCCAAAAATCAGACCCGATGTGTGGGAGCGTTGTCCAGGCGCTTCTTGAATCCCGGCAAACTCAGCGTCATGACCACTGCCCTGCAGAGCCTGTTCCATGCTCACCACCCTCTGGTGAAGAACCTTTCCTTAATACCTAACCCGACCCTCCCCTGACACAGCTCCATGCCGTTCCCTCGGGTCCTGTAGCTGTCACCAGAGAGGAGATATCTAAAAGGAAAAATTGTGACATTAGAAAGTAAATTGCTTCTAACCATGCAGAACACGAGGTACAATCAGTTATCAGGCATACAAATACATTTCGAACAGAGAAATATTCTTGGGCATCTACCCTGCAGGAGTCTGCGACTGCTATGAAAAATTCAAAATCTCAGCTGAGAAGGACATAAGTCTACTAATGGTTCCAAAAGGACATTCAACTATGTCCCAGAGGGAGAAATAACTCTCAGGTACCTATCCTGGAGGAGTATGGGGCTGCTATCCACAGTGGAAAACCATAGTATTATACAATCATAGAACCATGAAGGTTGGAAAAAACCTCTGAGATCACCTAGTCCAACCACCAGCCCATCCCCCCCATGCCCTCTAACCACACCCCTCAGTGCCACAGCCACAAGGTTCTTGAACATCTCCAGGGATGGTGACTCCAGCACCTCCCTGAGCATCCTGTTCCAACACATCACCATTCTTTCAGAGAAGAAAATGTTCCTCGTATCCAACATGAACCTCTCCAGGTGCAACTTTAAGGCCATTCTCTCTCATCTTATCACTGTTACCTGGGAGAAGAGGCTGACTCCTCCTCACCGCAACCTCCTTTCAGGTCGTTGTAGAGCTCATACTTAGTGAGTGCATAAGATGTATGATGTGGGGATCATGTTTTCATTTTTTATGTGCTTTTCTCTTTGGATCATTTTGTCACCTTCATTCGGAAGTGTGCTGTAAACTAATGTGCAAATTACCATTATTTAATCTGGAGTGCCAGCAGCAGGCAGGGGCACTGTGGGAGCTGACAGTGAGTCTCGTTGAACAAGAAGCTGGACTGTTTCCTTCTTTGGCCAGTCAGGTTCTGTTGTGCGCAGGTTCATCTGGTTGACTTTCCCCCTGTTTCTTTTTATTTCCTGCTTCCCCTGTGAGATCAGGAAGGGAGTGACAAAATGAGAAGCTGGACAAGTACACTGAGCAGAAGCACAGCTATATTAGGCCAGTCAGAGGTTCACTCCAATCTGTAGCCTGCCTCCAACAAAGGACGTCACCAGATGGATGCCCTGGGGACAATGTGAGAGGCTGTAGAATTATTGTCCTTCACTCCTCCTTTCCAGCCTCTGCCAATTACATATCCTGAACCACCACCAAAAAAGTTATTCACTTTCTTGACTGTTTTTTTTTTCTAATTTCATGACCACTTTCTTATATCCTCCTTTGCTGTTTCTAAGGCATGGGCACAGGCTGCCCAGAGAAGCTGTGGATGCCCCATTCCTGGAGGTGCTCAAGGCCAGGTTGGATGGGGCCCTGGGCTGCCTGAGCTGGTGGGGGGCAGCCCTGCCCACGGCAGGGGCATTGGAGCTGGATGGGCTTTAAAGTCCCTTCCAACCCAAGCCATTATGTGATTTTTGATTCGCCGCCATCATCCTGTAGCTTGGGCTGTCCTCTGTTCTCTAGCTGTCTTCCTTCAAGAGACAGGCCTGCAGATGACATGCAAGATGTGAGAGCATCAAATGCACATGGTGGTTTTTCAGTGTTTTTTCTTCTGTCTGCTGTTGTTTTTCTAATAATCCCTGCTGTTTGATTTTGTTGATTGCTTTTGAGGCTGGAGTGCCACGGCTCATTTGGATCTCTTAAATTCACAGGACCTCTGTGCACTGTAAATTAATTTTTATTTTACGAGTTCATTAGGAGAGAAGATAAACAAGCATATCAAACAAGGACTCAATCTCCTTCTGTCTAAAATGGGAGCCTAAAAGTTTAATCTAAAATGTGAATTTGCTAAGCTGTCACTTCATTAATTTATGAAGCTTCTCACTCACAAATTCTCATAATTCTCGTACCCATGAGCAAAATTGTTACGCAGCTGATGGTGAGAGGACCCATGCCAAGCTGATGTTGAATCCACCTTAGAAGCTTTTTTGGGGAAGCTGATGTATTTATACCTTCCAGTTTGGAAATGGAATGGAATGGAACGGAACGGAACGGAACGGAATGGAATGGAATGGAATGGAATGGAATGGAATAGCTCCTATTGGAAGGGACGTACAAAGACCATTGAGTCCAACTGTTTGGTCTATAGCATTTCTTTAAGTTAGTGGATACTGAATAAACTTCCAACTGTTTAATATGCAAGACAGTGAGCTGCAGGTGATGGTGGCTGCTTAATGACCCTTACCCCTACATGTTGCTCTCATTTTGATGTAATGGTTCCTAGTGTGTATCAAACCTGAGAAGGTGTCAAGTGAACAGCCATGCTGGAGCTGGTGTTTTCACAGAATTAACCCATTATCCTTAGATCTTATTCCTGACCAATATTAGCTCAGAAGCCATTCAATCACTGAGTAGCCAGAAACTATCATTCTGACACTTTTTCACAGGATCAGAAGTTGAACTAGAAAAACAGCCAGTGGCTGATGCAAGGGGAAGATTTGCAGAGCTGCTTTTGAGTACCTTCCCGTCCCCAAACACATACCCAAAGTAAATCATAGTTTATTCCTTCTCACACAAGTTTCTTGTAGTTTGTCCTGTGGCATGTTCCTCAGGAAGAAAAAAAGTACCTCTTTGATTTGATACAACTTCCCCACCTATGAAAAATATATAAGCAAAATTGAATTTTCTCCTTCAGAAGAATCTTCTGCTACTGAAAAAGTCAGTTTTCATTTGTAAAATTAAATACCTCCAGAATAAGAATGGGTTACATGAGACCTAAGGGGGAACATAAGGCGAGTGTCTTCTCTTCACCTCCTGAACACACTAATTAAAGGTAAGGCTGGAATTGCTTTGTTAAATGTCATCATTATATAATTGCTTATGGGCTATTCTACCTACAGTTTATGACTGCTTTGTGCATTGGCCCTGTAATAAGATCCCTTAAAGCGTTTCCTATGGCTTTTGAACAGCTGCTGGACTTGCAGAGGGATTTTTAGTAGTTGTTGGACTTCATATTCAACAGTTTCAGTGAGCCACCTCTGATAATATATGATGTACTGTGCTATGAAAACTTTACAATAGAAATATTTGAGGTTCAATCATTAGATTAACATCCTTATTTTTACTAAGAATTAATGGACAATTGTATTGTTTTTAATTGTGGCATCATGTATTTGTCTTCAAAATATAGTAATTCAGTGATTTTCCACTGAATTTGAGCACACACCTTTAAGAGATCCCTAGATGCAGTAGTACGTGGAGCAATCCACTTCCCACCCCATCCATTTCCCTAGCTTGCATGGTGAAGCTCCTAGCTTTGTTGTCTGCAGTACTGAGCCTTCCCTGCATTTCTGTGGAATTTGTGCATACACAGGTAAGGAAAGTGCACAGAACAACACAGATTTGGGACTTAGTTGTGAGCTAAATTGTTCTTTGTTGAAATGTTGCCTTCTGGTTGGTACAGCTGCACTGCTGACCATCAGGGGCTTAGAAGCTTGGAAGTGCAGTGTGTTTGCTTGGCAGTGTTTTTGACCACTTCTCAACCTACATTCAAGCACACATTTGGAGGGCTAATCCTATTCCCAGTGATGGTCTGACAGCATGGTTACTTTAGCACTTGGTTAAACCTTCAGTAATGTTGAGTGCAACTGGTTCATTTACACTGGCTTATATTTGTTCTATGTTATTTCTGTGTACCACACTAATATCTTCACTTATGATGTGCATTTCTGAAGTAAGGATTAATTGAAAACATCTCTGTATAACAAGCTTGCAATTACAATCCCAGGAATTTCCCAGTGGCACACTAAACTGCAGATCACCCAACCAGCAGATGATATGCGTACCCACAACCCCAAAGCAAGAGCAGCTCAGTTCTGCTGCAGTACATCGTTAACACCAGGCTGTGGGGCTGTTGGCTGTCCCAGAAATCTTGCATCCCTTGCATGCAGAAAGCAGGGTGAATCCACGTTTTCTATAGTTGCCTCAGGACTGAGCTTATTTTCAGCAACTAACTGTATAGGCTGGCAAGGATGTAGGAGACTCATTTTTTTTTGTAACAAATCTGCCTTTTTTAAAAGAATTGGTTAGCCTATTGTTGTTTTTTGTTTTTTTTTTTTTCATAGTTTACATTGTTGCCCAAATGCTTAACAAGTGGCCTTACTTCTGAAAAGAAAAGCAGTTTTGGACTGAAAATTTACAGCATAGTTAGCGATACCATTGTATGTCATTGGCACAGCTCTGCTTATATTCAATTGAAGCTTTAGTTACGTGGTGCAATTGTAAATGTCTGTTTATTGTGCTAGCCATAGCCTCAAAAACATGTTGCTTTCGCACAGACCCATTACCTTCTTCAGTGGTTTCCTCCTTCATACAGAAACCACCTCAGAAGCTCTATTCTAGACTTCTTTCCTCTGCAGATCACGTGTTTCCTCTACTTCATTCTTCTTAAGACTGGCATTCACTCTTTTCTAGGTCTGATCCCAAACTCACTAGAGTTCATAGAATCATAGAATATCTCGATTTGGAAGGGACCTACCAGGACCACTGAGTCCAACCCCTGGCTCCACATAGGACCAGTCAAAAATCAGACCCTACGTCTGAGAGCATTGTCCAAATGCCCCTTGAACTCCAGCTGCTCGGGGCCATGCCCAGTGCCCTGTGCAGCCTGTTCCATGCCCACCACCCTCTGGTGCAGAACCTGTCCCTAACCCCCAGCTGCCCCTCCCCTGACACAGCTCCATGCCGTTCCCTCGGGCCCTGTCGCTGTCACAGAGAGCAGAGCTCAGCGCTGCCCCTCCGCTCCCTGTGAGGAGCTGCAGCCACCTGTTCCAATGTATCACCACTCTTTCTGAGAAGAAATAGTTCCTAAAACCCAACTTGAACCTCCCCAGGCACAACTTAAGACCATTTCCTCTTGTCTTATCACTGTTAAGTGGGAGAAGAGGCTGATTCCCTCCTCTCCACAACCTCCTTTCAGGTCGTTATAGAGAGCGATAAGGTTTCCCCTGAGCCTCCTCTTCTTCAGACTGAACAATCCCAGCGATATCCTAATTTGTCTATATACTCATTAATTCCTCCTTTAAGTCTTCCACTTTCTGATTGGAGTGGCCTCCCTGTTGGCAGCTTGAGAATACCAATTCTGTTTTCTTAAATGTATGCATTGCCACCAAACCACTTATCTATGTATTGTAAAAATTCGCTTAAAATGAATGCATTCAAATTAGTAGCTCCAGCAGTTCAAAGTGTTATTTTAAAAGCTCAATAACTTTTCACTTTCTTGTGAAAAAAAAATAAAGAAATTTGTTAGGAGCCAGAACAGTTACTGAACTGACTATCATTTTGCTCTGCAGTCAGCAAGTTGGCCTGGTTGTACGGTGTTTCAACATGTGCTAGACAAAATATGAAATTCCATTGATAAGGACTTATGAAAAGATACACTTATGGCAACATATTGTACTTACAAGTGATAAGTCTACATGTACTGACTCCAAAAAAAAAAAAAAAAAAAAAAAAGGAATGAATCACCAAAAAACAGGCAAAAGAGCACAAAAGTTTGCTATTTTTGGTTTAGATCACTGGTATTCATATAATAATAAACATGCTACATGTTGACCTGGTTTGGAACGCAGAGCAGAAGGGATCATTTGGATCAGCAAGTCTATCCCCTCACAATCACGTGCAACTCATTTTTTAGATATTCAATTCAGAAAAGTCTGTGGCGTAATCACCAGGTTCCATGAGCCTCTGAAAGCTTTCCAATAACCTTAAGATCTGTAGCTGGAAAAAAGCAGGATCATTGTAACTATAGGAGAGGCTAATGGATTCTGGATTCTGCCCAAAAGCTTTTGAAGTCAGCAGTCAGATATAAATGTGAAACATCACAAGCAAATCTAAAAAGAGATAAAGAAAACAACAATGGCAACAACAACAATAAACACAAAAAGCTAAAATTACCTTTGCAAGAAATAGGAAATATGTGGCTTTATTTTCCAGTTACTAACCCCTACTTTCAACTGAAGCTTCCTTTCTTCAGTGAGAAATTTCTGATGTTTTCTCGTGTCTTTTTCCTCTGTGAGTTCACTTACTCATCTGTGTGTTCATCAGCTAAATTCACAGTTCCTCAGGTGGTATGACACACATCACCTGGAATGTCACAGGGAAATCATTCAGAGATCAGAAGCAGCTCCTGACAGTGACAGAAGGTGAACAGAAGGGGCAAAGGATCTCATAAAGCAAAAAACATTCTGTGCTTTCCAAAACTTCTTGCAATACTGAAGTATGTATACAAAGTACACTAAAATATGAATCTAATATATTCATATTGTCTTAAGCAGCTACCTAGAATCCCAACTAAAACACATGCCTGGTAAAGGAAGACCCAAATTACACAGAATACTTAAGTGTGTATAGTTTAACTAGGACTGCAGCTCTGAAACGAGAATGTATTCATAGCTATTGATCATATACAAGACATAATGCAGAAAAGTACTTTTTTATCCACTGGGATAAAAGGCAATATTCTCTATAACACAGTTTATTACTGGTACAAATAGAAACATAATTTCAGAGAAATTTTCTACGTTGACATAGAGCAAAGCATGTTTCTCTGCTGAATTGCTGCTGGCCTTGTTCTCCCTCTTGCCACACAGCTCTATCTCCATCAAACTATTTATTGACCTATCTACCTACATAATGCCTTAAAATTCCTGTGTAAACATACATTCCATATACTTTTTTTGTGTAATGATTGCATTTACTTCTTCAAATTGGTTTTAAAATAAAGCCAGTATGTCTGCTGGAATGTAGGATGTGGAATTACTGCTTTTGTTCTGGTAAGAATGGTGCTACTATGTTAGCAAGTTTCAAGTTCTATTAAAAAAGAGGAACTTATAATAAACCTTGTGCTGAGTCATATTTGTCTCCTAAAAGTAGATTTACATGTTTTGTAGCATTCTCATAGAAATTCCGTACTTAAAATGGAGATGATTTCAATCAAAGTTGGGGACATTTTCAGCTTATTTTCCTTAATTTTGCTTCATTTCACTTCCAAAGGTATTACTAATCAATGTAATTTTCACAATTTCTTTTCGTCTATCTTTGTACCCTGAAATAGCAAAGGAAGACCTCTTGAAAAGGCAGTTTGTGGTACTACCGCTTAGTACTTCACTATAGGCAAATAGGACTGACAAATAGACAGTCTAATTCCATTGAGATGATACGCACAGGAAAATAGAGCTGTTTTATTTTTCTGTTTTTACTTTTGAAAAAGACCTGATGTGTCTCTTTCTTCATCAGAATGTAGGTGGATTATTTTTGCACGTGTAGTGCAAGGATAATATCAAGATCTTCATGCCATGTTTGTGTGAGAAGACCATGGACAGCTAGAAAATTAATGAAATCATGAAATAAGGAGAGCAGACATGTCAACGCGGTGGCTTCTTTGCTACGGGCAAATCTCAAGCTCTAACCACATCTCATACAACAAGCTGGGGTCTCCATAAAGACAGCAGCCACTTAGTAACTCTAATTCCTCATGTGGTGCTGCTGAGGATGATATAGCTTGGAAATTTATTTACGAGCTCAGAGTGGTTATTTTCCCAAACAAAGCACTGCGGAGAAATCACTGTCATCTCCGAGCTCTAAACACTGCCACCCTTCTCATAACATTCTTAAATGTGTTTGTATCTGCTCTGTGCCCATAATCCATCTGATATGTTTTAGTTTGGTCATTTTTAAGATAGAGATGAACACTGAGACTCTAGGAATTGAGGGGAAAGAATATCTGGCTGGTTACATTTTTGTTAGCATTGTTTTATATGAATATATCAGAGTCAAGAGCCTTGAAAAACATTTTTGGAAAAAAATTGGTATTGCTGTTAAAATTTTACATACGTGTTAAGAATCAAGAAATACCCTTGAGACTCCATCATTAGTTTTTTCTTTGTTTTGTTTGTTTTATGTATATTCTAAAGTAAGACACTAGTAAAAACACAATCTTTCTGAGCACACAGTTTTGAAACTATTTTGAAATGATGTTAAGGTTACAAATCAAGTACTGAAAAGTTAGTGGCATTATGGCAAAATTAAGTTGATTGGGGCAGCTTTAATTTGCCTTCCCTATATATATATGCGTGTTATAGAGTCATAAAATCATTAAGGCTGGAAAAGACCACTGAATTACCTAGTCCAACCACCAGCCCATCCCCATCATGCCCACTGACCATGTCCCTCAGTGCCACATCCACACGGTTCTTGAGCACCTCCAGGGATGTGACCCCACCACCTCCCTGGGCAGCCTGGACCAGTGCATGGTCACCAGCTGTTCCTGCTACACAATCTTTGCTGCACAAGTCTCATTGCAGCATATGAATATTGTAACAGCATTAGGACATTTATATTCAAAAGAGCTTCAAGATGTGAAGATAATTTTATCATCCTTGCTTTACACTTGTGAAATGAAGGCACAAAGAGATTAATTTAGAGAATACCCACTCCTGCTGTGTATTTGATAAAAGATACCTAAGCACTTGTGTTTTAGAGAGTTCAGCATTTGTGGGCAGCTATGAGCCCAGACTGTTCTCCAGGACCATGGCTGCAGCTGATACTACTCAGCATTTCTGCAAATCTGTACTGGGGTCTCATGTCAGACATCCAGAAAATGAGGAACACACAGTAAGTGACCACCTGTGAAAGTTTGTTCAAAGGGACTTGCCTAGCATTATTTGGGAACTCTGTGGTAAAGACAGGGTCAGAACCCACTTCTCCAGAGTAGCCTTCAGCCGCTTTAATTTTGAGAGCATCCTCTCTTCCTTATTCGCTAGATTAATTTATAACTTCTGCAACAGATGTGGCAGGGTTTCTGCAGATGACAGTCTAATTTACCAAACAGTCAGCATTAGAGCAAAATTTAATCCATGCACAGAAAAAGCAGAGTCCTTCAGAGGGAAATGTTCTCACAACCTGGGAGGAAGGAAGGGGGATATGTTTTTGATTTTTGCATTTTCTGTCCTTGGAATGCTTCTGCTGAGTCCTGCTTAAATCTTGAAAGTTTGGGAATTGGAAAAGGGCATTGACCTTTCCCCTCCGTTCCTTAACCTTGACCCTCCTTCCCTTGTCTTTTACAGACCAGTCTTCCATTCTCCTTGTCTTTGGCTTATAGTCTTCTTGCCCTGCTCAAACAAAAACTTTGCATCCTCAGTTGCACTCTCTTCATGTATACCCCACAAAAATTAGCCCAAATTCTCCTCTTAAAGTCTTCCTTAAGTGTGTACAGTCCACTGCCTAGGAAGAAGCTGGGAAGGAGCAAAGCATATCTTCTCCGGCTTCACATGCTGACTTGTAAACATTTATTGACTATGGGTGAAGTGATGTTCAGGGGCTTACAGCTTTATCTAAATTCAGATCCGTTTTTGTGGAGCAGAAGACAGACATCCTCAGCATAAAACATGCTGGTGAGATTTTCTGTATCTGACAGATAGCACGTAACTGAACAGTCCTCAAGAGGATGTTATTAAGGACAAAGCAGTTCTGCTTGCCTTGCATTTCAGCTGAAAGTGTTCAACATGAGGCACACAATGGCATGCAAACATAACATTAAGCTAATTATTTCTGTCATTATTTCCATTTTTGGGTCTTTCTCAACATTTATTCAAAATCAGTTTGAAAACAGGCAAGAATTAGAGGTCATTACCTATGTTGTTGTAGCTCCCTGCCATGGGATGGAGTAAAGCTTAATCTCTCAGGCTATGCATTTGAAATACATAATCTTTCTGTTGTACTTAATTTAACTGAGTAGGCTCTACATTCCTTGAATCTAAAAGTTTTTCAAGACTCCGGCATATATTATGCACAGATAATGTTAAGAGCTTGACTTGAAATGAAGAAAGTAAGGCAGACACAGGTCAAAAATACCATTTGATTTGGAGACTGATGTGGCACTCACTGTTTCTCTTTTCCCTGTGCTGTATCATGTTAAAAATATACTTAGCAATCTTCTTTCTCTGGAATCTTATTTACGTTTATTCCTGCAAGGTGCGTGCATTTTTTGGGGGTCTAATAGCATGCAAGGCATTGTATTACTATGCAGTGGTACCTCTTACTGTCCAGTAATCAGGGTCTCAACTTGTTCAGATATGTTAAGCACATGCTTAGTATTAAGTTAAAATGTGCTTCCTATTTGGCATGAATTTAAGGCTACATCTGAAAGTTTTTTGGAACTCTGTCTCTAGCTCTGAACATCTATGAAGTCATCTTAAAATAAGCCACTTTAAATTAAGCCTATATTTATTCTAGGCTCTTGTACATGACTGCATTAAGTAATTAGCCTGCCAACAACTTAAAAGCAATTTCACAGAAGGCAACCAGAAACCCTGCTTGTAAAACCATGATTCCATTTCTCAATCTGCTTCATGCTTTCTGATGTTTCTTTTGTGCCTACCTTTATCAAATGCATCCTAGAAGTCCTGAGCGAGCTGGACTAGCTGAGATCATATTGTAGGTGTGGGCTGGAGGAATTCCATAGGAGACATTTACAGCATCTACATGAGGCTGAGGTGTGACATGGCTGACAAGAATCTTGCTTCTTTGTTGAATTCAGTGATAATTCAACAAACAGATACTTAGCCTTTTATTGTAGGTCTCTTTTAAGGAAACTAGATTTTATAATGTTTATTTGATTCCATGGATTTCTACAGCAGTTGAGAGAAGAGAGAATGGCAATGTGGACAACAAGCTGTTCCTAAATTTTGTTTTAACTGATCTCTTCCCCTTATATTTCACTTTTCTAACCATTTTCATGATGGAATGTAGGAAAAAAACAAATGAACTAACAAAAAAACCCAACTCTTCTTAGACAAGTTACTTGTCAGATTTTACCACTTCTTTTACCCTTAAAGAAACTGAAAAGAATGTGGCCAAGAAGAAGCCATGGCAAAAATACAGTTTAATTTGAAATTTAAAACCATAAATCACTGTTTCATAAAATTCCAATCCAGAGAAAGATTCCAGGGTGAGCAACAGTATTACCAGCATGCCTCCCACCCTACCATTAAGGTACAGGATTTCTGTAATACCAGAATCTAAAAATCCCCAAAGCCTAAGTGCTTCTACAACACTTTCTTGGTAATATAGGAAGTGCTTGTTTGCTAGTGATAGCACTTTATGCCCACAGAAGTGTTTGTATCATCAAAGCTTAAAACCCTATTTGGAGTGGCTTTTAATTTAAGTCATCTTCAGAGCATAGTAGTGAGAGGAATTCTATTTTTAAAGAATTTCCTTTACCACCCTGCAGTTCCTTAAAATGTATTTCTCCTATCTAGAACTAAGGCTGAAATCTGACCTTGTTCTACTCCTTCTGTAAAGACTGAATGTGCTGGCCTTTTTTCAATATGATAATTATAATGCTAATAATGGCTTTAAATAGTTTGTGGATATTAACTATTTTGATTCAGAGCTTCTGACACATTTTCATGTCTGCAGCTGAGATCTATCAATAGGTTACCTCTCATAACTATTTATTTCTATCTTCCTCCCAACCATACAGCTTCCTATTAGCGATAAGACTAGAGGGAATGGACTCAAGTTGCACCAGGGAAGGTTCAGACCAGATATTAGGAACAAGTTCTCTGAACAAGTGGTCAGGCACTGGAATGGGCTGCCCAGGGAGGTGGTTGAGTCACCATCCCAGGAGGTGTTCAAGAAACGTTTAGTTGTTGTTCTAAGGGACATGGTTTAGTGGAGAAATACTGGTGGTGAGTGGACAGTTGGACTAGATGACCTTGGAGGTCTTTTCCAAATTTGTGATTCTATGATTCCTTCCTTTCAGATTATCTGTTTTCAAGTTTCTAATACTCTATTTTTACCTTCTCAGCCCTGTGTAGGAAACAGCTGTTCCCCTCCCTGGCAGGACTTAATCTGTCCCTGAAAATGGACACTTTGTCAGAGGCTTTAGCTGCTAGGCCTTTGGTGGTTACACGCTTGCACAGATCCAAAACTTTGAGGGATCTGTCATAGTGTATGGTACTAAAATGGATGAGAAAGATATCAGAATGTGATTCCACACAGTGAATGCTTTAACATTAAAGGTAAAGGCATATTCAGTTTTTCAGCACATCTGCCTACAAGGGGCTGTTGGCCTTCCTGCTGCATATTGTACAGTCTGGGCCAGGCTATCAGTGCACCTTATCTTTAATTCACTAAACCAAAAATATCTGCAGCAGAAATATTTGGAGGAAAATTCCTATGAAACGTTTTATTTCTTGGCTGAAAGCCCAAACCGATTTCCCTTTTAAGTTTTCAGGAGGTAATGCCAACATGCAGTTTACATTTCTGGTTCTTAGACTTCTGATGAATTTTCTATGGAAGACTGAGTAATACAGAAAACTCAGATTCATGTTTAAGAAGTTTTTTCTTCCACTTTAAGTGAAATTTATTCCTTTTATAATATCTTCATACACTTTCTCCCTATTTTGGAATTATAAAGGAAATATATATAATTCATAGGCTTTATATCAGTATCCTTGACAGTACTGACCTTCATTTAAGGTAAAGATAAGCCGGTACTCTTCTAATGAAAAAAATTTTTATATTCTTATCATGAATAAAATTGGTATTTTCATTTATATGACACTTATTGTTTCTATTATCTTGGGAAACCTAGGCTGATCTCATGATTTGCTTCCACTGCTTTCTGTTATAAGTGCATTTTTTCAATGCTGGTAATTTACCAGAGGATTTAAAGATAATTCAAAGCTTACTTAGTAAAATATGTTGATTTTTTTCTTGTTAAGAAACTTGTTAAGATGTGTCTTTTCAAGAGATGTTTAAGTGGTCTGTATGATTGAACCTGGTATGTGTCTTGTCCACTAGAAATGTTAGGACTACATTACATTTATATTGTTTGTTTCTATATAGGTCTGCTACAGGTCTTTTAATGTTTTCTTTTATTCTGCTATGGACTTTCTAAGATCTTATTCTCCTTACTCATTTTTTCTTTAAGTCTCTGTCCTTCTTTGATTATAAATATTCTGTTTTGAGGTAAATATCATTGTTGTATCCAAAACTTTGGCGCTGGTCCTTCAACATCAACCTGCTCGGAGGCATGCAGAACAGCTATCAGTGATTATCCTGGTTATTCCATATGAGTGTTAGAATAAGAACTTCATGGAACCAAGTACATCAGGCACAAGGAGGACTGTGTGCAACAGATTGCTAGAAACTAGGTCTCCTTGGTTTTCCCCTAATGCTTATCCTTACGCATCCAGTAAAAGCAACAGTCAGAGACAGGATACTATCCAGGTGGACTTTTGGTCTGACCCAGTGCACCTTTTTGTCTCTTCTTAAGCCTTGTTTTTAGCAGCTGCCTCTTCCATCTCACAGTTTGGGGAGCACATTTTGCATTCCCTACATGCACTGATTTTTGACCTACAAAATGAATCCCATCAATTCCAAAATCTTGCGCTGCAGCCAGAAACCATGTTATTACATACTATTATGGATTTTCTTAGAAGGCATGTATATCTTCTGAGAATTTTTCCTGTTCTGAAATCATCACCAACTCAGATCTGCTTCCAGGCTCTACCTGGAAGTATTGTTATTGTGAAACACTTTTGTATTGTTACCCCAGCTGAATTAAAAAGTGTTGTTTTGCAGTTGCCTATTTCTGTAAGCATTTAACTTCACCAGCACCTCTTTACTTGCTTTCCAAAGTCTGTAGACAATTAGATACCTGAATGTAACACAAAAATGCTGTAAAGGTTCCTGTGTGAGACATCTCGTGGCTTAAGGAATTTGATGATACTTCTATATGTAATAGCCATAAGTAGACTGTGGTCCAGCTATAGAAATAAGAGTTTGGGAAACAGTCTTTCTGATGGCTAACTGGGACTCAAACTTAGCTGTCCCAGCTTGATGGTGAAGAAGTGCTGTAGCCTGGATTTGTCGTGTAGATCTACTGCTTAGGGCATTCTCCTCAGTGGTGGAGAATGTGAGGTTGAACTCCATAGGCTGAGGAGGAAACTGAACTCATATCACCACGGCTCGTGGCATCCCTTCAATCACTTAGCATACCACTGCCATATCCTCCAGAAGGGTTTTAGAAGGAAGGAAAGGGTTGGGATATCAGACATGCTTTTCTCTAATGTTTCTTTACTAGCTAGATAAAGTGCTCTTATTTCCTGTGTGGTACTGTGCCTGTTGGTTCTGGTTGGAGGTACAAATCTGTCTCCAGAAGCTTCAGAGAGAGCCTAGGGAGAGTAATGTATGTTCTGCATTCTGGAGACAAGGCGCCTAAAACATACGTATTTTGGTGCCTAACTTGTAACATCTGCTTTTATTGATCTGGCCTGAGCTTCAAGATTGAATTTCTAAGCTGCAATATGGATGATGCTAAGAGCAATTACTATACTCCTGTTTTTTCAGGTTTTCAAAAATAGACACAATTATGTTCTTCCATTCTCTGGAGTCCAAAAGTCTCTGATGCCTAGAAAATCTCATCTTAACGATTTGGGGAGAATGGAATTAAAATAGGGTAATGAATTAATCCCAAATGATCAAAGCACCCCTTGAATCTGATGGCATGTTTCTTCCACAAATAGATAAAAAACATTGTTTAGTTCTTGTTTGGTTTCCCCAGCTTCACCATTAAGAATTATTAAAGTTAAGGTTATTAAAAGAGTGTGTTCTTCTTTCGATATGCTTTTCCATCTTTACCCTTTATCTAGTTCATCTCTTGATGACAGTCTTTCTATTATCCATAGCTATTTTTTAAAAATTCTCTGATATTTTTAATCTTGCCTTTCTCTTGATGGTTTTCCCCAGCAGGATTATTGGCTTGTAGTAGTTCTATCTATTCCACCAATACTCATAACTGTAGATTAATCAAGTCATTACTTCATATATAACTTCAAAATCTTCTTTTAATTTTTTTTTTTTCAATGCATTTGTTATTAGTTCCTTGTGCTTCTGTTGTGGTTTCTGATCTTCTGTCTTCACGGGACTTCCCAGCAGAAACTCACTTCCTTAGGTTATGCGGAGTCGAAGAAGAAACTTCCTGAGAAGGCCAGCTGACATGGACAACTGGACCCATATCTTGGGTCTAGTTGTAAAGTGGAGGGTTAGACAAGGGTTTTCCACAGAAGAGCTGATCTGTCTACTCATGCGGCCTCCATGATAAACTTCTCTTTTTACGTCCCAAAAGAGGTAATTAACTTTTGATACCTAACCTCTGCAATGATTTATCCAAATGCCTGGGATTTTTTTTAACTCTAATTATTCAATCAGTCTAAACTGAATATGTTACACATCTAAAATTTACCTAGGAAACATGTCTTTTAAGAATGAATGGTGAGCTCTCAAATCAGAATTAAGATTTAAACACATCAGTGGTTCAATTTCTATCCTTTACATTAAGATAATCATACATAATTCTGAGATAGTCTAAAAGTAGAGAGCATCTTTAGAAATAGAAATAAATTTTTACTTTAGCCCTATGAAGTCCAGAAAAGTATTAACTCTGAAAGGATTAAAGTAATATTTTAAAAAAATTAAAGCAAGATATTTTAAATCAATATTAAAATTAAAAACATTATTCTGAATCTCAATGTAATAGGCAAAGGTTTCACATTCAAAGGTATGGAAGTGAGTCTGATTGAGATAATCTCTCATTTTAGGTTTAAAATTCAAATTTTAAAACATTTTTTTCTATCGTCTTAAAAAGAGAAAATACTGCATACATGGGACATAATTGGAGAGAATGTTTGGACAAAGTTGTTTTTTTTAAAAAAAAAGAGGATTAAAATATGAAAATGCCACTATGTCTGTCTATCCAAATCTAATGCTTTACAAGGTGGCTGAAGAAACAGCACAAATCAGGAAGGTGGGGAAGAATACGAAGCATTAGTGCTGGCACAGCAAGTTTCACCTTACTGAACTGAAAATTAGACCAGTGTCAGATACAAGCCAGAATCTCTGTTTATACAAATCATCAGTGATCCTTTGGCTTTGGTGGCTCTGTACCAACTTCCACCAGCTGGGGAAAAGATACTGTAAATCTGCCAATAACAACAAAAAAGTTTATTTTTTGCAGTGCATAGATTTTCATTGCTATTTGTAGAACAGTTTGTAAAACAAGAATATTCTCATCTTCTGGTATTTGAATAGATCATTTTGTTTGTCAAAATACATAGACCAAAATCGCCCAACACAAAGGTAGTCTTCAGACATAGTTTCATTATCTCATTTGCTTGTGTGACATAATGCCATAATTGTGTTTTCCATTTTTATGGTGACATTCAGTTTTTTTCCATCTGTAATTCTACACAAATTATCTGATCAAAATCACAGTAAGCAGTGTTACTTAGGCTGGTAGTTAGCATGCTTATTTTTATTTTTTGTTAGTTTAGTATTTGATGTTGTTGGATTTTGCTAGTTTTTATGTGTTTTGAGGGAGAAGTTTCATTGTATTTTGGGGCTGGGAATTTCAAGTACTTTCTGAGGCCAATAATTAGAAATTATATTCCAGACCAATTCAGGGACACAGCATCTGTGGGTTTGTTATTACTGTGAACCTACAGCCATGGGAATTCATGACAAAGGTCATTGCTCATTCAAACTGCTGCATGGCCAGATGAGGATTTGCAAAGGGATCTGCCAAAGGCCAGAACAAGTTTGCAAGGATGGAAGCTCTCTGTGGCTGCCTCATTTAATAATGAACTTATGAAGACTGCTGAATTGGTGGTTGGTCTATTACAAATGGGGCAAATGACTCCCTATTATAGAATCATTTCTAAAAACAGAGGGTCTTCTTCTATTGCAAGTGGTCTGTCTGTGTTACTTGGGCAGTTACAAACTGTCTGACATTCAAAAAATTCTGAGAAAGCTGTAAACGTCTGGTAAGAAAGCTGACAATTTCAAGTTTCGTGCTTCTTTAGGAAGGAGCGGCCTGTTTTTTATTCTACATTTAAACAATGCCTCGTGTAAGAGTCTTCATGCTTTCTAGGGCCCACCAATTGCTGTAATGCATTATTTAGTTTTGATTTTTATTCAGAAAGGTGAAAATGCTTCTTCTATACTAATCTTAACCTGAACTTCTATACTAATCTGAACTGACTTTCAGTGCCAAGCAAGAATGACAGAATGTTCTGAAACTTAAACAATCACGAAAATATTGATGCTGCGGTTTCTAATGGATATTCAAATTTTGCTATCAGGCACATCAATTGTATGAGACATTTCAATAGTAAGTTCTCTTTTTTAGGCTTTTATCTGGAATCTGTCTTCCCATCCAAGGCGAAAAATCAAAACGGGCTTTCTTCTGTGACAGCATTTCTTGGTAGAGGCGAACAAATTGCCTATCTTGACTATACAAAGGGGGTTTTGATTTACCCAATGAGACAGTGATTGCTCATGTTTACATGTGATATGATTGTTCTATGTATGGCACTTTCCCATTTCTTCTGAAAATAAACCTTTTGCTGACCTTCCTTACACTGTAGCCTCTTACCTAAATGAAACATTGTGATTGAGCAATATAATGGCTTGAATTTCTCAACTTTGGTCATGGTTGCATTGGCCCCAGCCAGTAGCTGTGTGGCCAGAATGAATGTGAATTGCCCGGCTTCAGATAGAGATGTTGGGGTATGTAGGTCAGATTGCCAATTAGTACCTCAATTATCAGGATGATACCCACAAGGGATCTTGAAGATACTTTATAATTTTAAATCTGATACATAGTTATACTGCAGAAAAGAACCAAACCAAGACATCGATGTTTATCCACATTACAGAATAAATTTAAATTTATGGAGAGGGAATTAACTGTGTAATAAAATTTTGCCCTGAAATCCAGTGCTGAGTCACTGAATTGAGAGTGCTGTTGATGGTTCATTTTTCTTTATAAACCCGTGTCACACCAGAGAAGTACTATGAAGTGGAACTTGTAGTTCGAAAAAACATGTACATGTATTAATATATTCCACTAAAAATAATTTTTGAAAGTTTGTGGTGTAAATTTTGAAAAGGCAACTTGCATCTGAAACAAGCAAATGGTGGTTGATACTAACATTGGCTTCAATTTACTTCCACTCAGCGTTCATAGGCAGGTGCAGGCTATGACTGTCAAGACAGTTCTTGACTGAGGAAATATAGATAAATATTGTAAGAGGCAATTACTGTTTTACAGAAATGTCATGCTATATGTTAACAACATTTCAAAATATGTGCCTCTAAAAGACTTGGCTGCACAGAGCTATGGCATGGAATATACTATGTCAGTGGTAAAAAGTTTTTGCACTGAAAAACATGGATAGTCCTCATCCCAGAGGACGCAATATCATGAGTTGGGCTGCTCAGGAAGGGTGCATCAAATCAGGAGCTACAGCTTAACGAGATCTTTACTAAATGCTTTACTAAATGCCTTAGAGCTGGGCCTGGGATATAAACCTAAGCTGTGAAGCAGACTTCTGAAATTCTCCAAAACTTGTATTTTGGGATCCGGTTTGGTCTGCTTCTGAGCAAAACAGGAGGTTCATCTAAAACTTGAAGGTCCGCTACAGTCTATTTGGGATAGACTGAGGATGTATGATTTTGTCCTAGATGTAACATACCAATCTGTTAGGATACCGATCTGTTAGGATGTCTCACAGCCAAAAGGAATCTCTTCCACTGCCTAGAATCTTCATGTTTTTGTTAAGTAGTTACAATGTTTAGTTTTATTTTATTTGTTTAAATCACCCTTTTCTGCTTAATGAAGGCCACGCTAATACTGTTCTACACCTTTACTCTCAAAAAAATTCCCTTCCCAGAACACTTCCCCAAAATCAGCTATTTAATGCAGCCCCTTTGCCAACCCATTGCTATGGGAACTCAGTCTTTCATTTATGTATGAAAACAGAGAAAATCTTGTGTGGTGTGTAGAGCTGAAATTCTAGGTAAGTGTTCAGATTCATTTTTTAATTTATTTATGGTGTAACTTTTTCTTTTTCTTCTTTTTTTTTTTAAGATGGATTCAGTTTTGTAATTGGTACGATCATTCAACAGTAAATTGCTGATAGTGATACTTTTCAGTACCCTTTCAGGCTTTGAAAAGCATCAACTGAAGATGCTCTGTCAAGGTTACCACTTGTCAATTTGAAGTTTAGGTTAGACAATTTTAATTTTAATTGGCATTTTAAGGAAAGTGAATTAATTAAAATTGTGGTAACTATGATCTTTATCCATGAGATTCATGTCTTTAATTTCTACAGCTCTATATTCGAAGAATCTGGCAACCATTGCAAGTAAAGAATTAATTTGGTCTGTTCTGGCTTTATAGTGAAATTAGTTTGTTGAAATAATTGCTGTGCTGAAATCAAAGAGAGAAATCCCATTGGCTCTGGCAAGGTCAATTGACTGAATCATAAGGATTTCACTTCACATGCTGAGATCTTTCTGACATTTATCGTCATCAAGATTTTAAAAAGCTTTTATGAATGTTTATAGTATTTATTGGTGTACTTTAATATATGTATATTCAGTCTAAAGTATAATTAGCAGGTTAGAACATCCATCTTGAGTCTTGGCTGAAAATACTTCTCTCTTATATTTAAGCATCTTTTCTCTCCTTTGCATTTTAAAACATCACACATAGATCAACTTTGTTGTCTGCTGAAATCACTACCAAAATGTCTATTTTTTTCAACAGACTATAATCAAAGCTTTAATGAATAAAATAAAAAATAAAAATATATTTTTATTGTTATTTTTTACCATTTTGAAATATTAATGTAAATGAGAACAGGAAAAAAAGAGCTGCAAGTTATGAAAAACTTCAATTATTATAATCTGTAACAAATGTAGACAATGTCAATAAGAGGTAATAAGGAATAGTTTCTGAGCAATATTGTATATAAAAGAATACTCTGTATTAAGATATCTGAAAAACTGTCTGTCTACACTGTTTATTAAACAATGAAATTTGTTTCTGGAACTCAAACTTACTCTGGGAGTTTTGTATATTCATATATAGTCAGCTGCTAATCTACGTAATGGAAAAAAACAAGTTTGTTTCTACTATATCTGAAGAACAAAAAGATTTAAATGTTTTCATTTAATTCTAGTCAGTATTTTCTTTGAGAAGGTTGTAGTGGAGGTAAGACTGAATGTTGGCAATAACTCATTTTCATGTCAGGTAGTCTTTAAAAATATGTTTATGATGATACTGATGGTAATCTAAATGCTACAGAATTAATGAGATTGGAAACACCAGTAATGAAAGATAGTATGAAGTGCAAAAAAAAAATGTTACATGTATTTAATTGCATTAAAATAAAATACCACTTTCTAATCCTAAATTTCTTTTATCTATATTATTTTCTATTATTTCATCACTAGTTAATTTTCTTTATGCTGAGATAATTATTGTTTATTTTGAAATATACAACTTTATTTTTTTTTAAACAGGATTCAAGTTTGATATCTAAATAATGGTAAGTCTACAAAGCCATTATTCTTTCGTTACTGAGAGCTTCAAATACACTACAGAAAGCTCTTAGGTCAACTCAGATTTTGGGAGGATTTTTTTAGCTTTAATTGAAATACATGATGTTCTAAAATGACAGTAAATTTTACTGAAAATCCATGCTTTGTCTCCTACATTGGCATAATGTGACATTTTCTCTGCATTAGCAATTCCTGATTTGCCCATAATACTTTTTGTCATGTTGATGTTATTGAATGATAATATTGGCTTCATAAATCATGTTAAACAAGTGATATATACCTCTGCACTAAATCTATAAAACGGTAACACCCTTTAAGTAAACTTCTGCTGCAAATCACGGAAATGAACCTTGAAACATTTGCCTGAGTGAGTAATGTTACCCGTGAGAGTTTTCCCACTGACCTCAAAGAGGCTTCTCATAGGAGTGAGAACTTTCTCACAATAGTAAAGATTCTGGTAATGCTTAATTTTCTGCAAAATACGTATTCCAGGAGGATGGTATGATACCTGTGTATTCTATGTAATCGCTGTATTTATTTGGGATTGTCCTACTGATGGTATTGAAGAATGCCCGGTCTTTACTGACTTTTGACAGAAATATGTTCTTGCAGAGTTTTCCTGATCAAGACATACTGGGCCAAGCTTTTGAAGATGCACTAGAAGTACTGCAGCAGCATTCGGACAGAGAAATGCAATACTCACAAGGTAAAGAGGGAACATTGCTTTATTTTACTTACAGCTTCATATTCTTAGGGAAAAGCGTTTCCTAAAACATGTGGCTGGGAGAGTAATTTCCTAGAGGTAGATTAATGGACACCTGAGGAGTATGATGCCTGTGGCAGTTTGGAACTAGATCAATGAGGCGCCTTCCAACCCAAGACATTCAATGATGAAAAAGAGGAAGAAGGGTTGGAGGGTTTCTGTACCTGGCACTGCCCAGAGTGGTTTGCATCTTCCAAGCTACATCACAGGGAAGTTACTGGACAGCCCCCCTTCCTCTTCTCATCCAGGACTAGTCGAGGTGTATTGAGCTCAAAACAAAATGTATAAGACCAAAGTGCAACAAGCATATTCGAGTTTTAATGTTTGAACTGAAAAATTCCCTTATGTTACACTGTAAATAAACTCATATAGGAATGAATTCCAGTGCAAAGACTAAAAGAAGACAAAGAATTCAACACATGAAATTTGTTTCTGTAATTGCTTTTTTACATTAAGATACAAATGTTATGTATTTTTAGACAGAGTCTAGGTAATTAGTAGAAAAGCTATTTTCTTGGCTTCTAGACTAAGATTTATGCATTAAAAAACATAAAATATAGGTAAGCTGCATATTGCTCCAGTTCAGGCAAGATATTTGCAATTAAAATGCTATAAAATTTAAAATATATCTGTGTATGGCGTTTTTATATCATGAATAGAAATGGAAGGAAAGTAAAAAGCAAATCCTCTACGTCCAGAACATATTTACTGTCTTCTGTGAGGAATGTATTTCATACAAGAAAGTTTATTTAAACATTTATCTCAGATATATTGAAATGTAAATAAGACCAATTGGCTCATAACTTCAGCTGTTGTTAATAAGTTTTTGCCTTCACTTCAGTGGTAATTTGCACACTGAAGTATCCACTATATATAAATGCTCACAGTGTTCCAGCCTGTATCTGTTGTCAGGACCAACAGAATGACATTTAAACACTTGCAACTCAGATTGCAGTTACATCCCATTGCTCACACACATTGCTCCACTTGCAGTAGTTGTACTCTCCAAATGTTCTGACCACCCACAGCACATAAATTCTTCCATTGCCTTAGTCCAGAGTCCTCTTCTGCTTCTTTTAAACATTCTGAAGTCTTGGGCTCCTTCTGAGTTTCCTTTCAGGCACTGCAGATGCTATGAGAAATTCTTTTTTCCTGTAACTGATTTGAAGTAGTAATGCTTTTGTATAACTGAGACAGTATTGCCCAGCATCATATTTACCAGTTTCTGTCCTTCATTCATGTTTCTATATTCTCACTTGCATTGTACTAATGACTTGCTGAAGAATCATGTGTTTCCTGTTCAAAATATGTATAATAATATTTTATAATTATCCCACTCCCTGCATTTGATGATCAGTTTGTCCCTCCTTTTTTCTATTAAGCAAACTACTTCACAATACTATGAAATAACTGACATTTTATCTTAATGAACATAGCTTTAGATCATGAAGGTAAGGAAAACCAGCCTAGGGGCATGGTTAGCAGTACCAATATAGGTAACTGTATGCAGGTTATGTTGGAAAACCCACTGGCATGAAACGTCCTGGCTATCGAGAGTTTATTATCTAGATGGCAACAATAGGATAACTGCATTTTGACAGGGCCAGTAGTATGCTAGGTTGTTTGTTGCTGTTGCTTTTGGGTTTGGTTTGTTTTTTTTTTTTCCTCCTTTTCTCTTTTTTACTCAGTTTTTGCTCCAAATTCTCAGGTTATAAAAATTGCCTGACTGTGATCAACCATCATCCCCACCTCCGAGCAAGTCCCAGCTACTCCGCAGTACCCTCTACAGAGGACCCAGGATATAGCTGGAGAACTGTGATAGTAAGCAACCTAATTACTATGGATATAAACTGAAAATTGGTTGACCGTTTGTGATTTCTAGTAAAAATAATTATGCTAACTCTATCATAAACTCGGTCTGGCCGGGCATAATTCAGGTGATACCACACTGAGACATAGCTGCAAAACATATTTAATAGTCTCTCTTCAGGAATCATTTTAGCTGTTTGGTGCTATTCTGTGGTTCATTATGTAAAATGACAGCTAAAACAAACTTTAGCCTGCAGAGCCCATCTTTATTCTGGAAGCGTGGCCTGCAGCAGTGGTGCAAAATGGGTGGTGCAGGGGAGATAATTTCAGGTAAATGAATTCCACGAAAGCCCACTTTCAACCAGCAGATTAGTGAAAACATAACACAGGAATGACAAAGTCTCTTCTGACACAGTTCAGGTGGCCCTTGTCTTTTACTGACTCTGGAAAAAATGTCCACAGTTCCTCTTCTGCTTCCAGTGGAATGGTTGAAGATGCAGAGTGAGGCAATTACTCTGATTTCCCTCGTCTCCTCTGATGGGCCATCATTCCAATTGAACATGCTGGTGCACCATTTTACTGATAGAGTACACTGCATGCCTTCGTGGCTGTGAAAAGTCGTCTGTGGGTCAGGAGACGAAAAGTTGCATTTATAAGGCTTCAGGTAATTAATTCTTAGGTTGCTAACTCTTCATTGTCTTAATTCTTGAAGAACAGTGCCGCAGATTTTTATGCAGAAGATTCTGTCTACCATACGCTGCAGAATACCCCAGAAAGCCAAGTGATGCATGCTGCTGCTGTCCAGCCAAAAGCAGGGAAAGGTGTGTAGAAAGAATATCTCTTGATAAGTGCATAGTGTTAATTTAAAATTCCCTTGATGATAGCTGTTTTTATGCTTTTTTGGCTGACTCCACTTGAGTGCATATCTCTTTTGTAGAGAATATGTCAGGTATCAGTGGTCACCGCTGTACTTCAGTTGTTGCAGTCGTTCTCTGTTTTTCATACGGGACTCAGCATCCTTTCTATGACTCTACTGGATGAGATTTCCACAACTTCCACTCTGAGCTATCGTACCTACTTTTGACTGTGGGGTCATTTTGATCAGCTTCCTAGTTTTCTTGCTTTTTGAAATCCCCTTCTCTTGACTTTAACCACATGCTGTCAGTTTCTGGTATCATCCCTTCCCACTGATGGTGGGTACTATGGTTTCTGTTGCTTAATAGCTCAGCTACTACAAGTTCCTTAGGACGATGTGAAGAATAATTTCTCCTTTTAAGTTCAGGACTCCTAACTCTTGTAATTCACTGCTGCAAACACAAACATGCCAATCCAGAAATGTTGCTCTTGTAAGTCTTACCCAGTGTTGCACTAGAGAATTTCATGTGTCATTAGCTGAAGTTACTTTCATTTGTTACTGCTCTGTTAAGCTTAATTTCCTATTTCATGTTTCTTTTACATTATTATCAATCTATTTGCTCTGTGCCCATACAATTTTAGTACTCTTGAGCTCCTATTGATGCATGAGAAGTTATCTGTACAGTAGCAAGTAGTGTGGCCTTTTAGGAATAGATCTGTTGATGAAACAACCAGCACTGAGGCTCTAAAGTCCGTGTTTAATGTGTTTCACAGTGGTTATTAGGGCTATCTCTAGGATGGCCACAAGCTCTGAAATCTACAGTGACTTAAATGTACTTCTGGAGAGCAATTTTGAATCTGGTTTCATCTGAAACAAATCCAGTTCATGCACTTCAAGACCATTCCTTGATAAGAACTAAAGCGTGGTAAGTGGAGACAATCAAGAGAGAAACTTCAAAAGACACATTCAGAGAGAATGTCTGGCCTGATGCTGTGCAACAGCTTGAGGACAGGTAGTGAACACTGCTGACTTATGCAATGTGAAGATCCACGCGCTAATCCCAGCTCAAATTGGTGTGTCCACATGGCATAGGGCTTCAGTGATAATAGCTGAAGTATGGAAACATATCTTCATTTGCACATATGAGCCCGTATGCACTCTCAAACTAAGACATCAGCTGGAGAAATCAAGAAGTTTTTGTGTTTGTGTCTAGAAATAAAAGCTTGGACAGAAATGACAATTGAACTAAGAGGATAGGTACCATGAACTCTGAGATGCTGGTTACATACGTGGTCACACAATCGTTTTCCTGCAGAGACTCAGTCTGCAGTTGCTAGAGGCTCTGATGTACAAAACAAACGTCCAGATGTCCCCTTATTTTATTCATTCTAACATAGGTTCACAGGACTATAGGATAACTCAGGCTGAAGGGGATCTAAGGATGTCACCCACTATGATTCAGGAGTGTTTGCTGTGGCCAGGCAGTCCTCTTCATCTGTTTGCTTTTAAGCCACTCATTTTGGTAATATTATATGTATTCATAGTAAAAAATGTACTTCCAGCTACAGGCCAATTTTTATTTAGATCCTGAAGATTTATAGTTTTTTTGGAAAGTACCTCTGTTTTCAGGATCTTCTTCTTCCTAGTCTGGCCACTTCTCTCCTATTTCCTTATCACCAGAAGCAGAGTTACTGTCATCCCTAACAGATGTCTTGGCTCGACCTCACTGTTCCTTAGCAACTGTCTCTTTTCCCCAGCCTTTAGTTTAAAATAGCCATGAAAGACAAGACTTTAGGAAATTTAGGTGCAGCTGCTTGTTTCCACTTTTGTTGAAGTGGAAGCCGTTCTTCTGCATATACTCTTCTTTCTGCAAAATGTTCCTCTTTGTCTCATAATCTTCAATTCTTCCTCCTTATGGCAGCTTCTTGGTCACCCTTGGCTCTGTGAAGGGAACTAGGAGCGCTTCAAAGAGAGGGACCCACAAGACCTAAGCGAAATTAAACAAGCCTTACTAGTAATCTTGAGTGCTAAACTTGTGGGAAGGAGAATTTACTTAACTGACAAATATTGCTTTCTTTATTCTGCACTGGAAGACAAGTTGAAATCTCTGCATGCTTTTAGAAAAATGCTTTGTACAAGAAGGTGTAGCTCCTCATTGACTAGATGAGGCTTACAACACAAAGCTAGCTTGCTATTCCTTCTTGCTCACTCCTCCTTATATGAGAGACTACACTGCTTCCTCAAAACATTCATGAAACAAACCTGTCAAAATTGGTTCATCCTAAAATCTTTGGGTTTTGATTAAGGGGAGAAAGTATTTATTAAAAAGCATTCAGATTGGATCTCCAGAACTTCTTGCCAGCATTGCCTGAGGACATGATTTCCTGCAAAGTGTCTGAAGACTGCTAAAAGTGGCTTCTGAGACCTAACATACACCAAAGTCACCACGTATTTGTCATGATCTACTAATAACTTGCTCTTAAAATTCTAATCACCAAATCCCTTTCTGTCACCACAGATCTGTATGTTATTTCCCACTTGCTGTTGCTGGTCTTCCATTTAATACATTGAACTTTTAATTGAATATATCAATATTTTAATTTTTATATGAAGTTTATATTGATTTTTAATTGTTGACAGGTTACTAGGCTTACCTATGCTTTTGCCTGTGAGATCCTTTCCAGGAATAAGACAACTACTTGTCTTTTAAAACAAGCAAGAGTCTATTCTGACCTTTTGTACTTTATTTCTTAATAGGTAGAAAAAAACTTCGTCTGTTTGAGTACCTCCATGAGTCTCTGTATGATCCAGCCATGGCAAACTGCATCCAGTGGGTGGATAAGCCCAATGGTGTCTTCCAGTTTGTCTCCAAAAACAAGGAGAAACTTGCAGAGTTGTGGGGAGAAAGAAAGGGAAACCGCAAGATCATGACATATCAGAAAATGGCCAGAGCACTGAGGAATTATGGAAGAACAGGTGAAATTATTAAAATTCGAAGGAAGCTGACGTACCAGTTCAGCGCTGTTGTTTTACAAAGACTTGCTCCGTCCTATTTCTTGGGAAAAGAAACTCTTTATCATCCGTACATTCAGCCTAACCAAGAATATCAATGTGCAGATGACTGGATCAATTACAACAGTTATATGTATAACAATGGTTATGCATTACAGCATGCTAACAGCTAGATATCACATAAACAGCTCGTAATACTTTTCAGCACAGGAGCTCTTCTCTATACATAGCTTTTCCTATATTATGTCATGCAAACACACGAAGAGGGCTTAAAATGATCTTTAACCTACTTTTGTTCCTTTTGAAGTTACCAATAAAGAGCCATTGAATATCAAAGAAAAACAGCAGCTGTAGGCTAGATTCTGTTCTCTATGGCATTGAGCAAAGGAAGTACTACAAATTCAAGCTAGTACATCCAAGATAGGGATCAAGACTTTTGTCTGCAGTCTGGATCAAAGATCCCATCCTGACAATGCTCACTCACTTCATCGGAAGTTCTGTGCATATCCCCAACTTTCCAGTCAGAATGCAGATGCTGTTGTACCGTAGTTCACAATTGGATGCATGTGAATTAGAAAGGGAAGAGATTTGCCAACTGTGCTAAGCTACTGTCTGCTTTTTCATCAATGCTCCTTAGTAAGAGATGATTTTTGAGTGAATCCCTGGCTGAATTATAGAGTCCACATGAAGGTGCACCTGTTGTCCAATTAATCCTTAATCAGTTATATTAACATATTTTAGCACAGATGACACCTGACACATGGTATTAGGATCACCAGGTGTGCATTTCACTGTTGTCAGGGGATTCTTTGGGAAAGAGACCATACTATGACAGAGTTAGCAAAGGATTATACTTTTTATGAAGTTATTTACAGTTCTCCCTCACTAATGTGAGAAGCTGCACTCTTATCCATCAGTCCTATACTCAGCTGATGAACTCGGCTTTGTTATTAATAACCACCTTTGGAGTTATAACTTTATGTATAGAAATATAGTATTGCTTCTCCAACTATTTTTCTGTATGGTATTGTTGCTGAGAGACTTGGTGATTTTACCTCCTCTTCATGGAGAAGAAGAGTAAATTTAGATAAAAAAAATAATACTATCCCCTTATGCCAGGATGATATCAATAAACATATTCTTTCTGATACTTCTATTCCGTTGCCAGCTTGTATCATCATATGGTTTGGCTCTTGTGCTAAAATACTTCCATTTGACTGCATTCAGCTTCGTGTTCTGCATTTTGCTTCAAGTGACTGCAGGTTCAGGTAAAAATAAAAACAAAATTGATTTCTTTGAAGAGATATAAATGGTGGCTTGATATGTTACACAAAATTCACTGACTTTAATAGTTACTACTTGATCTAACTCCTGCTTACATCTACAGGGAAATCATTTATGTAATAGACACAATGCAACATACTCCACTCAAACAAAATTCAAGCTTTTGTGTTAATACTTTGGTAAGATGAAGGACGTGTACCCTTAGAAATCTGAGTTACAATAACAACACTAAGACCCAGGTTTTTTGTCACTGAACACCTCTCAAAATAAGAAGGTCACAACTGTGCCGTTACCATTTTGAGTGTAGTTTTCCATATGCAAACTTTTCTATACAATAGACAGAAGATGCCTCTAGTTGTATATAATTGAGTCTGGATTCTGCTGTAGCACTGAATGTAGTGGGACTTTTACAAAAGACTGAGATCTTTAAGTCAGGATGCTCTCACCGTGTGAGCACTTACTTAAATAAAACATCACGAATTTCATAATGTACATAAATTTGGTAAGAAACTGCACATTTATTTACTAAACTTCTGTCACTCATTGCAGTCTGTGTTATTTACAAGGCTGGTAACATACACTGCAATAAGAATCTACTTTGCATAAAATGCTCACTTTGTCAGCGTGTTTGGATTCACTTTTCTCAGCCTCATCTACTTGTTAAGGAAATAAATACTTTTTTTTTTCCATTCCCTTACCTTTCAAATCAAAATTAACTTATAATCATTAACATTTGCTTTGATAAAACTGGTAACCATGTAAGAAGTTATAGGTGCATTTGAGAGAACAGCACAAAACTGGAAAAAAAGCACAGGATGAAGGACCTGAGGGAAGTTCAGGCAGAGAAAAAAATGAGAGAGTCATTGTATTTGTAGAGGGGACTTGGGGTTAGGTAAAGCAAAGGAAAGAGAAGATTATGAGCCAGAAGGCTAGAGGGAGAATAAAAAAAACAACAAGGAAATGTCAGGGGCTGCTTTTTTTCATCTTGTGTTTGTAAACATGTGGGAACAGGTAGAAACTAAACAGCTTGGATACGTGGATACTATAGGAAGGGAAGCTAAAGGATACTGCGCATGAAACGGAGGGTACAGATTTCAGGCACAGGAAAACTGCGGACTGACAGTTTTAGAAAAAGATTTATTTGAAAAAAAGGCAGTACCAAAATCAAGTACCTGGAGAGAAGTTCCTACTGTGGTTCTGTGGCTATACATTTGGATATTTTGCTGAGTAATACACTAATATTGAGCTTATATACAGAAGAGATTCTTGAATGTTAGCAATTCTTTAAGCCAGGTTAAACCATAAGGAAAAACATAAGATGACCAAATACTTGAAATGTAGGCTTAGACCTCCTGAAGTCTGAAGCAAGGCACATCCATTTTTAATGGAGCTCTTAACCACAGAAAAAAAACACACCCAGGGATATGGTGGATCCTTTCTTTTTGAAAACTTTAAACTAAGGCCATATCCATTTCTGAGATGGGCTGTAATGGCACTGTTCAGGAGTTAGAGTTCGATTCACCGTTGTCAGTGCACAAATCTGCCAAGGGATGATGCAGCATCCTTTAAAAAGAAGGGCTGAAATGGCCAGGAGATAATGTCATACTCATATCACAGGATGCAACACTGAATGTTGGGGAAGGCTCAGGGAAGACCTTATTGCCCTCTACAACAGCCTAAAAGGAGATTATGATGACATAGATAGGCCTCTTCTCCCAGGTAACAGTGATAAGATGAGAGAGAATGGCCTTAAGTTGTGTGAGAGGAGGTTCAAGTTGGATATTAGGAAAAAACGATTCCCAGAAAGCGTGATGCTGCAGTGGCACAGCCTGCCCAGGGAGGTGGTGGAGTCACCGTCGCTGGAGGTGTTCATGGACCTTGTGGATGTGGCACTGAGGGACGTGGTTGGTGGGCATGGTGGGGATGCGCTGGTGTTTGGGCTAGATGATCTTAGTGGTCTTTTCCAGCCTTAATGGTTCTGTGATTCTATGAAATCAGATTGCTGGTAGCTGCAGTATTTGTGTGAGTCTGTCAGGTAACTCCATGGAAGAGAGCCAAGGTTACATGCAGAGATATAAGCAGAACTGGGATGGGCACTTGTAGCCAGGTGAGGAACATTGATGCCAGTAATGGCAACTCTTTGTGCATCTCTCGCCCTCCATCACTGTCCTCCCATCCTCAGCCTCTGCATTCATCCCCCCCTTCTGCCTATGCAGGCTCGGACACACGATGTGACGTCAGGCGTGTGACGCCCTGGCTGGAAGAGCTGCGTCTCTCCGGCGCGGGGCGGCTCTGGGCCCACCAGGTGGCACCAACACGCAGCTTTTCACACGCCATTCACCTTGCTTGCACTCTTCGGCCTACTCTGATAATCGTCCTTATTTTATTTTCTCCAAATGCACTTTTTTTTCCTTTTTCTTCTTCGTCTTTTTTTTTTTTTTTCCATCTTCATGCTTTACAGTGCTGCTGCAAAAGCAACACTGAAGTTATTTCCAGGCCAGTTCCAGAAAGTGCCATAACCAAATTAGAGGAGGTACATTCTGTCAGCAGGTCCACAGCTCTGTGCTGACTACGCTGGACAACAGTTCTACAGCTGCAGTTCCACATCTTCTCCAGAATAAGTGTGGATTTAGAATCATAGAATCGTTTGAGTTGGAAGGGACATCTGGTTGAAGTCCCCTGCAATGAACATGGACACCTACAGCTACATCAGGGTGCTCAGAGCCCTGTCCAGTTTGACCTTGAGTGTCGCCAGGGATGGGACACCCACCACCTCTCCAGGCAACCTATGCCAGTGCCTCAACACACTTACTGTAAAAAGCATTTTCCTTATGTCCAATCTAAATCATCTCTCCTCTTTTAGTTTGAAACCATTTCCCCTTGTCCTATCACAACAGATCCTGCTAAGGAGTCTGTCCCTTTCTTTCTTACTACCCCCCTTTAGATACTGAAAGGCCACTCTCAGGTCTCCCTGGAGCCTTCTCTTCTCCAGGCTGAACTGCCCCAGCTCTCTCAGCATGTCCTTGTAGGGAGGTGTTCTATCCCTTGGATCATTTTTGTGGTCCTCCTCTGGGCGTATTCCAACAGGTTCATGTCTCTTTAGTGGCTTCCTAGGTTGCTGAGGGTGCTGCATGAGGAAGAAGCAAAACTAAATCTTCCAGATTTTGAATTTTCAATTCCTGCAAGCAAGAATTATTTTGATAGTCTTGCCAACTTGGTGAAAGATACCGAACCAGAGTATCTTTGTAAGATATTGCATTAAGCTAATCTTGCTATTTATGTGGCATACATATATATGTATCCCCTTTTCAGCAAACCAAAAGTAGGAGGAATTCCAAGCTTCCAGCTGAGAAATCATAAAATCACAGAATGTTTTGGGTTGGAAGGGACCTTAAAGTGCATCCATTTCCAACCCCCTGCCATGTACAGGGCTGCTTCGGGTCCTATTCATTTGATTTGATTTGATTTGATTTGATTTGAATTTGATTGCAGTGAGATGTTTCCATTTGGTAGCACTTTTAGCACATATCAAGTGTCTGTTTCCACCCTTTCAGACACTTTACCAGGTATGCATTCTGATGGCAAATGGATCACACTTTCCCACTGCTTCAAGCACAGAGAAATGCTGCCTCCAAGGCAGCAGTATGAATTTCTACTTCTTACAAGCTGAGATCTTCTCCTGTCTCATCACAGGGGTTGGAAAGGATCAAGAGATCACTGAGTCCAACCCCCTGCTAAAGCAGGTACCCTACAATCAGTCACACAGGGAGGTGTCCAGAACAGATCTACTTGTGGAAATGGAGCAGGGCTAAGATATAAAACAAAATTTGTAATTTCAATCTTTTTTGGTCAGTGGATTTCAGTTCTGTTTTCAGTCAGGTTTACAAAGATGCTGTATTTCAGACTAAAACGTTTCCTGTTAGATATTTCCTGTTACACTTCTCTGTTAGACAATGCAGTTAAGGACTCCCGTGTACTACAGAAAAGCTGAAAAACGGAATAGTTGTGGCATTATGTAGGACAAAATCACTTGATAGTAACAGCAGAGGGCGCATACTTGGCTGGATTTTTAAGCCCAGCAGAACTGGGAGCAAACGACCAGCTGACCTCCTGCAAGTGATACTTTGCAAGCAGTTACTGTCTGCCCGAGTTAAGTACTTCTGCTGAAATCTGGCACTGCTTTAGAATCTTATTTCATCAAACTTCTCCTTGTCTTACATGCTGACATTCTGTGAGTTTCATGTTTTGGACCAAAACCTGTCAGTAGTGCTTATGAACTCTCCCCTGGCTTATTCCAAAGAGGCCTCAGTTTTCAAGACCTGTATGAAGTGCATCGCTAACAATACAGCAACTAACTTACATATCTCATCATGTCTCTTATTATATCACTTTCAACTGGAGATTGCACAGTGCTCTGTAAAAATACCATTATCTCCATTGTATCTGCAAGGACAGAAGAGCACACATGATGTGAGAGCATCTGTGGGCTCATAAGAGGTGAGTGACTGGGCAGAAAGGAGAATGCCAGTAGCATGAGCCCAGCTTGCAGTCATCAGCCATCAGCCAGGCCCAATTTGTGCTGGTCCAGCTTCCTGGTGTTCCTGAGGCAGCAGAAGAAATAGGTACAAAAAATAGCAGAGTCCAGCATATTTGTTAAAAGTACCCCAAAAAGACAGTAAGCAGTCCTCCTCTGGCACAGAGCTGCATATGGTACACTTGGAGACACTATCGTTTTTTTCATATTGCTCACCAACACATCACAGATTTGAGATGCTGGATGTGCTAGAGAAGAAGGGCTGTTCTGGAGCAGATGAGAATCTTTTGCCTAAACAGTATTTGTTTTGCTTTTTCTCATAAAGGAAGATACCTCCACATATCCATTTGTGAGAGTAGTGAGCTTGAAGCCAGACAGCCTGGGTGCAGGGGCAACATCTTAAAATAACCACTCTCCCACAGTGATATCGTGCTTAAGAGGCACCAGCCACCTTGTTAGGAAGTTGCACATTGAAAAGTCAGTGTTGATACAATGGATTATAAGGTGAATTACAGTGTAACCAGGCTGTATTAGCAAGATGCCATCAAACTGCACACAGAGTGTAAACTGGTGGATGGAAAAGTAAATTCCTTATATGACATTCCAGAAACACATAACCTGAGCCAAGGGTTCAAGAACCACAATGGAGTAGAAGAAAGACAGGTGGCTGTCATGATATCTCTGTGTAGATTTAAAGCTATTAATTACGTATGAGGAATATTAATGACAATTTAAAGTGGAATGGAGCTGATCTTTATGATACTATCTCCAAGCAGAATGCTGGTGAATCCATGTAATATATTTCTTTCAGATGAAGTGAAAAGTCAGCAGATCTGTTTGGAGTACTATCAGTGTGTACAAGCCTAAGGGACTACTAGGTTGGCTTCTTTGCCTCATTAAGCAGCATTTGATCACAATTAGAGTTCTTTGCAGATTTGGCTGGACTTGTTAGTCTAGCTGAGATCCAAAAAGCACATGAGATGGCTTAAAAAATCCTGAGACTAGCTTAAATATAATAATATTTGAATGATTTGTTTCGTTGCCCAGCTTGATTCCAGATTTCCACTCTTAACCCAACAATGTTGAAGCTAAATTCTATTCAAAAAAAAGATTCAGAGCCTGGGAGAGTTGAGGTAGTTGGAAAAGCAGCACATCTGGAGAAACGAAGAATAGCAAGGGAAACTCTCTACAAAAAGCAATGTAGCTTCACAGTGGAAACAAATCCACCTACCATAATGGCTTGGCTGCTTGCAATCAGAGACAGAAGCAAAATAATGCAGCCTTGGTATGGTCAACGGCCAGTGGATGTCTGTGCAACCCCACTTTGAGGAAACAAAGGATCATATTTGGGTGGTTACATTTTCACTCAGCCCTTCCTGCCCTAATTTTCCTATTGGCTGGTTTTAGGCACCTGGATTACTTTGGACCCCTGAAGTCTGCAGAGCTTTTCAGTCTTCACAGGCTAAGGCAAAGAATTCTGATGGCATTTTGGGATGCTGGGACAGGATCCAGAGAGTCTAATTGTCCATTCCACTTGTTCAATATTTGACAGTATTTTAACCAGATGAGAATCAAGCTTACACATCTCAAAGGGCCTTGGAAAGTCTGAGCGTATCCCTAAAAAAACCCTGCAGTTTCCCCTTGGTGTCACTGTAAGATTAAGCCACATCCCGTGAAAAGCCCAATAGGAGGAGAAAGTGCTGGGTTGCTTGTGAAGCATCAGGACCCTGAATCAACGCCCACCTCTCCTATGTGTTTGGCAGCCTGGACTCATGGTGAGTTTTCATAAGCAGCTGACTGACCTTCAGAAAGCTGTGAAAAAATAACTGCTTGCGAAGAAGCTGAAGGAATCCTCAGCAGAGTCTCCCCTCTTTGCTTGGGATCCACCTTTAAGACTAGGATCACACTCTTGGGCTCTGCTTTGAATGTGCTGTAGACATGCCATGCATGCTCATGTACCTTGCTGATCCAGATGCTCACTCTGACCCATGGGCTGACTTCTCAATGTGATTTCAGGCCTTCCTTATCTCTGTGGACTTGCTTGGCCAGTACCGGACAGTGTCTGACCTCACCTGCTTACTGCTACCAGCCCCGCTCTGCTCACCTCAGCTGGGTGCTGTGGGGCTGCGTCTTTGTGAGGTTTCCACTTGGTGTACCTTGTTACACTCAGCATCTCACTCTCCTTCCCTTGCAGAGCATTGTTATATTAGTATTATTCTCTCCACTTGTGAAGTTCATTCCTCTTAATTGTCTGAAAAATCCACATTTCTTCTAGAATAAGTGTTACACAAGTATACTGTGAATGGTGGAAGCAGAAGTTCTTTTAGTAGACTAAGCAAAGAGAAGCTCTAAAGAAACAAATCTGCAGGATCTGGACAACAGCAGACTGCAAGTAACAGGAAACACAAGTCTTTCTGTTTTGTGGAGCAATTTTGTTCAGATAGAGGATGATTTATGTTCCAGTATGCATCTGTTAGTTTGATTTCCTCTCACGTTTTGGAGCTCTTGGGTAGCTGTAATTCACCCCTTGGCTTGCCCTCTGACATGGTGAGGACAGCAGTATATAATCGATGGCAGGCTTGCTCCTATTAATCTTCTTCAGTAAGGGCCTGATCCTCTTTCTGCGAAAGGCAAGAGGACAGTTTGCACCAACTTCAGTGTAGGAACGACGGTGCCCCAAACATTAATGACTTCAACAGCAGGTGTTCTAGGAAACCCACATCAATCTTCCCTTTTGTTGAGATTAAGACTTTTGCTTCCTTGTGCTGGGCTGGAAATCAAATGTCCATGCAACCTGACTCTCCAGCATTAGGTGTGAAAGGTGTTGCCATGCAAAGCTCTCCATTCATTATAATTGAAAGAAAAATGATCAACTGGCCAATTTGAAAAACACTTTCAAAGTGATCAAAGTTACCTTAAGCTCTTATATTTAATGATCTTCAAAAAGTGGAAATAATAAGCACCATTAGGAAGCCATTTTTCTTATTTTCTAGTTGTAAAAATGTCCCTTTCTTACACTTCTTAGGTGTGAAATCAGGTACAGATGTGGTTTTCAGGACAGAGAATTGTCTTGATTTCCTCAGCATGAGTCTTGGATTTGGAAGTTCACGAGTCTTCATTTTAGATTCTCAGTCTACCAAGGCTCTGGACTACTTGCAGTGAGTTTGGACATGAACATAAGTCTTTGTGCATTTATGTCATAGTTATTTTTTTCACAACTATTCAAAGCTATTCAGAGTCCTGGAATGCTACAATACTTCCTGAGAAGGTAGATTAAGCTCCAATCCTACAGGGATATTAGTATGCAAGTCTTAAATTTATGATATGTAAATGTCATGTGAATCCTTCCTTCCTTGTAGAGAAGACACCCATGGAATAGGTTAAATGTAGACCAGATAGTTAGGAGCTCTAGCAATATGCAAGTTATATGATGATGCAACCATTTATTGCACGCCTGTAGATCATCAAACATTTAGGGGCATATATATGTATATCTCCATCATTCACTGTCTTGGATTTCAACTTTTTGTATATTTGTAACATATACATAATAATAATGTATAATGCAGAAAGTATGTATGCATATAAAAGTTTCTGTGCACAAACAAGAACCTGTGATTGAAGAAGAGAGAGATACAGGCTCTTCAAACCACTTTATATCCTTTAATTTATGATTGCTGGGGTTTGATTAATTATAAGGAGTGCAGCAGACAGGTGAACTCTACTTCATGAAAATATTTTTCATATCATGTTGCCTTTTCAAAACAAATCTATTTAAAGTTTTGATATGATTTATGCCTGGTAGACAGGATCAGTGCTTAATTTCAAGGTAGCAAGAGGTGCAAGTGGCTACAGAGACATAGTACTACAGTTGGGTGTAATGCCCACATGAGAAAAAGCTATCAGATTTACTTTTATTCCTAATTAATATTTAAGTAATGGTCACTTTATTGCTCTGTCCCCAGATCCTGCATTACTCCAGAGAGATTCCAGTCACCCACCTCCGCAGAGAGAAGTCTCAGCTGCTCTGGGTTTGAAGGTGGGAAGGTGGCTGAGAGGGGAAAGGGGCTGGGCTGCACTGAGATGAGCTGCACCAATGATGAAGTGAGCTGAACCCCAAAATACCTTCTGACAACTTTTGTTCAGACGTTAGTATAGAAGTAGGAGTTTATTCCAGTTAATTCTTGGACATCAAAATGTTACTCCAGATCATGAACTGGGAAATAGCTGGGGTGGTAAGGACCTGTTTGTGATTCCTGCATCCCCAGGATCCTGGGGTCCCCAGTAGCACCATCAGATCTCCCAGGGCAGCCCGTCAGCCTGCAGTTTGGGAGTGTGCAAGCACAACCATTATTTTTCAGGTTTTTTTTTTTTCTTATGCCAGAAACTGCATCCTCCTCTTCATGTTGCAACTAACTTTCATGATGAGTGCCACCCAGACTGCCAAGCTGGGCTGCTTTAGGTTCTTGTTTCCAGTAATGGCCCATGCCAAGACTTTGGGGTTGGTGGTGAGGACAGCCTCTTCATCAGTGCTGTTTGGTAGCAGCTGCATTGAGGGAGGGTTGAAGTTCCTTCTCAGTTCTGGAGGAGTTCTGAATATTCCACCAGATTATTTCATAAAGGGACATTCAAAGGCTTCACACAGTGCTTTGATCATGATCCGAATGCTCCCAGTTAATTAATTCTCTGGCTATGACTAGTTTGGCCTAGGAGTCACAAAGCAAGCATTTCAAATTCCAAAAGTTGATGTTATTCAGGCTATCCTACTTAGAGATGAGGTGGGTCTTCAGACCCACATCCCTCAAACTCCATGAGATTTTGAGAAGTCCTAAAAATTGCTGTTTGCATTTGAGCCAGTCTTCTGCTTAACGTTGCCATGAAGTACTCTTTTGGATGAGGGTATTTGATGCTATTTGTTTTTCACCCTTTTTCTCTCTTGTCCTGTAGTGACACATGTCATGCTCTTAATACCTCACAAATATACTCTCTAGGTAACAGAGAAACAATGCAGGCTCCTGCCAGTTGTCAATCATATGATCAAAGAGCACAACACTGTGTGTCCCAGGTCAGTGATGAATTTACATCCAGTCTTGCTTGGTGCTTTCCTAGATGTAGAAAACTGGACCAGAGGGTCTTTGCCGCAACCGCATGAGCCTAAGTTTTTCACAGATTGTTGGAGAGTTCATTGCATTTTTTGTTTCCTGAGCCAGGTAGGAGAAGCAATGTCACCTTCACCACTTCATCCTGCATGTGACTTCAGTTGATCTTGACCCGCAGCCAAGATGCTGAGTGCTAGCTTTATGAGTCAAGCTATGGCATGCTGAAGATGGGAATAAAAATGTAAGACTTCAGATTACACTTCAGTAAGTCCTGTAAAATTCAACACTAAACTCCTTCAAATCCTTTCTGTTAAAGCTTCATTTTTTTAAAGGTTAACAATCATTTGATCATCAGAATGAGTTGCTGTTGTAACTGAGGAGCATAAATCAGATCATGGTGTAGTTAATAACTTTTTTTCATGTTCTATATATGGAATTTAGGCTTTAGATTTAAAAGATTGTTTTACTCAGCTGGACAGAAGACTTTCTCTGCTTTTATCTTTAGGAAGAGAGATGAGATCCTGGCTACCTGACAACTCCAGATTGCAATGAGAGCTGAGAAGTCTTTTAATTCAGCTATTGCCTGGTGACCTTGGCTTTAATGTATTCTAGTATGTAGGACAGACAGGATGAGAACAGCACTCCTCTGTTTTGCTAAAACATTAGTTCAGAGTTTTATGAACAGAAATGTCTCTGGCAAAAAAGATTCCCCTTTTGGTTTGAAGTAGTTGTTGCAGTATTATAACTGTATCTGTGAGCTCATGTCTATGGCACTTGTAGAAGGAAGCCCAGGCTCACATGTGCTCAGCTCACTGTGCTGTTCACATTGTTCCTAACAGCTTTCCCTCCACCCATTTCCCTCCACTCTGGTCCTCTCCATGCTTTGACCTTCTCCAGTCCCAAATCCCCTTTGCCCAATGCTTGCTCTCTCCAGCATTTCCCAGATCTCCCAGTCTTACTGTCTACCATCCTTCAGTGGTATCAGTTCATGTTCAACACTGGATGGATCTAGACAAAGTTTTAACATAGCTTTTATCCAGGACAAATAAGTGTTCATTGTGCTAGCAATGCTAACACATGCGCTTTTTACTTTCCCAATAACTGCATCACATATCTATGTGTAAGGTACACCTCATCTGTATCCTCTTGCTAGACATGAATGTTTTATAGCTTTGTGCAGAAATTTTTCAGTAATAAAAATAGAAACATTGATGTCACTTCTTGATAAGTAACACATATCAAATCACGTCCCACTGGTAATCTGGCAGAGCTCTTTCTTACAAAAGTATTATATGAATGAATACCCAAAATAACATTTGGTGTTATTAGGAGTACCAAGGTCTCATCTGTAATAACAATAACTGCTGAAAATCCTGCAGAAAAAAAAAAACAGATGATAGTATTTATATAAGAAAACTTGTGAGGTTTTCTTTTTTTTTTCATCTCATTGTGTGGTGTGACTTCTTGAGGTTATTCCAGCCTCATCATTAAATCATTAAAAAATAATCATTTATGAACGTTTTCAAGCCTTTTCTCCAGTTATAACTACATAAACTAAAGGTATTTCACAAATACTCAGATAACGTAAAAATTGCATTAGTCACCTTTTTTCATAGTTTCTTCTTAGGTTCTCCCTGAAACCATTATATCTGCCACTTAAAAGTCAGAATTTTCCACTGTAGTTCCAGCTACATTGGCTTAGAAGATTCAATTTAGGCATTAGAAAAAATATTGGGAGTGTGAGGGCAATGAGTAAATGCAATACATTTCTAGAGAAAGTAAATATTCTTCATCATTGGAGGTCTTTGTGGTCAGGTTAGAACAAAAAAATTAGGAATTATATTAGGATAAGGTGATCTTGCCTTAGCATAGGAGATGCATGAAATAATCTTTTAAGATTTCTTCCAGTCCTATCTTCTTACAATTTTACATTGTAGTATATCCTGACTAAAGGATACTATAGGAGTTAATAGGATTTTTTAGGATACGAGGTGCTTGTAACCGTTGAAACTGCTACGCACAAGAGAAGAAGTGCTAAAAAATGTAGAAAGGCTGAAATTAGACAGCAGTGTAGCTGACGTAACTGAAATGAAATTGAGTCCAGCCCAAGGAAACTGAAACAAAATTCTATGGAGACTGTTAGAAGCTGTGTGGGGCTTTTTTAGGCTGTCACTGATATATGTGTGTACAATTTTACAGCAGTTTTTATTTGGATTGGATGTAATGATGTAATTATATGAGCACAGAATATGGCTCTCAGATTACTGGATGGAGAAATGAATGTCTGGGTAATGTTGGTTCTTTGATGAAAATACACTCAGACCATGTGCTGCTGAGCTGTGCAATACATATAAGAGAAAGCTCTGACTACTTATGTGGGATGGTTAGGAATCAGCCCGGGATGAAGGCTTAGTCATTTGGGAGGGTATTGCTAGACTGAAGCTAACAAAACAGCTTGATTCTACTTGACTTTGACAATTTAATTCCCAGCATTGGGCTCTGGAAGTGACAATGTGCTGAAAATGAAGGAGCCCACTGCACAGAAGTTACTTAGTAAACCTCGGTAGAGAGGCAAAACGCAATATTCCTGCATGTAGTTCTTTTTTTTTTTTTTTAATTGAGCGCTTCTAAGATTTCTTAGAAGAGGAGAAACTCCACTTTTTTTTTTTTTTTTTTTCCAGCTCAATCTTGCTTTGGCTTCACTCCCAACTTCTGCAATAAAATCTCCATTCAGGAAGAATTAGTCAGTGTTCAACACAGCCTTGAGCCTGAACTGTCACTTTGAATTTTGATTAAGTTGCAAGTCCTGCACTAAAACCGCTAAGCAAAGAAAGCAATTGTACGTTCACACTAGAGTAGGGAGCATGAATTTTCCTTCATGTGTTACTACATCTGTTACAGCTGTGACAGCCACTCACACTGTGGTTCTGTGCTAAACACAAAGCAGAGGGCACCGTCCTGCAAACAGCGCTCTAGTCAGTACACTTGTTCATGTGGAGAGGCATGAAAGCTGATTTTGCACAGGATTGTCCACAAGGAAGTGAAACTGGTGCAGGAGGCAGTCAGGTGGAAGAGCGTCCAAGCAGACTCATCCTAAGGGTTTTCCGCAGCTCCGTACAGCGCTCACAGGACCAACTGCTGTGATAAGTTACCGCATACATTTTGCAGTGCTACAGGAGATTCAGTTCTCTGTGCCAGACATAGTCATTTTTAGAACCTTTTCCTGTGACTCCTTTTTTTTTTTTCTTCCTTTTTTTTTTTTTTGATCTTAAAGGGCAAAGAAATTGATAGGCAAAGGTTAGGCACAGAGCTATGCCCAATCAGACAGTCTCTATGTATTGGATTTCTGTATACAAATTCATGAGCAATGATGAAAGTTCAGGGGTTTCCTAGAATTTCAGTAACCTTTCTGCCTGGATCTGCTATGTTTGCTCATGGAGATATGAGTACATGCGCTGTGACACCAGCAGGGCTGTTTTCCAGTAATTCAGTCTCTGGTCTCACCCATCTAGCCTTTAGAGATATCCAGACATGCTAGAGAAATCTATCAAGCTCTCAGAGTATATCTGGGCAAAAATACTCAAGCAGGTAGGTTGATTCAGAGAAGTCATGCATATATCAGAAGCTCAGTTGTCCCAGAAGTCTTATTGAAATAGATGGCATCTTGATAGTGGAGTTGCAATTACCTTCTGAAGAGAAAGCAAAGCAGAGCGCTGCAGAGAGAAGGGAACCTCTCAGTGGCCTGCTTTCCCCCTGGCTCTGTGCAAGGCACCACACAAACAGACAGGGCTTTGCTGGACAGCAGGGAGGGGAAATGAGCAGGCCCACGGGTGAGCTATGGTGGCAGCTGTGGCCAGAGCATTCCTTTTCAATTGAATTTTCCTGGCATACAGCTTCTAATGCATTCTCCTCTAGAACTGCGATAAAAAAATCAAAGTGGTTTTAATATCTACCAACATGAAAAAAAGAGGAGGCATTACCATGCCATTGCATTGCTTTATTGGCTTATGAAAAGAAAGAAGAATCTCTTTTGATCCCACACAAGAAGAATCATGTCTGTTTCTCATTTTGAATTCAAAACCCTTGTATGAGTTAAAAAGGAAAGGAAGCCAAACCCGCCTTAGCTCTGTCCAGGCACACACTTGAGGCACACAGATAGTGTCTGCTTTTTCCAGGAAACGTTTTCCTCTGATCCCATCCCATACAGAGTAGAGTGGAAGCTGTCCTGACTTAGTTTTCAATCACTCTAGTAATGTCAAGGGTTTATCTTAACAAAAAGTTTGGTGTGAACATTGCACCTTGTAGGTGTTATTTGGTGAATTACACAGTGACTCCATCTCTTGACACTCTGAACACTGAGTTTCTCTTTATCTCAAGTTCTTGTAAGTGTGATCCTTTACCATGTCTGGACTGAACAGCATAAAGCCAGCATCTCAAAAAAATTACTCTTTTCTGGGCAGAATGAGCATTAAAGTGTGTGTTTATATGCAAAAGCACGGATGGAAAATATGAGAGAAGGAGAGGGAGAGAGACAGAAAAAACAGAAAGAGAAATGCTGAATGGGATATTCCTTTGTGTTTATTTGCTGAATTAGTTTGAGTAAAGGCCACTTTGTATTATTGCAAAGAAAGCACCCAAGTGAAAGGAGACAATTTAAGGAAGTACAAGGACTTTCTGTAAGGACACAGTATGTATGTGAAGTGCTCACCAGTCACTTAATTGAATTCTTGTCCAGGCATTATTTAAACTGTTTCCATATGGCACAGGCCTTTTTAAAAAACAAAACAAAACAAAACAAAAATCAACACCTACTCAGATACCATATTAAAAAAGCTTATCAGGTTTCTTTGGCATTGTCTGATTCACAAATCCCTCTTGGCTTGATGCCAATATGTTTGTCTGCCCTATCTGTCTGAAAATAGCTGCTCCTCTCAGATTTTGCTAATATTTTACCTGGAACTGAAGACAGGACACCAGAGCTAGAGTTATTCTGTTCTCTCTCTAGCCTTTTTAAGGAGAGTAACATTTATGTTCTTTCACTTCATCTTTTTTACAAGTTTTGAAATTTACAGAAATTAAGCATTTGTGTGGGTATGTTTAGAAGGGTTGCTAGAGTAATTGTTTGCTACTACCTCTTTAATAAGAGTTTTGTCTTCATTATTGTACTTTTGTAAGAATTAGAGTGGGAGTGTTCAAAGTCTTTTGCTGTCATCTTCTTGCAACAGTGCTGTGCTCTGCTGTTGCCCTCCACAGAACAGCAAAAAGGTTTTCCTATTTCCCAGCTCCTGTATAATGTCAGCATTTCCACCTTTTTTCTCTCTTTCCCTTTTGCTGATGTAAGTAGAATTTCATTGCAGGATACAGCTCTGAGGAGCTGACTGCGTAAGTAGGGATGCACAGAAGGTTTCTTCTTGCATCATCCTTTCTCCCAGGAGTTACAGAGAAGGGAGGAGTCATTTGTTGCTCTTCATCTGTCTCTTGCCAGCTGAGCCACTTTGCATGGCAGATAGTGGCGAGGGGATGGAGCCAGCCATTGCCTGTCTGCTTCTTATTCACCAGCTCCAAGCTGGCCCAATTAATGTCTGCTGTCTGAATTCACAGACACAAGTGTCCATGCTGGGTGGAAGAGATTTCTCACATCTCTGTTCAGACATTTAGCATGAATTAGACAGAAAGCAAAGTGTCTTGCTTGTGAAAGTGCCAAAGTTGCTGTGCTTATTCAGACTGTATCAAAGCCTCTTGATGGGAGTTATCATGAACCTTCTCATGAAATAGTTGTGATTTTGGCATGGTGTGCGCTTCTAGCCTCCAGAGCTCTGGCCAGCAGTGGGGAATACAGGGAGAAAATAAAATTGAAAAGACTTTCAATGAATGCAGAATGCAGGAAAACCAGTTGGTATTTTGAATCCATCCCTATTTAATCTGATTTCAGATATATCGCCTCTGATTTCTCCACTTCCAAGGGTGCAGTGGCTACTGTGCAAGTCTAGCTTTCTCCTAGGGCTGCCCAGGCAGCGAGTGCCTCCTGTCTCGACATTCCAGGGAAGACTTTCATCATGCCATCACCTTGACATCATCAGGAAAAGCAACTGCTCATTTTCCTTATGATATATTACTCTGAAACAACATAAATGTCAACTGGCTGGCAGCACGTTACCCTGAGAGAAAACATTATTGCTCTGAAACCTTAGCTTGGTTTGTGGGCAAACTGAAATGCCTATATCTTAAAAAGAAGAACACAGAAGCTGAATATTGCAACCCAGGGAACAGTTAATATTAAATTTGCTTCTAATTTCTTGTGTCACTTGCCTTTTCACACTGCTAGGATGACTGAAAATTTCCATACCATTTCCACTTTTACTTCTTGCTTCCAGCCAGTTTCATCTTGCTTGTGCTAGTGCTGGCCATCAGCAGAGGACTGTATTCATTTGCCTCTAAGGAATATTCACTTCGGAAAATTACAGCCAACTCCATCTCAGAGAGAGTACAGTAAACAAAATTGTTCTATCTCAAAACAGTGTCCAGGCCTGGGGCTCCCAATACAAAAAGAACTTGGAGCTTTTGGAGTAGGTCCAGTGGAGGTCCACAAAGATGATCAGTGGGCTGGAGCACCTCTTCTGTGAAGCACGGCTGACAGATTTGGTCTTGTTTAGCCTGGAGAAGAGAGGGCTCCAGGGAGACCTCACTGTGCCTTCCAGTACTTGAGTGGAGCGCATAAGCAGGAAAGGGAGTGACTTTTTATTCAGTTTGATAGTGATAGAACAAGAAGGAAAGACTTTAAACTGAAAAAGGAAGAATTTAGGTTACATGTTAGGAATAAATTTTTTATCCAGAGGGTTTTGATGCACTGGCACAGGCTGCCCAGAGAAGCTGTGGTGCCCCATCCCTGGAGGTGCTCAAGGCCAGGTGGGATGGGGCTCTGGGCAGCCTGAGCTGGTGGGTAGCAGCCCTGCCCATGGTGGAGGTTGGGACTGGATACTCCTTAAAGTCCCTTCCAACCCAAGCCATTCTACAATTCTATGAAAACTCTGTTAAAAAAAAAAACCATGGTTGCTGCTCTTACTGCAGTGTCTTGACAATCTATTTGGTTTTCAGGAAAATGGCTTAAGAAAAATGTAAGAGCCAATTTTCATATTATTAAACTTCAGAAAGAAAACCAGCCTAGGACTTGGCTTGAATGATCGGATTCTCCTTGGCAGGAAAATGTATTGAATCACTGAAATTAAATAGGAAACTTTAAATGCTTCAGCAAAGACTTATTATATTTCTCTAATGCCTTTAACAATTTTGTAAAGGATAAATTCCTTTTTTCAGAAAGATCCAGCATCATTATGTTAGTTTGAAATTATATAAATAATTGTATATTATAAATGCAGTTAATTTTAAAGAGTGCACCTCACTTTGAGAGTACAACTTTTAAAAACTGGTTCTTGATAGACATGATTTGTCTTCCAGCTTTGACAGTATACCTATTCACCTTTTAAAAAATATGTCTGGAATGATAGAAATAGATTTGAGACTATTCCCAGAAGAGTAGAGAAATAGTAGAGTAGAGCTGAAACACCATGTGTGTACATATACTCTGTCATGGCTACAGTTTTCAGAAAATTGATTCAAGGCTAATTGTGGTAGTCACAGTATTGTGGAGCTCTGTGCAGCCTGCAAAGCTCATCCAAATATCTATTCAATCTCTTGCGTGGGTTTTGCAGCTTGTGTTGTGTTCCTGACTATCACAGCTAAATCTGCTTACACTGACCATTTTAAATACTGGATAGGTATCCTGTAAATGAGTAGGCTTACACTGCAGTCATCACCATAGTGCAAATTCTTGGTTTTTAGTTAGTGGACCTATCCTTGCAAGCCAAGTTCATATGTTTATATATTTTAATAAACTTTTTTAGCGCTTCTTGGAGTACAAAGAGTTCGTGTACATATCTGTAGCGTACATATATGTAAAAACTTTCATTCACCATGCATAAAAGAAAGATATTAAGTCTTCCAGGAATTATACAGAAGACAGGAAGAGCTGCTTGTTATTGTCCCATTAGAAAATAATGATAAATTAAAGGAAAAAAAATACTATACTCATGAAACATTCTTAGTGCACTGTTAAAACAAATGCAAGTAATAGCAAAATATTAAATTGCAGATGATTACATGATGCTATACACTATACTGCCCTATATTATATTTTGCCGTTCTAATGTTATATTTTGGCTGAGTTGTTTTTCTCTTCACCCTGCAACTGGATGTCAGCTTTTGTTTTGCAGTTACTGATTACTGTGCAATTGCTTGAAGTCAAGCAAGTCTGGGGAATTTTGACCTTAACACATTGCAAGGGAGTTTGTTTCTTTGCAGTTTTCTTCTGATAACATTGAGGCTGTATTTATCAATATATTTTAGTAAGTGTAGTTTTATCATAATGCCTCAAAGTAACTGCAACCCTCTGACAGCTGCAGCTGTTTTCAGACCCTGAGGTGAAATGGAAGATGAGTCAGACTGACTCCGTGCCAAGGGATACTGCCAGTGCAACACAACCTCCGTGATAGCTCCAGTGAGGAAAGCAATGTCAGTGAAGAGGAGGTGTCTATAAAGTCTGAGCCAAAATATGCCTCAGTGACAGATCTCAAGAAAGGAGCTACATCCCTTAGAAGGAAAGTTAGTACCTCTTAATCTGGGTTTGACGCTGTCAGCCTCATTGGTCAAGTGGCTTCTGCTAACAGGCAGGCTGTTTCTGTAGTGCTCACTGGGGAATGTACTTCAAGACGTGCGCCTCTGCTGGTTTCAGGAACACTGAGGGTGAAGGACCCCCTCACTTAGAGATGTGTCCTCCTGTGCCTTCTTCCAGAAACTTTGCTGAGTATAGCAGTGTGACAGAGAGATGTGAGTGGGCTGGGAAAGTAAGACAAGTAAACAGCATTAAAGTGGTGGACTGGGCATAGAGGGTTGCAGATTCCAAGATGGAGCTTTTTTACTTAAAGTATGCAGAGGAATGAAAGCGTAAAAAGCAACCATGACAAGATTCTATCAATAACAGAACAGCATATGTCACGTTAAACCCAGGAAAATGTAAAGCCACAACTCTGTAGTCTTTGCTAAGTAGAAAATATAAGAAAACTAAGTTGTCTGAAAAATTATTTCTCAGCTCTCAGCGTTATAAGCTTTTATCAAATGGGATATGTCACCTGTTAAGCAACTCAGGAAGTGTCATCAGAGAAATTTATTCAATTGTCCAGAGGGCATCTCCAATAGGAATTCCTGTAGACATAGATATTAAGTTCATATTAAGGGGGAGAGAAGGTACATTTTGTTCCCCAGTCACCCCCACCAAGCACATTTTGCTCTTTGATGCGCTCTCAGTTGCTGAGTAAGAACAGCAACTTGGCCTGAACTTGCTGGCTGCTGGTAGCACCAGTTACTAAGTAGCAACAAAATTAAGGGCTAGTAGTATTTACAGCAGACCTTTCCTCAGTGTTAGTCAGCTTTTCCATGCAGAAAGGTACAGGGAGGAAGGTTAATTTAATGTCTAGCACAAGACTAGAAATTCCATTCACAAGAACACAGAACTCTCTGTATCACATCACAGTCTGCAGTGTTTGCTAGCATGAGATCCTACAGAGAGAGGCTTAAAATTGTATCTATGTCTGTCTAACCGTGGACAGTTGGATGTTTCTTGACATCTTGAGACCTGATGGCTGATGTACCCTTGATTTTTTAGCTGGTGGATGAGACTATTTAGACTTCTGGAGAAACTGGCATCTTCAAGTGCTGGAGTATCACAACCTCTCCTGGAGGGTAGTAGAGTTTCTTCAGTGAATGATGGATTTTTACACATTCCCAGAGGTTTCACATTCTCATCAGCAACTGTGTCAAGGAACACTGATGGGTTCTGTAGGACGATTACTTGGGGAGCTCTGTGCAGGTACATCAAAGCTGTATGAAAGAGCGTATCTTTTGGCCTCATTGTGACTTATACAAGCACTATTTCAGTTATTCAGCTGTTCACATCATCTTCAGACTAGCTTTCCCTTTGAGCTTTACCCTCACTTAACAACCCAAGAGAGGCTGAAACACATCACTTTGCATGTCTTCACTGTCTTCTCCTAGCCCATGGCAAATTGCATTTCATGTTTTTGTCCTTGTGAAGATGCCATAACTTGACGTTAACTTTTTTGCCTGTATTTCTTTCATCCTATCTATCACAACAAGCAAACATTTTCTTTCACAACTCCTTTTTCTAAGGCTTCTCAGAGAAACAGAATTACCTTTAATTTTAGGTTACAGCACTTTCATCTTCTTGTTTAAATTCTTCTGTAAGTTCTCATTGTTCTGATATGACTAATACCCTCTCTGTTTGTGACACAAGCCTTTTTACAGATTATCTTACCAAACTGTCTTATCCTGAGATTTAGATAACTCCAAAAGATCAGACGTGGGGGAAAATCTACATGGGGAGGAATTCAGAATATTCTTAATATTTGGTCCATCTTGTTCACTTTCTGTCTTGGCATTTGCGTTGGAACAAGAAACGCAGTCCAACAGAGCTTCAGCAAAATTGCTTTAGTAAATGCAGGATAAACGTTGACCTACATGATGTACTGCAGACTTGCACAGAAGCAGGGAGAAAACACACAGAATTTTAAGTTTCTAATCCATTGCACAATTGGCTCAGTTCCTGAGGATGCCATCTCCACTCTACTTAGTGGTGTAAACAGCTTTAAGTGACAAAAAAAACCACAGCGGTGGAATTCTCCCACTTAAATGGTTTTCATTATCACTTGCAAAGGGAGTACATATCTTAATTCATTTTAATGAGTGAACTCTAAATTTGAATATGAGAGTTAAAAGTGAAAGAGACTGGCTTGTTCAAGCTGAGTCTGGGTAGAGGGTGGGATTAGAAATTCTGGTCTGCGTATTCATTATTAGGCATTCTAAACTCAATTTATGTAACTGTCCATTTTTAGTTAAATAAGAGTAGGATGTTAAAAAGTAAGAGCCTGAATCCATGTCCTTAAATATTCATATTACTGTGACAAACTTTGACAGCACTGCATAGACAGAAGCTTCTTTCAATAATGTAGGTTTTCTGAGAACTGGACTTAAGTTTAAAAATTGCATTTGGCAGCCACCTTTAAACTCTCTCTTTTTTATTTTTTTGAATCTGGCAAATGCATATTCAGGAAATTATTTGACATTTACTAATGTGACATTTATCTCTATTCATATGCTGTAATGCCAAGGAAAAATGATAGTCAACCTACTGACTGATCCTTTTGACATTGCAGAAATCTGATAGTTTGTTTTTTTTCTCTCTATTTTTATAGTTCTCTGCAGCTTGATCCTTGGCAAAAGCACATGACAGACAATAATTGCAGAACACCAACAAAAGAAACAAGAGAGGGAGAGAGATTTGAGACAGGAGATAAAGGAGTGAGCATGAATATGAAGGAGAGACTTAATAGTTTATCCTGGAATACACTGGAAGTCCCTGGACATGTAAGCTAGATGGAAGTTGGTGAAACTGGTAGATGTGTTTAAGAAGTGGCCATTTTCAGGGACTCCTAAATACAGGAAAGTCAGAGCCTGTCATTGCAAAGATGAGATTATACAACATGAGAATGTGGTAGAGCTCCTGTTCCACTTCAGTGCGTAGTTAATGCTCTTAACTGAAAGCACTGCTGAAGGTATCCATAACTGCCAAAGGAGAGTGGGAAGAAACCTGCAGAGGTAGTAACTGCTTAAACTGCTATCCATACCTGCAAGAACACAGAAGTAGAGGGGGTGTTGAGTGCCATCCAGCTGAGTTGGCCAAAATGCCTGCAGGAAAGACAAAGAAGAAGCGTTGTGACTGACAGGCTGGTCCCTTCTGGGGAGGGCAAGGGCGGACTGTCACTGCCTGCCTGAGAATTTGATACAGAAAAGCACTTAAAATCATATAAATGAACACTTCTTTTCAGATATACTCATTGCAAGTCACAGAGCTCTTAAAAAATTTCCACTTGAAATCACAGAATTGCTTGAGTTGGGAGGAACCTTAAAGCCCACCCATTTCCAATCCCCTGACGTGGTAAGGACTGCCACCCACCAGCTCAGACTGCGCAGAGCCCCATCCAGTCTGAAGTTTGAACACCTCCAGGGATGGGGCACCCACAGCTTCTCTGCGCAGCCTGTGCCAGTGCCTTACCACCCTCTGAGTAAGGAATTTCTTTCTAATGTCTTATCTAAATCTAATTTCTTTTCCTTTAAAGCCATTCCCCCTTGTCCTATTGTTACACTCTCTGATAAAGAGTCCCTCCTCAGCTTTTCTGTAAGCACCTTTTAAGTACTGGAAGCCCAAAATGACATCTATCTGGAGCCTTCTCTTCTCCAGGCTGAAAAACAACAACTCTCAGCCTGTTCATAGGAGAGGTGCTTCAGCCCTTTGATCTTCATGGACTCTAACAGATCTATGTTTTTCTTATGCTAAGGCCACCGAAAAAAGAGAAAAATTTTACCAGACTTGTTTAGGTGCCAGTAGATGGCACACAGTCTTCCTACTTATGCAGTTAATATGCAGGAAAAAAGTCCTGCATAAGCAATTCCAAGAGAGTTACTGAACCGGTAATAACAAAGCAGTGATGGCATGGTGCACAAATGCTGTTTAACCCCATTTGGGCTTCTCATATGTTTGTATTGTTATCGTTCCAGACTGCTAATTCCTTAAGCCTGAGGCTCTAACTTGAGCAGGAAGGATCTATTTTTGGATGAAGAATTTTTCCCATAGATGAGTGCTTGCAATACCAACTTTTTTTTCTTTTGAGTAAACCACACAGTAAAGCTTAAGCTAAATTGAAAAAAAATGACTCTAACCATTCTACTACTGAGAAATGACTAGTCAGAACCCAGCCTGTAAAATCTTTGCACTGAGATGCACTGTGCTGCCAACCAACAAGAGGTGCTGGGAGAAGAGACAAATCCAAGTGGCTTATCATTGCACAAATGAAAGACCTTGGACAACGTGTAGTTTGATGGATGTAGAGCCACCATGAGGGTGAAAAGCCAAAGTGACCTTCTGTGGTCACTCAGGGAGAAGCTGCACAAACATAAGGGCTTGGTGCACATGAGGCAGCAGCTGGGAGGAGCCTGCTGCAGAATGGAGGAACGCAAGAGAGGACTCACTTATGGGCATCTCATGGGTATTATTATAGTTAAAAGCCTACTGCTTTTTAATAAGCCTTCATTTCTCTGAAAGATGCATCCAACATGGCTCTTTGGATACCTACAGTGGGTGACTAACATGTAGGCTGGTCACTGTAATGGGGATTACCAGTGAAATACAATATCATTGAATCATAATATCATAGAATGGCCTGGGTTGAAAATGACCATAATGGTCATCTAGTTTCAACCCCCCTGCTGTATGCAGGGTTGCCAACCACCAGACCAGGCTGCCCAGAGCCACATCCAGCCTGGCCTTGAATGCCTCCAGGGACGGGGCACCCACAACCTCCGTGGGCAACCTGTTCCAAAGATGTGAGACATCTTATCCTAAACTGACTTTGGTGTTGACCTCCAAAACCCATTTGCTGAGGACTTTTTTCAGCTCCCTAAACATATGTACCTAGTGCTGTCAGAGGTGCCTGAAGTTACTAAGAAAGTCATATAGATTAGATGGATTTGACACCAGACCTACTGATGTCCAGACGCTGTAGGGGCAATGGGATGCCAGGAGGGGTACCAGCTGGCAGTCTCAGGTGGCTGTGTGTGACCATGTTTATGTAACTGAACTGAGACCAATGACCTGGCCTACACTGAATGCATGACTGAGAATGAGGAGTACAGGTACAGAAGATGGTACTGTACTCACAAAAAAACAGGGGATTTCATCCAAAAAGTAAAAATAAGAAGTATCTGTCCTGAACTTTGTATGTGCAGTCCATGGCAAAAGTGAAATATATCCACGTGTGATTCTTCTTCTAGCTGAGGACAAGGACTGAGAGCTCCAGGATCCATTTCTTCAACCCAATATCTCACATGGAGCTGCAGATCCCTTGTCTCTGTTAATTCCCTTATATATAGCATAATCTTACTAGTCTATTTTCTCCATATTGTTCATGAAGCTTAATTAATGCAGTAGGTCTGTGTTAACTGATCTTAACAGTCATTTTAAATATTTAATCATACCTTTTCATGTAACTTTCTGAGTTAAAATGAATCTTTAAAATTTACACTGGATGTTTTCCAGAAAATTCCAGCCAGAATCCTCCACACACAGATTTTTTCCCAAGAAAATCTCCTCACCGCTCATTTAAAAGACATCATTAATTTCCTGCCTGGTGCTGACCCGAGGTGAATGGAAGTTAAAATGACTGGAAATAACAGGAACCAGCACTGTGTTCCTGTTACGGCCAATACCTGTTCAGAAATGAAGACAGGGTGGTGCCACTACATTCCTGTAATTCAGCTGTGTTAAGTACATTATGTAAAAGATGATATTTGTTAGCTGAGAGAAGGAATATGCAACTCTTATCATTATGTACTGTACAGAGGAAGAGGGTAAACCTTCTGTACTTGGCAAGTTCAAGGGTAACCATAAAATTATGAGGCCTGACTAGGCTCACAGAGCAAATGACAAGAACTTTATAACCCTGGTTTCTTAGTGAGAAGGAGAAGGCCTCCACCAAAGGAGAGATTAATGGCTAATTATTGCAGGTTTGCTCTGTGCTTCCAGTGGATGGTGCTACCTTTGCAGTTAAGTTTCCTGCAGCCCATGACCACTCTTCTCAGTGTATCAGTGTAGCCCTCGTGGTTCATTGAAGGCTAAAAGGATTTCAATTTTTTTTCATCCAAAAAAAAAAGGAAAAAAGAGATTGGATAAGCTAAAGAAAAATCTATCTCCAAATGACAGGCGTTATTGGAATTAGGAAATCAATATGCAGTACTTCACACGCATCTCAATTATCTTCCAGAAGAGGAAGTGGATGTTTATAAACTGTGGATCTCTGACACAACAAGGGTATAATTTCCTGTTAAACCTAGCACTATGTGTGTGTAGGTTGTAGCTAAGAGGGACAGTCCCACTCCCCTGCCGGCAGCTGTGTGCTCCTGTTGCCTCATCTCCCCATTGCCTCATCTCCAATGATCATGGGGCTGCTGGAGGGTATTGTTTCAACTAGCTATATCAGCAGAAATAAAGGTCTTCCTGCTCCAAAATGAGTAGGATTCTTTCTGTTAGGAAGCGGAACTGTTTCCTCCTGCATAGTTAACAGGTTTGTTGTGAGAAGGGGAACAAAACCTTCTTGTGAAGGGAGGCGAAGGAGAGAAAGGGCCCATCCTACTAGCAGCCGTCTGCAGCTACACTAAATTATGTATAACAGGAAAATATACCATTAGTATGTCGAAGAAATTAGTCCAGTGAATTATATGATTATAATTACACTGCAGTTACGCTAAGAACAAGGGAGTTAACCATTAGAGGGACTACCAGCCTGAGAACTTGATACCTCTTATTCCATCTATTCATATGCAGCAGTAGCATTTTAGTGAATGTAAACAGTAATAATATATTGTAGTACTATCCAAGATTAGAGTGCCACTGTGCAAACAGGTAGTAACACATGCTCTAAAGGCTCTCTAAGGTAACAAAGCATCAGGCAAGAGAATGGGCTGTCACCCTCACTTTACAAAGAGAGAACTGAAATATGTCCCAGTTAAGGAAGCTGCACGTGGTGGTATGAACTCTCCAGGACACTGATTGCGAACTCTGCCTTTGCCATTGCAATAACTTCAAAATTGTCTCAGAAACATTACTTAAAGTATTTTAATCCCCTATGCTAATTTTTCTCATAATATAGGATGTCCATCTTTGAGTACAGGAAATGCCTGGAGAATTCTGACACTGGAACAAGTTAATTGTAATCAGGAGGGAAGGAGAGTTAGAAAAAATTACCTGAAAAAAAATCCCAGTTGCTGTTGCTGGGACATCCAGTTATGGTTTTCAGGAATCTCCAGGACTAGACATCTACAGACATGTTTTTGAAATTCTGCAGACTTCTAATAAGATAGACCAAACACACTCAAACTAATTTAAAATTAATCTCCCAAGTTTAATAGAAAAATAATATATTTGCATCAGAAAATGCACAAAAAAAAAATTCTGAGGAGATCCAAGTAATAATTTATGATGATTATCTCATTGGCCAGCACTGAAGACACTATACCAGGGTGATATACTACAATTTGCTGTGGGAAATCACATGCTCTTTCTTTATAAACTGCTGAGGTAAATTTCATATGCTTAATGAAAAAATCAAATCTAGACTGAAGAAATCTCTTTGTTGTACTGCATCAGGCAGTCACAACCAGACAGTCTGCTGTATGAGCATACTGAGCATGGTTAAACCCAGCATGGGTCTTGCTTACCTACACATAGCTCAGGTGAGGAGCTGCTCCCAGTTTCACCTGTGGAAGTAAGAACAAAACTCTGGGCTGCAATGTCTCCTCTCCTGGCTGCAGATTCCTTTTTTCAAGATTCATCTTAAAAACAGAATGAAATAAGATCTGGCACTCTTGAAGTCAATGGCAAAATTCCCATCACCTTTTCCTTCTTAGCAACCCTCATCTTAATATTTTTTTTTCTGATTGATTAAGCAAAGCAGTCAAAAGAAATAAGCTTATCTTCCTCCTCCTCCTGCCGTTTTGCCTGCTGCCCTGACCTAGGGATTCGCTCTTGACTTTGGTGCTGAGTGCCTCAGTGCTCTGGAATTTACTGTCAGAAAGGAAACACTGTGACTGCTATAGGACACCATGGGGCATGTGTTGCTTACACAGTAATGTCACTCTTTGGGTCATTGTAAGGCAAAAGGTAAAGGTGACAAGTGGTGTTTATCTGTCAATGATATCTTGTACATGCCTTGAAGCATCTCCAAGCTGACTGTCTTGGGGAAAAGAAATGCACTCTAGCCTTTGAAGTTTAACCTTTCCTTGTCTTGCTATGTAGAGTAAGATCCCATTTGTGGATGCTACATCTATACAAAAAATATTTCTCATCATTTCTCAACCAAGGTCACGTCTTATTTACATAGCAGAAAAAAACAGAGAAGGAAAGTCTGTTTCCTGGCAGCCTACAGTGTTAAGGCTGCAATTAAACTGAGCTGGCCAGGTGAATCCAGGTGTCTTTCATCTACTCTGGAAAGTTCAGTATATATGTAAGACAAAAATCACTGCCTTCACAAATCAACTGGGAACCTACAAACAACAGATACCCTGAGATGCAGCATTCTTCCATGCTGAGGTTTTTTCCTCTCTTGCAAAAGTAGAATTTGTGCATTTTTCTGTTGAATGTTTTTAGGCTTCCACTTATCATTATGGTTGAAATTGAAATAATTTGTTATTTTTATTAGAAGAAAAGTTGCTTTTCAGATTATCAGTGATATCAGAAGAAATAAATATATACCAAGATCTAGAATGACCTATATTAAATAGAGTATGTGGCAAATGCAGAAGCTGAGCACAAACTGATGTCACTAGGATATAATCCTGCTACAGACACAGAAAACAGGATTTGCAAGACTTCTGTTGGTGGGAGGGGATATGGGACTTGAATGGGGCTTGGGCACTGTCAAACCTTATTCCACCATCCCCCTGTTTCTTCCTGATGAGAAGGAAGGCTCCATCTACTGCTGCATCGTAATGATTGTCCTCAGACTCAATAAGTAGCTGTTTCCCAGATGCTCCAAAATTCCAAATGCTGTAACTCCTGAAAAGTGGTTCTCTGTTATATAAGTTTTCAAAAACATTGATTTCTTTATCAATACAAAATGAGATATTATTCATTCTTTTGCAAAAATGCATAGAGACACCAGCATACCAACCAGTCCAGCCACTCATCTACATGGGATGTGAGAAATCATATTTTGCAATCCAGCTGTAATTAATTTTTAATTATTTTGGTGAATTAAAGCAGTTCCAAATACAAGACTAAAAAGAAATAATCCAAGCAGTTTGGTAATAAAGACATTCCCACACGAGATGAGAGGCACATTCAAGACTGACTTGAATTTATCAAAGTGGAGAGACCTAAGTGCGAGTACGTCATAATCTAGTTGAATGTCCTGGCTACAGGCTGCATGTTATTTTGACCTGCATATCAGCATTTTGGAGGTTATTTCTAGATTTTGTTCTGTGTGGACTTGGAATCCTTTCCCATTCTCCTCTAAATTGATCATCCCTGCCCAGCATCCTTGTTTTGATGGATCAGATTTTCTCAATATCTATAAAACATTTCAGTGGAAAGTTTTGAAATAGTGTGGTTAAAGATGCATATCTGAGGTCTTGCAGGAATCTGTCCAGATACTGTGAATGGGTGACAAGATGAAGATACTTCTTTAGTAACAAACAGACAGTGACTTACTATAATAGAGACTGAAGTCAGTGAGAGAGTTCAGTTCTAGGAATAGCAGCAAATATGAAGTTATGGATGCAGATCTAGCAGCTGCAAGAGCAAATAAGGGCTCTAGATATACAACCAAAGGAATTATTAAAATCAGACAAGAGAATGATTTAATTATCTGATGCCTTGATTATTTGCTGATTGGAAAGTGCTGAAGGAGTTGAACAGAGTTAAAATATGACACTAATGTCTTGGAGAGAGACAACAAGATTAACTGGGACAGTAAGGGAGGTAAAGGACTCAGAGAGCTTATCATTTTTGGACTCCAATGTGGCTGAGATAAGGGTTTATGATGGCACACAAAAGCCAAATTGTGGTGGGGATAAAATGGTCAGAAGATATTCAGGAGATCAAAATACAAGGTCACAAGTCAAGTTAAGGAAGGAGAATACCATGTTATGAGAAAGGACATTTTTACCCAGAGACATGAGATAGCTTGTGCAAATGTGAGGGGTGCTTTTAGCAATGGGGTAGGTTAACAAAAGAAGAGATGAGGAATACAGAGCCTCTAGTTCTATCTACTGAGGAACAGGAGATGGGCTAGAAAGAAAATGGAGCTCGGTTTTTTTCACCTTATGATTTCTGTGAAGGGTTCAGTTCAGTCATCTAGCAAGTAGGCTGACTACTGAGTCAGACGGAGGCCTGGGCCCTTTCATTTGCTCAGGAATTTTGTGTCCAGCACCTAAGAGCTAAGTATTTCCCCATCTGCTTCAACAGCTTCACAAGATGAGTTGCAGTCAAATTAGCTGAGTGATTGTCATAAACAGTATATATGACATGTACTTGAAGAAAAAAAAAACTGTTAAAAATCCCAGACTCATAGAATGAATCAATAGATGCATTTACTAGCGTAATGTATACAGTTTAGGTGGTCAGATAATTGTAAGAATGCTTCTACATCTCTGTGATCCAGGAAGCCTAAAACTAGAGATGACTAAAATGGAACAAAAACAAATGGGTCAAGAAGGTCAGACACTTCCTTCTTTTCAATTTTTTCCTTATTTTTAACCAGTCATAAGGTAATTTGAGCAGTTATTGATCAAAATCAACCAGATCTGACTGTTTTCCAAGAAAAAAAACTATTCAAAATTCTTATTGCTGTGGCTGTCCAAAGAGACTTCAAAAAGTAAATCAAAAGTATCTCGGAACTGTAGCCACCACTGATTAACAATGGTCCAGAAAGATTAGAATATATAGAATATATAGCAGGGCATAGGTTGACATGTTGTCCTGTGGGGATTATTAGCATGCTTTCTGCTGGTTTATGCCAGCTAGCACTCTTCCAACTGTGCCTAAGTATAACTCAGGAACATGGCAGAAACCATTCCCTGTGAAAATTTTAGTTGCACTCTGCTTTTTTTAAGAGGCAGTTTTTGCTGTATAGATGAGAACTATGCCCTTTCACTTGGCCTCAGACTCAGCGTGTGGTCTCAGCACTGATTTGTTCAGTAGTATGAAGGTCATCTCTGAACTGAATACCATCTTCCAGAATACTTTTCTTCCTATTCCTTCAAGCATGTAAAGGTATGCACTGGCCTTCGATCCTTTCTCACTGTGAGATTGGGATGTCCTCCCTGTATCCCACCTGCTGCTACTCTGTGTCTGTATTTATTGTTTATATTAACAGGAGCCTCCAAAAACATAGTTTACAGAACTCCGTGGCATATGATGGGTGAAATGAAAAGAAAACTGTCTTTATATCTTAAAAGAGTTGCTCAATAGCATGCTTTGCATGGTAGAGAAAATTGGCAGTTACATTTCATCCCCCTCTGGTTTCAGCCATTGTAGAGTTCAGTGACTGGATAGGGACAGAAAAAATGGGGAACAGGAAAAAATGGTATCTGCAATGTTATTAGATCTGTGCATGCACTGATTCTGTGCCTCCACAACAATCCTACACTGACATACAAAATCCCCTGTAAACTATTTAAGGCAGCATCCTGTTTGCTTTCCAAGGACAGGGATTATTTCAGTGATATAAGGAGGCTTACCTAAACAATGATATGAAACCAAGGGGAAAATATCTTTAGTATTGCTTGATTAGGATTCTGTAGGCAATAGTCTTGCCTTTCTCTCTATTTTATAGGTATATTAATTAGTCAAATAATAAAACACCACAATGAGAATGGCAGAAAAAAAAAACCTCATGTGGAGAAATATGATATGATAATTTGGTCTTTTAAAGAAAGAAATTAAATTACTACCCCTTATAAGATATATGTGAAATGGCTAAATAGCTGAAAACTTAGTAGAGGAAGCAGTTGTGCATTGGCTAGGGAATAAAAAGGCAAATAACTACTCTTCCATCTCTAATTCCTATGCAAATACATAAAATATGGTTTCCACAACACTTGGGTGTGTTTAGACATTGTACAGGCTGTCTATTATCCTAGTTCTTACTAATACATGATCATGATATAAACGTCTCCCTGGGTATTAATAGCATGAAACCCTTCAGGATCCCTTTACTACTGCAGTACAGTTTTGTCTTGAAACTCTAAAAGTGTGTAAGAAAATAAGTCCTAGTACCCTCTGATGAACTTGACCTGTATTTCTATTGCCTATTCCTATAGACATAGTTGAAGTAGGAGTTTAAGAGGAGTATAGCGCAGTGGCTTAGTTTAGTGGATAAGTACGTGTGCTGAGGTTGAATTTCCATTCCTTCTGTCCCATTTCCTGGCTTGGCAAAAGCAAAGAGCATTGCATCTCCTGGATGGATGGAAAGGAGAGAAGATCTTATCTCTCAGCAGTGACATCTCCAGTTAGTGAGGTAGTAGTGCTGAAATGAATTCTATGGGGTCTAGCTAAGCCAAAATGAGAACGTCTCTTCCTCAGCAATACTCAGACAAGGGAAAGACCCAAGAAAGTGTATAAATGTAAGCAGAATGGAGGCATTGGGGGTCTTCACTACTCCAAACAGCAGCACGATATTCATTTTTTCTTCATTAATACCGCAAGTTTCTCTCCTATTCACTCCTTCATTTTTTGCATCCAACCTTCTCTCCAAGGAAGGAAGTGAAGTTTAACTGAAAGCATTCTGCTCATAGTTATTTGTCCCTCTGATGTGGAAAAGGGGGTGCAAGTATTCAAGAAGTCCCTATAAGTTCTGCAGGCAGAGTGGGCTCTTTAATAGCTTGGCAGTCACTTTTCAACCTCTATCTGCGTGTGTATGCATGTCTGCATGCTACAAAGAGAGACACGGAGAGCGAGTGCTGCAGCTGAATTTAGAAAGTTATAGATGTTCTCATCAGCCTCATGCAATGCAGCAGAGATTCCTTCCAAAAGCCAAGGGAGCAGAGGCTGCAGACAACAGATGTGAGAGGGGTTCCCATAACTGTCAATTTTCAAAGTGTTTGCATTGAAAAGAGAGGAGGTGCTATTTTGATTGATATTTCAGTTGCAGTATATAAAGCAGAGGAATTCTTCTCACCCTCTGCTTGTCATACTGATCTGCATACTCTCTCAGCTGGACTTGGGGCTACTACTTACTGCATCTGAAAGGCTGAAACTCCCTAGGAATAAAGAAACCTTATAACAATGCCGGAACCCACCAAGAAAGATGGTAAGCATAACAAATATCACCAGAACATTTCTTAATTATAGGAATTATGAGTACACACACGCAAAATGCTTTTTAGATCATCTTGCACATTTCAACAACAAATTACATCTAATAGTGATAACTGTATAACATCATGACATCATGGCAGATCATCAATCCTTTTAAACTGAGAATACTTTCAGGTAGGGGTATAAGACAAAACTGCTTTGACCTCCCACTACTTTAGACATTAAATAATGGCTTTGCGGAGATACTAGGAAACTACTTGGTTGGGCACATACTGTACTGACTTTAATTTAAAGACTGTAGAATTTTTGCAATGCAGTTACTGATATCTAGACTCTGGAAAACAGGATACATGCTTTTCTTATGTTTTAAAACAGCAGCATGTTGGCATAACTTTCGAGAGTAATGAAAAATAAGTTGCACAGGGTATTCAGTAGAGGGCAAATGTTCATGAAAGTTTTAACTTTCTAATGAAAATACATTCTGTATGTTGAATGCATGAGTGGAGAATGTAGTAAGTTTGTCTACACAGATTGAACTAGAATGATACATTTTGCCACACTACAGAGTATTATTTCATGTTTCCAAAAGGTAGATAAAAGCGGTAATACTGGTCCCTTTTTTTGTTGACAACAAAAAAACTAATTGCATAGTCTGCTAGCAAGATGCAACATCGTGTGCACAGGAGGCTGTACAGACAGGTGAAAAATGTTGAGAGACTATTAATTCACAACTTACTAAGAGCTAGCAGGTTTTTTTTTATTATTATTATTTTGGAAATTTAAGTTAAATAAGACTCTCATACTGGCATTACGTCCATAGCTCTTCATTACGTTTTCATTCCGATTTAGTTGTGTTGGTAAGAAATTTTGATTATTGTTTAGCATTGGTGATATTCACAGCTTCTACAAAGTCATAAATGTGCAAACTGTACATATGTTGAAGTACTGGCAAAGAAAGTATACAGACAGATTTCCTCATGCATTCCCAAATGCAAAACTGAGTTTAATATTAAAGATGATTTTATGGAAAGAATAGAAGTCACTAAATAACCTTTGTTTCCCACCACTTTTGAAAGATATGATAGGCCCATATATGTAGTTTCAATGAGTACTTTTGATTTCAAACTGACCAATTGATAGAATTTGCTTTATTTGAAAAGCATTTAAAATATTCTCTATTTATTTGGAACGCAAGAGCAGAGTAACCATCAGGAGCATCAGACAGCTGAAGCACTCCATAGGGGTTGGGACATGTGAAAACTACACTTTTTGCACAACTGAATCTTCAGCAAGTAGTGTTGACAGACCAAAGTGATCATTTTACTTAGTGGTCCTCCTTAGTGCTCGAGGACAATGATGGATGAAGTATTCCTCTGAAAATAGCTACACCAAGTGCATGTATTAATACTAAAGCCTAATCCTCTGTATCAAACCTAGAGCCAAGCCCCTTCTAGAGTGTCTTATTTGTAATTCAAATGATTTACACGTGTATTAAGTGTCCCTTTTATTTGATCTGTTATTTGACTGGATATTACACAGTGTAATCAGAAGGCATTCTGTGACTCCCAACAAGAAAAAAAACGCTAAAATATTTCTGAACTTTTAAATGATACACGCTTTGGAGAAAAATTGTTCAGAGGCTTACCTTTAAAAGACTGTTATTCTGTTTCACACTAGATAGTTTTAAAGATGTCCTTACAATGCAGTTAATATAAAAGCAACTTTGGTGTTGTGTTATAAAATAGGTTTAGTGACTCTAAACAAAAATACATTGATACTGGAACAAATACCAGAATGTAAACAATATTGAAGCCTTATGATTTAACTGAGTTTGCGTTTGTAGTAGGAATGAGCTCTGGAGAAGTAACACGTACAGGTTGTACAATGGTTCTTTTTCATTGCATCTAGGCTACTTGCAGCCAGTAGATCAGAGTGATACATATATATTACTGTACTTAAGAGATTAGCTGCTTCCAAAAGATTTTTTGTATATCAAGAGCTCACCTGAAACGGTGGCAGTGCACATAGTGTTTACTGTACGGGTGGCAAGACTATATGTAGTGGTACTGGTGCTATTAATAGTGCAGTACCAGCACAACTACTGGTAGTAGCTCTACAGTAGGATGTCTACTCCCAACGTAACTTCCAATGTGTGAAGTACTGAAGGCAGTTAAGTAATGAAGATGAACCGTGGCCTACATTCTGGCAGGGACCAATGGATGCCCTCGCTGAGAAACCTTTGTGGGCTGACTGCAATGCAAAATGTTTCTGCATCACAGAAGCACCTAAGCAGTATTCAGATGTTTCCAAAAGAAGCAATTTACACAAATGATCCCATACTCATAGGAGCTTTCAGTTAAAAGCATATACAAGAACAGGCAGCTATGCAATCAGAAACTAGCTAACATTTGAATGTTAAGAAAACCTCAGCTTTGCAATTTTTGTCACTACAGTCTCTGAAGTAAATAGATATTTCAGAGGCAGTGCAGCAGCAAGATCTCAGGCTGGTTTGTTTCAAGTCAAATGCTCTGAGATATTTTAAGATTATTAGATTACCAAAGTGAGAAATTTCCTGACTTGTTGAGAGCAGAGCCCCACAACATGCTCTTAACAAATAGGATCACCAAATTAAATGCACCACTCAGCTAAGAGAAGCTTGTTGGAGCACTTCAGCCTAATGGAATTTGTCACTGTAGAAATAGACTTCCATAACTAATGATTTAAGGCCTCTATTGTACTCCTAAAGAGTCAAAGTCCTGTACAGCAACATCAGCTGTAGCTTTCTTGAAGCACATAGTCATGCTGTTGTGAGATAGCTTTGTCTTGGTCTGTTTAAAATTTCACAAGGTGAAGACTACATCATGGGCACCCTGTTAACTGATCCCAGTGGATGACCAGAATAAGACTGTGATGCCAAAGACCTTTATCAGTGCATTTAACTTTAACGGCCTTTCTTTCTTCTGGTGACTAATGAGTAACCCTCCCTCACCTAATTACTTCCTGTAATTTATTATAATCAGTCAGACGATCTTTCCTCTCTCTCCCTTTCCTTTTACCAATATTCATAATAAGAGCTGCCCATTAATTAGGTGTCCTCTTAAACTGTGACAGGCCATGGCATTTGGATATGCTTTTGTGGGCGTGCCAAGTCTCTCAAGAGCAACGGTTTCAGACTATTTGTGGGCATCATCCCACAGGGACAGGTGCAAGTCAGTCCCCAGTAGGCAGCTCTTTAAATTTGCCTTATTTATTCTCTCCAATCTAGGAAATAAGTCATGGCCACGAGTTAAGCGATCATTCCAAATTTTAAGCCAAAGCATTTATCAACTGTCTGCCAACTTCATTTTCTAAGGGTTTGCAAGCTCTGCCTGGAGCAGTCACATACTGGCAAGGAATTAAAATAGAAAATCAGCATGTCTACATTATCCAGTGCTTTAGTAAAACTCTTTTAGATCTATAAACAGCATAGATTTTAAAATTCTGAAGATATGTGCAAATATTGTCTGTTTGAAGGACAGTCCCTGAAACATAAAACAATATGTGAAAGGAGGTAAACAGGCTTATCAGTAGAGACTGCTTTGAAGATGTGACAACACTGTTCTCCCTGAAGAAATCCAGCTGGAACAGCTGTTATTTTGAAATATGATCAGTTTTGTTTCATTATATGCCTTTTTTGTAGTTACACTTGCATTATATTTACAATATTTAAACTATTTAAAAACACAATCAGGTGTATCAAGGTAACAGATCTTATAAGTTTTACCTAAGCTAGTCACATAAAGTAAGTATACATGTAAGCATAATAAGCATGTAAGTACATAAGTATACATGTAAAGCAACATTCCAGCAGGAGATCAATCTCAGTATTAAGGATGGAGAAAAATTAATTAAAGTGAGATTTATTTTAATATCATATTTTCAAGGCTAGACACATTTTCAGAGGTGGACAAAAAGTTAAATTGAGATTCTGCCTAAGTGTATAAATTTGGCTTCTGTCAAAATTAACACTGCTGATGGAAAGTTTTCCTGAAAATTCAGGAATGTTGCATGTCAATATTGCTTAGAGCTTTTCATGGAGGAAGCTGAACCTGTGTAATCATTTTATTATGGCACCAGACTGGGTAGTGCAGCTGCTGCTGTCCTTGCTGTATAGATACATGCTTCAGTAAGGCACAAGGAAAGCATACAGACATTCATCTTCTGCCAATATCATTGGCCCTCTGCAGGGCTGACTGTAAAATGCATTCCTATTATTTCTACCTAGCTTCAGCCTCGGAGCCCAATCACACAAAGCCAGGCCCATATGAATCATTTACAAGCACTGTATTGAAGTCATGAGTGAATGAATTTTGATGGATGACGGAAGGTGGAAACCCTAACCCCTTATCTTTTTTTCCTCTTACAGTTCTTCAGAAAATTATCAACTTTTGGTGATAAATTTAAACCCATTACAAATGGAAAGCAAACATATGCCTTACTGTTATAATTATCTCCATTGGGGTGGGTGCTGCTCCAATCCTGAACCCTGTAGAACTGCGTCTTCCTGCATAGATCTTGTTGCATGTCGGGATCTGAGTTTTTCTTAGACTGCCCTTGCCCTCTCAGAGCTAATGTCCAAGCGTTGCTCCCACACTTCCTTCAGAGATACCAGACCGTCTCAGATTTGCTTTTTGACAGTCTTCCTCCACCATTCTGAAGTTTCAGACTGCTTTACCAAAAAATTTCAAAACTTGATTTGTTTCAGTTTGGTGTTTTTAATTTGTTTTATTATGGTGTAAATTGTAGGAAGTTTTCTTATAGAATGCTCTGATTTTATTTTAATATTAGTGTAGGCAGATAACACAAGATTGATCTGCCTCACTCTTATCCTTACATGAGTTATAAATCTCATTCACCTTTTGCAAAAAATAGTGCATCTGTGCATGGGAAATATACTTAACACGATCACATTAAAATCAAATCTCCACTGAGTTTAGGAAGAAAGAAGGGAACTGTCTTTTCTGCAGAACAGAGGGTGTTTGTACTTGGCAGAACTGAAATTAGCAAATGCTGCCTTTGTGCCTCCCTGTGCTGCACCTGTTGGGAAGATAAATAAAGGACTGCCCAGTTCTTTCCCCTCATACCTCCTAAATATATCACTTTGAAAGCTTTAAAAAAAAAATTACAGTGTGCTTCTGATCCATAATAAACTGGATGAGTTTCTTCATTTTATACTTAATAAAATGGGAGGTTCTGCTGGGGAAACCTTGGTTATCAAAACATTAGTCGCTGCCACATGCATGAATGGTCTTTGGGAACTATATGTCGTACAATAAAAAAGAATCTGTTTCAGGAGGGGACATCCAGAGGGGTCCTTAAACTGAAAATACAAAACAAGTTTAAAAAGAAAATACCTAGGGAAATTTTTCTTAGGATAAGGCCAAATTCTAGATGCCCCACTCAGGAAAATGTAGAGATTCCACTAAACTGGAGATCCTAATTTAATGATTGCTTTAGAGTGAGGGCAGAAATTTTGTTCTTATTCAGGCACTAATGTGGCTTTGCACTGAATGTAAACACCAGTAGAAGAAAGAAGGCAAAAGAAGAGAAACATTAACTTCAGCTGTAAATAGGATTTTCTCAGTCTCACTACAAACAGCTTTTTCTCCTGAGCCTGCAGAACTGTGTAGCTGTTACAGCTGTGTAGCTGTAGCCATCTGTTTCTCATCCCATCCATCCCTCTTACCTTGCACTCAGTCACTACGGATGTGCCATTTCTGAAGACTCCAGAAAAAAGTTTTAGTTTTTACTGCTGGTAGCTACCAATATGAGAACATTTGAAGCCATTTTTCCATCATTCACCAGGGGCTTTTGATGTACTTTTATGTCCACTGGAGGATTTTATTAGTTTGCTTTGGATAGTTGGTAGTTTAGGAGTTAGGATGAGAAAACTGATTTGACATGAGTGTCCAAGATCATTCATTGAAAATTTTGATAACCTTGCAGTCACTCAAAGGTCCTGATCGTCTTTACAGTGCAATGGCAGAAGTCCAAGTTAGGCAAATGGAAGCAAACAAAATAGGTGTCCCCTCTCTCACAGAAGTCAGTGGAACCCAAAATGCTCTTCAGCTAACCAGCCAGCAGTTGCCTAAACATAGATGCCTAGTGCCATATGAGATGCTCTGAGATACAAGAAATATCCACTTGGGGCTGGTAGGTAAGACTCAGCACCTGATACTGCAGATCTGCAACATCCTGGAGTGGCAGCTAGGAATCAGCAGGATATGCTACAGCATCTGAATATCAATGAACAATAAAGCTGAAGAGTTATTCTCTATAATTTTCCCAATTAACATTTACAAAGTTTCAGCAATGGGCAGTTTCCTGAGAAGAGAAAGAGTGTGTTCAACTCCAGCATTATTTGCATATGAGACTTAGTTATACTGCCTCACTATACAAACATTTGGGATCAGATTCCTTGGAGAGAAGGAGGGTGCACACTTCTGTAACCCGCTGGGTGCACTGATCAACAGGGTAGCTGGTAAAAAAAAAAAGATGCTACTACTGCCATTTTGTGACTTGGGAGATCCAGTTGCTTTCAGTTGTTCTGTTTCTGATATGAAATAGTCAATACATTTTGGTTCATGGCTAAGATGAATGGTTAAATCCACTCAAAGTGGGGTTTTTGTTTTTGTTGGTGTTTTTTTTTTTTTTACATCAGTGAGAGAAAACAGTAAATTGTATTCCTACTCAAATCAATAGTAATTGATTTAACTCCCCGAACTTTTAGCTCAGATCCTAAAAGGGCTTTAAATTTTTAAACAAATGAATGGTTACATCATGGACATTTCAAGCCATGAGGTACGAGCCCTTTTTATATTAAATAATAAAGCACTTACAAATATTCTTCAATGTGTTCAACAAAACACATGCAGAGTTGGGATCTTCATTAATTCCTATTTCTGGAAGTTCTGCTCCCTAATTTATCAGGTATGGTTTTCATTTTTGAAGCTCACTGAACTAGCAAGTGAATCAGCAAAGATGAGGGCTCTTATTGAAGAGAAGGAATTAAAGCCAGCATTTGGTTCTGTGCTTGACAAACATATATGACTTTGGAAGATATTCCAGCAGCAGTTCCAGTCAATGTTCACTGCTTCCTGAGATGTTGTAGGATTAGAAAGAAAGAAACTGTGAATTCAAGAAGTATGAAGACAGAAAGATTTCTGTTCAGACACCTGAAAAAAAGGCAGCATTCACAAAATGTTTTATCTCTGGCTGCTCTCCCCCATTATCTATATCTGCATTGCTGACCACAGAGTGCTCAGGGGGACTCAGGCTAAGCAGCACAGGTGGCTTGTACCATACTGCTTAGAATTGCCTTCTGAAGAACAACAATCACATACATAATCCTTTACTTGGCCCAGTGTCCTTACGTGTATTGTCAGTTAAAAGTGTCAAAACAACCTGTGACCTCTGCTGCAGTTAGCCATGACATTAAATGTCACAACACTGAGACAGAGCGGTCATGCTGGATGATTTAGGATGTTAGACCTCTCAGAGGAGAGTCAGTAGGGTGTTGAGCAGAAAGCTAGCAATGGCACAGTCTCAGCTGTGCTGTCTGTAGTATCAAAGGAGTAACACACCTGAAAAACCTCCCCAGGCTTAGTCTCGGAGGAAACTTGTTCCAGGGAAGACCCTGAGGAGCAAGACAGTTTGTGAGCATGTTAGTGAATGTGACTGTCACACAGTGCAGAAAGTGGCAGCACCGGGGTTTGGGAGCACAGCTGGGTGATTCATTTCATACTGAGAGGCTCCCTACACCCCATCTGCATACTCCCCAGAATGTAGAGATACCGCTGCATGAAAGGAATCCTCCTGTGTCTTGCAGCAGGGGGACATGTTCAGGAGAGTCACTGCTCTCCTTTCATCAGAGATTGCAAAATATTTCTTACATAATTTGCTGTCCCCTGGCCCTGTGTCTAATTGAAAGTAGAATGTGATCTACTTCTTAGGGCAGTTGCCCTTGTATGTGGTGGCTACAGCAAGTTATTTTGATTGGGTGATTATTACAAAAAGCTCTGTTCTAATTTAATTCTCCATAAGATCAAGTGGTGGTTTTAGTGAGTGTTTGAAAGCATTCAATCACATCATGATGCTTCCTGAGAGACATCTGTATTAAAATACACACTCATCATGTCTTACAGGCTCAGAATACCTTCCTAAGTTTGGTCATAAATGCCAGTAGGTTGTGGTAACATGGAGACGCAGGTGAGGAAAGGTTCCCTTTTCATACAGATTTGTAAGACTTAGGTCTGTGTGCATTGTCATAAATTACGGAGCCATTTGCTCCGGTTATTATAGAACAAACTGGATGCAACTTTTTTGAGGCTGAGCAAAGTAAATCACAAAGCAGATCAAATTGTTATTTTTTTTCTCTTCAGCAGGAGCCATGCTTTGCTCAGCCATAACACAAACCCAGTCTGAAAGCCTATTCTAAATTTTTCCTTCTCTCAAAACCCCAAAGCTGTGATTAAATTAAACTAAACACAGTTGCCTGAATGAGATCCAAGATGAAAAAGTTACTGGTTCAGATGGTGGGACAGATTTTACTCCTTAGTCCTCACCTATTCCAGTGTGCCAAAGGACTAGAAAGACCAATAAGACACAGTTTCTGAACAGTTGTCATCTATGATGATGTGGAGAATATCTGTAGCTAGAGATATCTAGGAACAGTCACACAAGAAATGCCATGCAGATGGAGTAATTCACTGACTAATAACTTCTGGGTCTCGTGCTACGATATTCACATAGATGTAGATATACATGCACACAATGTAGCATGCTTGGCATCATCTTTTTTTATAAGAGCATAGTATCTAGGCCAAAAACCTTATTTTAGACCCAAAGAGGAGCCGTAATACCAATGGAGGCTGTGACTGCCACTCCTCCACAGATGCAGACTTTGGTGAAGGCACAGAGGGTCAGATGCCTGATGACATTTTTTCCACGGCATTCCCTCCAGCCTTACTAATCTTTCATCTAAGCTTTCCTTAGCCCTATTTTTAAAGGGGAAATCTGACCTCTGTCCTCTGCCCCTTCTTCTTTGCCCTTGTTTTTCATTTCCATGTTTTGCAGTGAAGATTTTTCTCTTACCCAGAAGATTTTTTCAGCTGGAGGGAAAGTATATTCAGTGACCTTTGACTGTCATTCACAACAGTATCTCAAAGGCATTCTGCTGTGATGCACTGCAAGAGCTTTTTTTTTTATACATACTACTTAACTGATTTACTGATGCAATCCACTGCAGTTGGTTTGCAAACATCATGCTGTGTTGCTTTCCCTAAAGACAAAGGGAAATGATTTTTTGAAGTGGAGGCTTATAATTCCCACAGATATCAGATGTTTTACTTTCAATATTTCAGGATGGCATTGAGAGGTAAAAAATGTAACTGTATTAAAATAGAGGGACATACATAATTTACTGACCCTAACAACCACATAGGGGCATGACTATCATGTACATCACTACTAGTCTATGATCCACCAAAGACTTGCCTAGTGCCATGTCTCTGATACTTTAAATGTCCTAAATGTTTACATACAAAATAAGTCCTTTCTCTCCACACATGCAAAATACTCCCTAATGTTTTTCAGTATAATGCTTAATTCCAAACATCTGATCTGCAATAAATATTAATATTCAAACATGCTTACAAAAAAAATAAAAAACTCCTAAGGCCAGTACACATCAATCCCATTAAGTAATTACATTTCTGTATTTTAGGGTAACTTTTCATTCTTTCAGTGGCTGGGATCTTTCCTGAATTACCAGCTAAGCTTTTTCAAAAGTTCTTCTCCAGACTTAATTATAAATTATCTTTGGGTGGTAAATACTGCTTAATGTCTCTTCAGCATATAAGGAATTGATTGGATGGTTGCAGCCAGAGGGTAGTGGCCAATGTCTCTATGTCCAGTTGGAGCCTGGTGATAAGTGGTGTCCCTCGTGGGTCCATTTTGGGGTTGGAGATCTTTAAAATCCTTATCAGTGACCTAGACAGTGGGATCAGAGTGGTGCAGTTGATACACCAAAAGGAAGGGATGCCATCCAAAGGGACCTGGATAAGCTTGACAAGTGGAACCATGTAAACCTCATGAGGTTCACAAGGCCAAGTGCAACATACTACAGTTTGATCAGGGCAATCCCAGATATGTGTACAGACTGAGAGAAAAACTCATTGAGAGTAGCCCTGTGGAAAAGAACCTGGGGGTCCTGATGGATGAAAAGCTAGACATGAGCCAGCAGTGTGGTCTTCCAGATTGAAAGTGCAATTGCATTCTGGTCTGCATCAAAAGACGGGTGGCAGCAGGGTGAGGTAGAGGATTGTCACACTCTGTCCTGCCCTCATGAAGTCCCATAGAATTATAGAATCCACCAAGGTTGGAAGACACCTCTAAGATCATCCCCTCCAACCATCTACGTATCACCAGTATTTCTCCATCTGGGAAAAACTTAAAAACTACTGTATCCAGGCCTGGGGCCCCCAGCACAAGAAGGTTGTGGAGCTGTTGGAGCACGTCCAGAGGACGACCATGAGGATGCTCAGAGGGCTGGAGCACCTCTCCTATGAAGACAGGCTGTGGGATTTGAGTTTGTTCAGCTTGGAGAAAAGAAGGCTGTAGGGAGACCTTATTGTGGCCCTTCCAGTACTTAAAGACAGCTTATAAACAGGAGACAGACCAACTTTTCACACGATCTGACAGTAACGGGACCAGCAGAAACAGTTTTAAACTGTTTTCTGTTTTGAGGGGCTATTCAGATTAGATGTTATGAAATTTTTATCTCAAGGATAGTTAGGAATTGGCACAGGCTGCCCAGAGAAGCTATGAATGCCCCATCCCTGGAGGCACTCAAGGCCAAGTTGGATGGGGGCTCTGGGCAGCCTGAGCTGGTAGGTGGCTTTAAGTTCCGTTCCAACCTAAGCCATTCTATAATTCCACATTTCGTAGCTGTAGCAATTGGAAAGATCAACACAAAGGAAAAGGCATTACAAAAGAGGTGGAAGGATTAGCATGATAGAAAGGTGCTACAAAGGAAGGGAAGCAGATCACACACCCATATCTGAAGATTCTGGGTTCACAGGGAAAAGCTTCCACCAAGAAAGGATCTCCAGGAAGAGATCCTTCCTCAGTGGCAGTCAGCCCTTAAATAAGGCCTAAGAGGGGTGGAGGCTGGCTCCACTCCTTCTGGTCACACAAGTGAATTGCCTTCAACTGTGCTCCCAGGACTGAGTGGGTCTTTCCTCCAGGTGCTCAATCAGTGGTTCAGGCCATGACTCAGCAGTTCCCATACAGCAGCCCATGAATTATCCTTCATGAACTAAGAAAGCAGATGTCATTACCCTCTTTCTCAAGTGAAGAAAAATAAATACATTCAACTGAAATGCTACAAGTGTTGGTCATGAGTTTTTTTCCCACAAGCCTGATGACTGAAAATTAGTATTGTTAGTATCAGATAGACATAAGTAATGGATTATTAATGATGCTATTTGAAATTATCTCTGAACACCTACATTCCTGACAGCCCTGTGTCATGGTTTCTTGTTGCAAGACTATTCTGGACGACATTGTTGTCTAAGAGGAGGCTCCGTACTGAAGTGCATATTTGAGGAGACTGCTCTTCTATGCAGGAAGTCTTGAAAACTTTTCTCTCTTGAAAAAAATTAGAGTATCAGATCATCTGCCACCTACCATCAAATAAACTTGAAGTAGACTCTTTTATTTGATTGTTGGACACACTGGTGACAGCGCTTAGACACATTTATAATACTCGTTACTTTGACAAAGAGCAGATAAAAAGCTGAGAAATTGACTTCTGGGAAAATTCCAACATTTACATGTTTGTTTTTGTCCTGAACTTCAAAGAAAAGTTGATATTACAAAAACTATGGAATGGGAATACCTACAGATTTTCATTTTAAATTGTTGATATTTTTTATTCAGAAATTTGATTAAAATGAAACCCATCAACACATCTCAAAAGTTTCATTGTAATTTGCAGAAATATGTTATGTGAATTCATACTATCACAGACTTATGCTGATGCTCTCATTTCCCCTAAGAGTCAAGAGAAATGGTTTCCCACTGATGGGCACATACTTGCACAACTCTCAGGACCAACCTGGGACAAGTGCACTGGAGATGTGATGGTGGTCCGCTGTGGAACTCAATCCAGTTATGCAGACCGTTGGGTCTATGACACAATTCCCATAAAACTATAGTGTAATTGATTTCCTTGATTTTGAGTGAAATATTTCAGGATGGCTCAGCAAAACAAGGTGTTGTGGTTTGGGTCAAGCAAGAGTGATTTTTCTAAGCAAAATGGATCCTGACCTGGTTGGGAAATTATCTGAATGATCTGTAAGGAAGTTCTCATGGTTATGTACTCAGTATGACTGCCCTTTCAATTTTATTGCTGACTTTTATCCTATAGATAGAAGTGCAGCTGTCACTGAAAATATATTGTTAAATGTGAGTAATAAATTACGGTAGTTCCCAAGCAGCAGATCTTTGTTTTCTGAAGCTTATAATCCAATAACCTTTAGTCCACTTTATCATGTTTTGCAGCTTTCGAAAAGGAATTTAGCACTCCTCTCTGCACTGCTATCTCTCGTATCATGTTGTGGTGCCTTTTGCTTCCATTTTTCCCCAGGGAATCTTTTGAACTAAGTGAAAATATTTGCTTATGTGGAAAAATTATTAACAAAGCATTGCAATGAAAGAAACAAAACTGAGAAAAAAGCCTACTTTTTGCCATACTTTTTCCACATGTGGTCACATTTTTCTGATGAGTGACTTAATGTCTTTCAGTAAATACAAAACAAAGATTAATTAAATTTGGAGTATCTAAAGCAGAATTCCACTTGGCTGAGCTTGGTTTCTTATTAGTACCTGCAGCCAGAAACAAATTATTCTGTGGGCATCTTGGTACATAAAAAAAGTGTTGCAATATTCAGTGGGCCTAAAGAAATCAGAATTGTGCTGCGTTCATGCATTTTGTGCTGTATAAAATTGTCTCCTGAACTTCAGAGATAACAAAATCTGACATTCCAAGCATTTGTGTCTTTTACCACTGCAAATACTAAAACATGGATCATTAAATTCTGATCTCTGAGCCAGATTACTAATTTTTAACCTTAAGGCGAGAATCATACCTGCTCTGCCTCCTCCCTGCTCTCTGGAAAACAGCCGTAGGTAGGATGGGATTCAGAGCAGCAATGGTGTTGGCCAGCAGCGCCACTTACGGGTCACTAGCAAATACAATAGAGATCATCAGGTTTAGGAGCATATGTGGATCAGCTTACAGACCTTAATAAGATCTTTTAAACATACATTATAAAAAAGTCAGAGTGAATACTCATAGCTGGACTACAGTATAGTGGAAGTGATAGCAAAAATTTCAGTTTTGGAAGTTAAAAACAGGCCTTTTTTTTTTTTTTAATGATGGAATAAATTAGAAAACAGCTCTATGGAAAAAAAATTAGTCAAAAAGTTCAGCTAAGTGAGGCCTTCAAATTGTAGCTTAGTGTCAGTCTGTGATCTGTGAGATACAAGCGTAAATACTGTTTTTTCTCTTCAATGTGCAAGTGCTCAGCAGCCAACTTTTATGGATTCATTTCTGGAATAAAGAGTAAGAGAAGAAAGATATAATGGAAATAGTATGGAAACACAAATGAAATGTATTTTCTGCATGTTGGTGCCTTGTGGGGTAAGTAGGTTAAAAATGAACTTGGGAAAGCACGATAACTTGATAACTAAATTACAGCCACCTATTTTAACTTTATTTTTTTCTATTTTAAATGCTGTCAACTCTTGGCAGCCTTCTTGTTCCCTAATACAGTATGTACACAACTTCAAGCTTGCCAAGGAGGTCTTGCACCATCTGATGAGGGTGTTAATTGCTGATGGCTACCTCCTTCCTACCAGAGGTGATATATGTTTCGGGTAATTTTCTATGCATGGATGATGTAGCCCTTTACTGGACAGCCTACTTGCACAAACTTATGAGAATACAATTATGTAAACATAGAGTTTATTAAGGAAATGATATTTGTTGAAGGTCACGGTTACAGTGCTCTTTAGTGATTAATGAAAGTAAAGTTCTATATGAAAGCAAAATTCTCATAAGAAATGAGAAAGTTGTGGACACTCGCATGTTTGACTTAATAACATCATCATAGGAGAATGGGAACTGCAAGGAACACAAACATTACCCAAATGATGGCTGTTTTTTTGCACCACCATACTTACAGATGGCAACGAAGACAGAATCTCTTGCTTTGGTTTCTACTCCTCAGAATTCACTGTTACTGGGCTTTTCCAACTGTTTATTCAGTTTTTAATCAGGGATTTTTCTGCTTTCATCATATGATGGTTTGATCTGATCCTGTGGCCCCTGAAATCCTATATAATTGGAAGTATACACAGTCGATTCCTGAATCGGTATTGTAGATAAGACTGTGTGATGGGACTAATTATTATTCTTGTGGGTTTTTTTTGTTTGTTTGTTTTTTTTCCATAAGCTGTAACTCATTAGGAATGGTTTTAAATGTAATCATATATAAAACTAAACCTTGAATCAAATTCTTCATTCTATATTCTTCATTTCTCCTTTGTTCCCCACCTGAACATGCATCACTGGATTATGAAACTTTTAATTGCTGAAAAATATAAATAATTGCAAACAGTGTTTAACCTAAGGTTATCACTTTCATGTCTAATCAGAAACAGTCAAAGAGAGCCAAAACAGACAATGTCATCTGTCTATATCATCATTACAACCAGAAGCAGAAAATAGAAATAATAATTTTTTCAGCCTGATTCCATCACATTGTTGACCACAATAATAGTAAAGTAGGCAAGGCATGACAACACCACTGCTTTTTCACTTCAGCCCTTCCAGTCTAAAGTTTGAAGTCTGAACCACCTCAGGACCTAGGGTTGAGGTGTTCTTCAAATGCCTTCTGTAGCTTTATTTTAAAGGTAACATAGAAAATGTCTATGGATATTCTAAAAAAAGTGTTTGTCAGTGGAAAGCTCAGACTCATGACGTAGACAGAAAAACTTGTCTGTTTGATTGTGCTCACGTTTTGCAGACTGCTGAGTGTTCTGCTCTTTACTGAAAAGAACAGGTATTGATTTCAAGTTAAGTCCAACTGAATGCAAGAGAAGCACTTCCACTGTTTACAAATGATTTCGGTTCAAGGTATCTGTCTCCCAGATCATTTAATCTGGGTTCATCTAACACTACTGTTTACCAATGAAATGCTCATAAGTCTCCATTAATATCTATAGTTTTGTTGAGTAAAACAAAACTCCTCTCCAGAGCACTTCTTTTTTTTCTCCTTCCTTTTTCTTTTTTTCTTTTTTTTTCCTTTCAGGGAATGTAAGTGATAGTGAAAGGAAGTACCTTTACTACTTTTCTCTGCTGCTCATTTGGAAATGAGGTTTATCTAGCAACAGTTCCACATCCTTGGTCCTTCTCTGCCCATCTATTACAGTCGAGCACCTTCTATCCGCAGAGAGGGCAATGTAGCAAAAGTGCAGTTCTTCTGTTTTCTAGTGGCTGCACTCAGAGATGGACTCCTTGCATACAACTGCACAAGGGTTGGGGTGAGCCATGCTCTCTCCTCAAACTAGTATTTTGTCTATTTTTGTTTGACAAGCAGAGTCAGCACTCTGGGAATGTCTGCGTAATAGTTATATTTGTCTGATCCCTTGAAGCTGTATCCACGAGCTTAATCCACCTACTTAAATTTGACACAAGTTGACAGGTCTTTGTGACAAAAAGCATTAGGTGATCATCCTCGTGCTCTTTGACATATGAAAGTCACTTTAACATGCTGCTGTTGCACAGTCAGATATCATACCTGTATCCATGGTGATGCAGCGATAGTCCCGGTTTCATTTTCAGGTAAACAGGAATAAGCCCTCTGGTCAGACTGGGTAAGATCGTGAAATCCTTTGGTTGTTCAGACCAGTCTTTGCTGGATTGTAACCGATCTACATTTAACTGCAGGAAGAAATAAATGCAGGAGACTTTCCTCCTCCCTCTTGTGAATATTCCAGCCCAGGGATTGTGAAATGCTATCTTTAGAATTTGTGCAAGCCTTGATTTAGTGCTCAAGGTCATTTTCTTCTCATAAGGAGGGAAAAAAAAACATTGCTCATTTTCCAGTATCGTTGAGCATTCTTCATAAGCCTTCCCAAAACAAACCTGCTCATGATTACAGAGTCACAAGACTAGAATGGTCATACATCCAGACCTCTTTCTGGAGGTATGCTGGACACTACCTGCAGCTCTCCAGCACAGTAGGAAAGTAGGACCTGGGGATTCTTTAGAATGGCCAGCATGCCTCATTATGTTTATAACTCAATGTGAAAAGTAATAGATATGATGTCAGGGAATTTCTATGCTTGTTGCTGTCATATAAGACAGTGGAAGAGGGAATTTAGAGCCTTTGAAAACTGTCCGTTACACGTAAATATCCTGTCGATTTCCTGCCAAAGCATCTTGTGGTTATTACAGGTTGGATGTCAGTGCAGCCAGATCTAAAACGGAATTGAAGTTTTAAATAATGATAGTCCCAACTGAACACGATTCTTAAGCATTTCCATAACTTTAGCTCATAGGTATGTCACGGAACTTTTTAAAGCTTATTTATCTATATCCATAGAAAAATACTTTAAGTCTTATTTTATATGAAAATCTGAACATAGTAGATGTGGAAGAGTAATGGAAAATTGTTGGTGATGGGTCAAGTTGCATCTCCTGCTGGTTTTCAATGGTGTATGTGTGCATGTATAATTATAAATCACAAATGAAAAATGTCTTGGCTCTAAGTGCTCATATCCTATATCAAACTGGATCCTGAATGCATCTCATGACATGGCTGAGACATGAAAGCATTTCTGGAGATGTTATACCAAATGACACTTATGCTTTCACTGTATTTGCTAAACACACTTCTTAATATGTTATTCTTTCTTAGTAGCCATGTAGAAAACACTGCTAAGTTAATTCACTTTCTTTTTGTAAGCATATATAGTCAACTGCTTTAGAAGTTTCAAATCCAAAGAATAAACCAAGGTCTGTTTTTAGCATGACACAATCCACTGAAATGCAACAGTCTTGACTTCTTCAATAAAGAACTGCATAGAGGAGACATTACTTTTTGTCTTAGAAACTGTGAGACAGAAATTAGCTTTAGTTGCTTAGCAGAAGATAATACTGACATTGTATCAATCCTGTTGTTCACTGGATTCAGTGAACCCTCAATGGCCTCCTTCCCCAGTAGCTTGAGAGGCTTGTCCCATTGAAGAATGCTTCTTCTCCAAAGGGTTTGAGGAGTGCCTACTGGAAACACTTTCTCCACCATCAGCCCCCTGACAATGCCTTGACAGAGCACCATATTAGGCAACGGGATTGTTGAGAATGGCATGTGGGAACTCCAGTGAGCATGTCTCCTAGGGAAGGACCACAACAGTAAGCTGCTTACTGAGTGCACAGAGCCCTTTCCTGGCTGACAAGTCTGTTGCAGAGGTCATCCAGAGAGGGCTATCATTCTTTAGGGAGGTGGAAACTACTCAGTGCTATTAATGGTTTTTTCCTGGCTGTCCTCAGGAATAGAACTGTAAGCTCAGCATGACCATGAAAGGGGTTGCACATGACCAAAAGATTATGATGAAGTATCTTCTATGTCTTTACCACCTCCAATGCCTGAATTTCTCTCCTTCCCTTTTTTTGCCTCCCAATCCATACTTCAGGTCACTCTTCTCAGCTCAGTTTTTGCCTGTTTTCCTAGCAACAGCTTGAACAGCCTTGAACAGTGATTCAAGAAAGAAACCGCTGACTTCCAGGTCTGGCTTCAGCCATCTTCCCATTTGTCTTAGCTTCAGCTGGGACTGAATTGTTTTCTTCAGAGTGTCTAGTATGGTGATATGTTTTGGTTCCATACCATATTGATAACGCCTTAGTGTTTATTGTACAGAGCCAAGGCCATTCCAGTTTCTCAGCAAAGGGCTGGGGATGTGGAGGGCAAGAAGCTAGGAGGGGACAGAATCAGTACAGCTGATTTAAACTAGCCAAAGAGATATTCCATACCATATGACATCATGCAAAAGGAGAGTTTTGAAGGGGATGGGAGTTCATCTCCCTCTCTTCTGCTCACTGGATGGCTATCTGGGCATCAGTTGGGGGCGGAAGTGGTGAGCAATTGCTTGTGCATCATTTGTTATATATACATTCAAATATACATATAAATTGTCATAACTATTATTCTTTTCCTTATCTCTTAGTAAATAGTTTTATCTCAACCCATGAGTTATACTTTGTATTTTTTTTTTGTTCTCTTTCCCATCCCACTGGAAAGGGAGGGAAGTGAGTGAATGACTGTGTGGTGCTTAGCCACCTGCAGGATTAAACCACAATACCATCACAGAATAGTAGAAGAGTTGAGGTTGGAAAGGATCTCTGGAGAATGTCTAGTCTAACTTCCCTGCTTAGAACAGTCAGTAGAGCATGCTGGCCATGTCATTGCTCAGGTTTTTAGTACCTCCTTGTTTATCTGCACGTGTGAAATTACTTTCGGACTGTAATAATAGTGATTAGGTCTGGTCTGCACTGTAGATTTTGGATAACACTTGTGCCTACTGATAGTTAAGCCAGGACTGCAAAGGTGTGTGATTTCTGACCAAAACTTTGTCATAGAAGACCTTGAATATTTGTAAAAATGCACAGGGTATTGAGTTTTGGATATGATGGGTGACTATATTCCAATACTGCAAAGTACAGATTTCTGGAACACCTGTATCTAGACCTCGAGTGTATAGCACACCGACAATTTTAGGCTGGTAAAATAGAGATGTTATTTTATTCTCAGTGTGAGATTTCAAAGTAGTGAAGGAGTGATGTTCTAAGATCTACTTTTCCTTTTCATATTTTCCAAGACCACGAAGCGAAGTTCACTATATTAATAGGTAGAGCAGAAAAACAAATTGCTATAAAGCTATGTAAAGCTATTGTATTCTAATGAGATTCTGTGTCTGTTGGCCTTTAATATACATTTTCCTTTTTATTCTATGATCAGTGCTGTGATCAGGCTTACAGCACTGTACCTTCTCCCCCTAGTGAGGATTCTGTTTGGACTCTCTGCAATGATTTGTTCTAGCGTTTGCGTATGTGACTGGAAGTTCCTAAACCATATCGTATTCACACACTCAGCCTAAAATTATCTTTGCACTAAAACCAGTCTCCCTTTTAAACACTGCATGAATTTGTTAAGAATGAAAAGTATGTTTTAGTTATATTTAGACCTGAGTGTAAAGGAATAGTCTTACTAGCATTTTTGTGTGGTAGAAATTTAAGCTTTATTTCTTGAATATGACCTGAGATAGGGTCCTGAAGGTTAATGCCTGTAACATGACAGAGGTTAGTATCAGCCATCTACTGTTGCTGTTAAGGATTTCAGCCTTTTAAATCTTAGCTTGTTGCAAGTAGTTGAACTACAAGTCAATGCACTATCTCCTATAAATATTCCTATTTTCAACCAGTCTAGAATCCTAATGCTTTTACAGGTTGACAATAAACTTCCTTAATTCCTTTAGCTGTTTCAAAAAATAAGCTTTATCTAGTTAATTTTCTCTTGTATTTTCATATCAGAGCACACGACACCACTAAGGATAACATTCAAATAGGACAGAAAGCCCAGTTTCTCTATCACACAACTGAAAAGTGCAGTGATTTAAATTAAAAAATATGAGGAAGGAAGGAAGGAAGGAAGGAAGGAAGGAAGGAAGGAAGGAAGGAANAGGAAGGAAGGAAGGAAGGAAGGAAGGAAGGAAGGAAGGAAGGAAGGAAGGAAGGAAGGAAGGAAGGAAGGAAGGAAGGAAGGAAGGAAGATTGAGAAAGTATCCATTAAACTTCACAATTAAGGTCCTATCAGATATTATTCCAGCTGATAGAAAATTTGCTCAAACATAAGGTATCAATTGACATAAGCGTATCACTTATGATGTTGGTTTAGTAAGTTAAACATTGTAAGTACCAACTGACTTTAACAAATCCAACACAAACTTGAAATTCGATTTAGATTCCTTAGCACTCCAGAACTGCCTTTATAAACAGGATTTGATAAGAGTTCCAGAAAAATTCTAGGGTCCATCTATATAAATTAATAAGAAATATGCAGGTAGGCAAGTATGGTATCTCTCCAGATGGAACAAGTTCAGTTCCTTCTAGTCAAAGAGCATAAACTTTACTCTCTGACCATGACACTCTAAAGATGCTAAGTATTGCCTGTGTGAAAGCCAACAAAACTGCTTTGAAACATTAAATTAACGCAAACTGTGTCAAAATTCAGCAAATATATACCATAAGTGTGAAAATGATGTGCTTTTGATTTTGAAGCTCAATAGATGTCTTCTTTCCTCTTTTTTCAGAGACTGAAACTGAAAATGCTCTACCGCCTCCAGGTTAGTGTGAAAAAAAAAAAAAAGCTAATTAGTGCTCTAATACTAACAAGGGAATTGCATGAAACTAGATACTACATAGCCATAGTATGTTCATTGTCTTTCTGAAAGTAAGGAGACAGTAAGAATGGTAAGAAAGCCTGTCCGAATAAGATATTCTCACTTCATATTTCTACCATGTTCATTTGCATAATGATGCAAATACACATTTTCGTATACATTTCCCTTCAGGGTACCAGAAAATGATGACTGCTTAAATTCTGTGGCGAAATTATTCTGTCTTCTTTGATGTGAACAACATTTAACTACCAAAATAATCCCTTTCATTTCCCATTGAAGGAAGGTGAACTGTGAATAAAGATGACAGAATCAAGCATGAGATTCATCTTACTTAATTCTAGCCACCTGAGGATCTGGTGTCTTGTCTAAGCTGGTCAACAGTTCTCCATCTAAAACCAGTGGAGAAGATCCTGGGTAATATCGGCTGCTCTAATGGAAAATGTAACTAAAATGTCACTGGCTGTCTATGTTTAGGTAATTGCCTCAACAAGTACAGATGTCTAGATTGGAGTGGGTGTATACCTTCAAGGAAGTCAAAGTTAGGTGAGATGAAACTCATGCAAAAGGATTGGAGTTTCAGGTAAAGCTGAAGCTCTGTGCAAAGCTGCTACCTTTATCTTTAGTGGGAGATGGAAAGGTAGGAAAACCTCGTGGATCTGAGTTGCACTGAGAAACTTATATTCTCATATGCTGGTTAATAGATACATATGATATGCTTGTCTAATTTAATCGTTTGGTGAGTTTGTTCTCTCTGTAGCTACCTGATCAGCACTACCAAATAGAATAAATGCTTCCTGGTTCATGTGTTAAGCCTGCATTTACTAACTGTCCCGCAAATTGTCATTTTACACAGCTAATTCAAGACATTTTTGTTTAAATTATATACTTTTTCATTAAAAATAGAAACGATAAACTGTGAAGACAGTAATATCATTTGCCACAAGGGGTTTCATGTTTAAATAACCCACATTATATTTTCATGTTAGGATGAGCTTTTTCATATTGTAAATATACCTCTGCTTTTTAAAATCTTCTGTAAAATAAATAGGGTGTTAGTAGGCCTTTATGGTTAAGCACAAACCACGCAGGAGTATTACTAACCTGGAAATGACAACCACTTCTTTTAACCTCCTTCTGTATGAGCCAATATACTGTCATCATACATTCCTAAGGGCTATCACTCAAAGAGGGAAGTTAGTTGTTCAAGAAACCAAATGGTAAAACACATAAATAATTTATTGGACATAGCCCACATTCTGAACTATACGAGGAAATTTCTGGGAAGACATTGTAACAATTCCTTCTAGATCTCATTGTCAGGTTGTCAGGCTGGTATACTTGGTCCTGAATGAGGCTTTCAATTGGGATTTAAACATGCTACCACCTTCCAAGAATAGTGAATTCTCCTAATCCCAGTTACTAATGGGAAACTAATGTATTAGTATAGCAGAATCACCATTAAATGGGAACGTTTGACCTTCTGGCCAAGACAGACAACAACATTCCTCACAGCTGGACCTTGGAAATTTCTGGCAATCAGAAGCAGATAAGGGTCTGTCACATTTACAGAATATGGGAATTGTCTTCTTCACTTCAAGTTTTATTTTCATAGTTACTGTAGCTATGTACATGTGAGCAAGAAAATAGGAATAAAATCCCCTGCTCTTGCAAATATTCCCTCTAGGACTCAAAAGTTATCTTAGCTACACCTTAATGTTGTTAGTCCATTGGCCTTCATCTAAACCCAAGTCATACCAGGCCCTTAGCAGGTAAGTTCACTACACAACGTTCTTTTTCACTGTAACTAGACTATTGAGTGTTTATACTTTGAAGACAGTACAATTCATATGACTTGAGAAGCCTCTAAATTTATTTTGTATGCAAATTGTATAAGATAGGAAACCAAATAGGATAGGAATATTAACAAATATCCAATAATGAATTTGATGTTATTAAATCTACAGTCCATTTTTTCTCACTTATAGAATGTTAGAGATATTTCACACACACCACTTCGGAGTATATGGCAAACTAGCAACACTTCTGGTAAAAAAAAAATGCAAATCAAATAGCCTAGGAAAGATGATGATGGTAATGAAAAAGATAATGAGAAATAATCAAGAGCACTCTCAACACACTGTCTCTGTGTACTGTTTTAAGATTAAATCAGTTAGGGAATGGAGTTCTGGTTACCATTATTAGCTGGCAGTATCTCATGTCTGATCCATGTTCATTCATATTAACAGTGTTATTTAATTATTTTCAAAGGCTTTTGTATACAACATGAAGAGCAAGAGACTAACAATTGCTACTTACAAAAAAAAAATAATAATATTTTGCTTCCACTGAGTACAGGAACATCAATTTCTTGTGACTCATTCAAAATGTAGAAAATGTATTGATATGCATGCATCTGTTAAAAAAATGCTTTAAAGGATTACAATTTTAAATCGTGCATACATGTATGTTTATAAATCTTTACTCATGGTTTTTCAATACTAGCAGAACCTAGAATTTTGATATATTTTTTAATTCTGTGTAAGTTTTTCTTTTTTACTTTAAGATCCTCTCAAAAATATACTTGTACTTCCTACACAGAACAAAAAGCACCACAGGATGGTGGAACTGAAAAGGGTAAAGGTGAGTTTGAAATCATTTTTCAAAAATGGACAGCAAAGGGAACATTCCTAAATGCTGTTCTGATGCTATATTGCTTGAGTTATAACTGAGGAATTTGGTGCCAAATTTTGAAAGTGTGATGTGAAGCTTCCTAGATCCTTTTTCTGCATGACTTATCCAGCACAAGATATGAGTATCTTCAAAAATTCTGTGAACAAGACTGACACTGTTTAGCAACGGTAGCTATACAGACTGTTTTCTTAATAAATCAAATTTCAAGTGCTTTGCATGAGCAGAAGGACATCTTTCTACTAAAGTGAATGTTGGCTCTGACCAACCTTGCTTAAACTCAGTAACTGTGCACATTGATTGCTTTTAATTAACGGAGAAAATCTCCTGTCATTCTAAGCTGTTTCTATTCTACCAGATACTTGATATTCCATGTTCCATCTTTCAGCAAGGTACAATAGAGTTCACACGTTCATCTTAAAAAAAAAAAATCCATATTCTCTTTCCATCTAAGAAAAAGAAATTCCTCTATTCCTCTTCCTCATCAGCAGTCCAGTGGCTGAGGTCATTACAAGTTCTGAAAAATGTCTCTGAGGACAGTCTACTGTTAGCAAACCCAAAACTGTTCCACTACTAATACATGTAAATACATGCTCCGTTTTCAATATAAATTCCGCACTGCTGTAATTAGACTCCAGCTCTGTTGGCAGCTCTTCAAATTAAGAAGATACATTTTGAGGAAACTGGGTCAAATTCCACTTCCTTGTGGACTCCCTGCTAAAGTAGAATTCAAACAGCTCAGCAGCTTATTTTGAAATGGATAATCTTTTTGTTTTTCGTTCTCACAGAAGGTTAAACCAGCACAAAACATACTTACAACTGATGTAACGTTTGCTTTTTTTATTTGGCACGGTTACGCTTTCCTTGGCATATCAAGAAATGGCTTGCTTGAAAATACATTCTGCCTTGTGATTTCTTAGACAAAATCTTGCCTTTTAGAGACACCAGGTTCACACTTGAAACTTGGAAATCTATTTGGCAAAGTCATGCATGGCCATTTTTTTTCAGCAAATTAAAAATGCACTGGGAGTATATGATTCAAGTATTCCTTAGAATATGAAAATGACGAACCAAGCTTCACTGCATGTTATTTTACTAGCTATTTTTGCGTTGAGCAATTATTTTGACAAACAACATTTTGTGTGAGTAATCAAATCTGTCATCTTGGTAATGCAAACATAATTCAGGAACAATTTGCATGCCTAATGATAAGAAAAAGATGAAGGTCTTGCCTCAGGCTATTCTAGCAGCTAGTTCTGCTTGGTTTAATTTTGTTGTGAGAAATGTTTGTTCCTGAACTGAACATGCACAGTGTCCTCTCCACTGCTTACAAGTCTACATTTTATTGAATTAAAAAGAAAACATGGTAGGTATTACACCATATACTTCAATTGTCCTTTTATACATTATTTTATCATTTCTGTTTTGAATTTAGTGAAGAATATGGGAGTTTCCTAAAGAAAAAAAAGTGCTTTATTGGTGCTCAGCCCATTTAGGAGGATTTTGCTGCCCAAAATTTTTTTGAGATTCTGCTATGGGAAGTGTTTCCAGTTTTGATTCACAGTGGCAGTAGCCACCTCAGTAAGAAATCCAGTGAAAATCTGAATACCAACATGTAGAAAGAATGACTTTCTGTCAAACTATCAACTTCATCAAGCAATGCTGATGTCAATGCCAAACACTCAGCATTCTCAGCAGTAGTATTTGCTGTTTTTCTTTTCTAAAGACACAAAGATATGTATTTGTTGCATGGCACTACACAGATTCTCCTATCAGCTCCTGCTTTGTTTCAAGTTATCACCAAGCAAGGGACAGTACATTTTCTGAGAGTGATTCCTTCATGTATGTTTGCCAGAACAAAATAATTCTTATTGTTACCATAACACACAAAAGAGGAAAAGATTCTGTTTCTCCCATTTGTACAAAATCAATATGAAATGAAGACAGAAACATCTGGAGGTTAGATTTTGTACAAGCTATTCTTAAAATTGTTTCTGTAGTTTCACAAATAACAGATTTGGGTACTTCCCTGAATAGGCTTAAGATAGGAAACATTTCATATCTGAATTCCATAGTGATTTTGTGGTATTGTATGCTAGCAGTTGTGACTCCTTTGTTGCAAAATTACAAGAAACAGCACATTGGAATCTGGGGCAGCCCTCTGCAGCACAGGCAGACAATGCCTGAACCTCGTGTCTAGAAAAGAAAGGTTGGTCCATAATTATGGAGTATGGGGTCTATATTTTTTCCTCTAATTTCTCAGACAAACTTAGTTACAGAAGTTAGAAAATAAAATATATCTTCCTGTGTGTCTGTCTTACTGTTTTATTTCTTTGTAGTAGTTACTGTCTTTGTGAAATTAAATATTTATGTCCCTTTATGTTCACTGTAAAGAAAAAAAATGGAGGATGAGTCATAAAATCTTTATTATCTTGTCATTACTTTGCAGTAAATCAGCAGCTTACAGCAGTAATTGTGTGTACAGAATTTTTTTTATAGTATTCCTGGTTTGAAAAATATCTGCATTTAGTAAACAATTCAGGATACATAAGAGCATACATTTTATCTTCAGATCAAAATGTGATTCACCAAATTTACCATGTTATCCCACACTCATTCATTTTATGTACTTCTGCTTCTGTTTTTAATTTTAGCATTATCTTAAACATTGATTACTGTTATAATTGTGTTTCCAGATGCTGGAATAAATGAATTTTAATATCAATTTGCTCATTCCTTTTTAGGTCCAATCCAGATATTCAGAGAGCTACTCAGATTTCTGCATGACTTACTGATACTTTTTCTCTAGGTTCCATCCAATCATCTACTAAAATGTTTGCATGTTTCATTCTTGTTATTTCTCCAGGTTTCACTTATCCATTCATCTCTCTACTAAACTTCCATTGCTGATGTATGTACTTGAGTTACTATTTCCAAAGGGCCAAGTCCCCTTGGTGGGAATGAAAATCAGATGGGTAACCGAAGGCAACTAAATTTCAAAACTCTTAGAAGAGCTAAAGCATGCTCAGTAATTTCAGCAAAAACTAAAACGACGGAACCAGTTGGTTGAGTTACTGTGGATTTATTTATGTAGAACGAATACAGTGGTTCACTCTTTGTGATTTTTAACTATCTTCTGCCTTAGCCCTGAATACTTACTCTGAAGTGCAGTGCTACAAAAAAATGTTAAGGCATTCTAAAGTCTACTGCAGCTGCAAAGCAGTGTCTCTGCCCTGTTCACCACTCCTACTCAGTCATCAGCGAGCGACAGCAAGGGACCAGCAAAGAAAGATTAAAAACCTTACCAGCTCTGCTCACCAGTTAAATCAAATTTGAGGTGCTGCTCCAGGAGCATTCATTTAGTTGCTAGAACAATATGTTAAAAAAAAATGACATGATTTATCATTACTGTGCTTTCATTGAAAATCAACACATTCAGTGTCTGCTTAGTCCAATGGAAGGTGCAGGTGGTGAGAATGTGTCCAGATAAGCTACGCTTTTTTTTTTTTAAATGAGTGAAAATCATGTTTGTAAGATAATATATTAATCCTTCATCTGTAGGCCTACAATTAAAACTCGTATCCTCTTACCAAGGGATTTTTTTAAAGAAATTTGATGAATCATTAAAAAGGAATGAGTAAAATGTCATGGCTAAGTAGTTAAATTCTATCAGCCCTTCAGCTAGCCTTCAGTGGTTAATCAAACATAAAATTTAAAAAGATCAGAATTTTTTTACATGTAATTAAATCTTACGTGGTTTTTGCCATTGCTATTCCATTTGTCCTTGAAAAAATAAAGACAAATTATAACTTTAAGTTAAAATCAAAGGATAATTTAAAGTAAATCACTGATTCCTGAAACCCATATCTGAAAAAAAGTTAATACTTTTCATAAAATTTTCTATTTCAGATAACTTTTCCTCCACTTTGAAATGTTCTCCAGATTATTTTCCTTTACATTATAAAAGACTTATGATTATCTTTATGTATGTATTAAATCCTAAATATATCTAGTTTATTCTAGCTTTTCAACTGTTTCACAGGTAATTTTTTTATTTTATTCTACTTTATTCTATTTTAAGACACTAAAACCTTCTGTATATTTTTGTCAGAAATTCCTATCTTTGAGATTTCCAGTAAACATCTAAAATTCAAAGAGATGTAGGATACTACTGTAAAAATGGCCTTTACCTTATTCAGGATTTCTGATAAGCATGATTACAATATTTCAGTTTTAATGTCAGTTCCATGTTTTTCAGGCTCTTGACTTATATAAATATGTACACATAACTGTACTTTATGAGATTAAGCATTTCTAGTGATTTGATACCTGATGATTGCCAACATTTAGTATGATTTAAAAGAAAATCCAATGGGATGATAATGGCTCTAGCTGTATTTTAAGGTGCTATCCTATAAGATGTGAAAAGAATAAGTTATTTATTTGTTGCATTTTAGATTAATATTCTAATAAGTAAATAGTAAAATATAAATATAGGAGACTATTTTTAACTGTTTCATACCTTGATCTAATGATGCTGAATGCATATATGGTACACATTTTAATTGCAGACATGGACATCAGAGAAATGGCATCATCCTCAGGTCAGATATGTGATTGACCTTGATTTTATTGTGGCTTTTTTTGTATTCACTGTGGATTACATCTCTAACAAACAGAACCACTCAGCAGCTTTCATATAAACTCATGATTTAATAATAGATCACAGTTCACATCTCATTTTTCTTTTACTTGCTTGAAACATTAAGGTTTACCATTTCAGCTACTGAAATATGCAAAGCTTTCTTCATCAGCTTGAAGCTTCCATTGTGAATGCTCCTGAGTATTATGATTTTTCCCTTTCTTTTGCAGGTTTTACATTTTCACATATTTGTTTTAAAGCAGATGATCGTCTGTGCTTTGCGTTTCTTTACGTATTTTTTTATCTGTATTTCTTTTCACAGATGAAGATGACACTTCAGTTAGTACACCACCAGCAGGTTAGGACCGTGATAGTTCTTTTTGTGTGTATGTATGTATGGATTTTTATTTTAACCATCAATGAACAGAGTCTAAACATTTGGACTTAATTCAAAACATACTCATTAGAGAATAAGATTTCTGAGGTGTCCTAAATTAATTTAATCCATGTTCAGAAGTACAAGACCTTCATACCAGACAGGTTTCATTCTGGTCTTTCCTTCCTTCTGCCACTGGAAGGTAAAATGTTAGTTAGCAGCTTTGAAGGCATTCCTCTTAACTGTTACCATCGAAAAAATAAGGAAGGCATTTTTAAGTTTTGTCCTGAGAGCAAATTCCAAAATTACAAATAAAATAGATGCCTTATGATTTTGAAATACATTTATCCATAGCATTGTCTGTCACCTCTCTTTAGGCTATAAGCCTTACAAACTGCCTACGAGACAGGTAGTTTTAATTTACCACTTCAAGATGGCAGATAAAATGCCTTTGGTTGTTGGCAGAAGAAGGAAAGCAACAGTACAGCGATCATTCATGGTTGTTGTGATGTTGGCAAGACTTCAACATAGTTTGCTTAATTTGTCTTTTTAAACTGATGAATGAAACAGATTTTGAGCTTTAAACTGTATTGTTATGTGTCTAATGAAAAACTTCTTTCTTTAAAAAATAATTAAAACTTCTAACTAAAAATGGTTTTAGTCATCTTCACTGTGTTAAATTTTCTCAATTTATTAAAAAAAAAGGCATCAATAACCATGGGCTGCATGCTATCTGAAAAATCAGTAGCAGTGCATTGATTAACAGTGGTGGAGATTCTCACTGATAAAAGCTAAAAATAGAAATAAAGTTTTAAATCACAAAACTCTATCTTTTAATTTCAACTATTAATAATAATTTTGTTCAGCTTAAATAATTTGTCCAATTCAACAATTCAAAATACTATCCCCTCAGATAAATATTGAATAACATAAAAATATCTGTTATTTAGAACCACCCCTAAGGAAGAGTAAAGTATCAGCTTCAAAAAACCCTTCTAAGTACAAACTGCTACAAAGGAAATCTCAAGTGGAAACTGAACTAAATTTAGGCTTTCCAGAGAAATGGGGGAAAGATTTTTGACTTTTTTTCTCAGCTGTTCACTTCCTTTTTCTGGTATTCAAATAGTTCCTCATGGGTACAGTCCTAGTTATTTATTCTAATCTTCTTGCATGAAGAATCATTGTTCTTAAAATCCTCATGACCTGAGGTCAGTTAAATTGTGATCTCTGAGCTGGTGTCATCTAAATTGCTCTTCCCTTTCAGATGGGATGTCTAAGCCAGCGGAAAGAAAGGATTCAGGTGAGACCTCCTGAACAACACGTTAGAACAGTCCAAATTTTATATGATACAGTGATTGTAATGAGTTATTTCTTAAAGATAGTACTTATTTCTAATTCCACTATTTACACAGTATCAAACATTATCTTTTCAAATGCTTTTTAAAATCAGGAACTTAAGTAGTTTTCTAGCAGCTAAACTGAGAGAGAGAGAAGACTCTGACGTACCAGACAGGACACATACTGGACGCATACATACATACCTATCTATCTGCATGTATTTCCATACAGATAGATATGCAACTATTCCCTTCCTCCTCAGCTTACAGGGTGACAGTGGCTTACCTGAATCTCATACACAGGCCCCAGGAGACTGTAGGAGAATGACTTCTTCTCACAGCGCAAAGGATGGTGGGGAGAACTTAGCAAAGTCATAACCTCTTTCTTCCTACTCTGCCAGGTAACGCATACTGCGCCCACTCTTGTGGTTTCAGGATTTGCAGCCTCTGGAACAAAATGAGCAGCAAGTACTTCAACCATGGTTACTGAACTGGTGTAACAGCCTATGCCAGGCCTGTGAGCCAATGTCAAACCTATGTTCTGTTCTGGTTGTTTAATAAACAGGAAAAAGCTAATATCCAGAGATGATGATAATATTTCTGCGCTATATGGTACCAAATTAATGAGTTTTTGTATACCTCTTTCATTCATTAATATCCATTTTCCATTTCACCCTGTGGTGTCTCGGGTTCATTACTGCACCTGACCAGTTCCTATTTCAAGCACTGTCAGATCCTTCTGTTCATACCTGTAACTCTCACTTGTTCTTGTGTTACGTGTTTCCATATACTAGTATACCATACCAGCATAATTTAAATAGTTTCTATAGAGAGTATATATAGATATGTATCTATATATTTCTCTGTGCATGTGTGTCTGTGTATGTTTTCATATATGTGTATATACATGTGTGTATATACATGTATGTTTTATACAAGCAGAAATATACAGAAGTACTAGGCATACCAGCCATAAATCGTTGAAAGAGATAAAGACATAGATGTTATAGCAGAGCTATCCAGCATTTCTATGTCTCTCTGAAATTTCTTACAGAGTCTAGGACAATAAAAACAGTTTAGCTATGTTTTCCTATGGTTCTCATGAGTTGTGTTTCATTTGTCACCAATGGCAATTTTCATGAGACAAAAAGGTTCCCGTAGCAGTTACCTGTATGCAGCAGGCAATTTTGTCTTCTGGCAAATGAGTTTCTATGGAAAATACTGAACAGGGAAAATAACTTTAAATTCCAAGAACAGAATTGAGTAGGTGAGAAATGTTGCTTAATTATTTCATCATTTGTACTAGTTATTAAACAAAAAACAAAAGAACGTTGGATAAATAATAAACATCTACCGTTGATTCAGAAACAACTAGAAGTCCAATGGGAACAAGGAACACAGCTCTGGTTTGAAAGTTACATCCTGCTTTGTTTGATGTAGTCGTATGTATACACATTTGCTCTGCTGTTCCATGCTATCAGATTAGCACTGGCTTTACTCAGTCTATCCTATGCACTAACCAGAACTCCTCAAAAAAGGAAAGAAATGTGACATTTGGACTCCACAAGTTCTTTCTCAGAACATGAGACTTACTTTGCCTTTTGGGACGGAGGGATTCTCTTTTGGTATGGACAGATTGTCACTATCATGCTTTCCCTGTCTTTATCTGTTAGGAATCAGCTTTGAGAGCAGTTTTGCACATATTTACCAAAGATGTAACTGCACAGCATGAAGCCTTGGACATTCAGATATCAGAAACACCAGAAACACACAGCTGTGCTAGCATGGTTTTCTGCCTTGGAAAAATTGCTCACCTGCCTCTTCTCTCACTATACGTGTTCTTTGTTCTTTTTCAATTCAAAAATCTGTTTCCAGAAGAGAACATGCTCTGCCTGAACATGTGACAGAATCATTTGCATCTGACAAACAATTTTTCTCTAATGATTGATTCCCAAACTCTCTATCATAGAGAACAAAGCTGAGAAGTAAGCTTCATCACTGGTATATTTTGTGAGCAAAAAGGAAAAACTAGCTTGCACGATCAGCTGAGTTTGAGATTTGCAGAGACCCACAGAAACTATCATCATCTGTATTTTGCATGTGCTTATAGCTGTTTGTGTTTTCAGAACTTCCACCTCCGTTTTCCATTCTGAAAAACAAAGAGCTGACCTTTGTCTGTTGCCTCTGTAAAGCACTCATGGTTGAATGCTGGTGCCATTCAATTTGCTCATTACTTGCCTTGGCTGATCAGGTTGCCCTGTCTTCCTCTCTGAGAGTTTCATTTTCTGTTACCACAGAGGTAGCATTCATTCTTTCAGGAGTTGTACACAATGTCATAGCCAAGCAGTGGATGTCAGTGTGAACAAATACTTACATATCTTTCAGGATATCCGAAGAGAGAGGTAATAGGGTTAGAGAGTTTAGTGAGCTCAGGTAAGTGTATTTTGGAGGGAGAAAAACATGGACAAATAATTGATATTTCCCTCTTTCTCTGTGTCCCAGTATGGTCTATTGGAGAAGGCGCTCCAGAAGAGACAGAAAAACGTGATGACTCCCAAAGATCCACTTTATTCATTGAAAAACCTCAGAGTGGTACAGTGAGTGTTGGTAAGTGCTTTGAAACAAAATCAAAAGCCAATTCCAGAGAGAGAAACAGAGATTGAAAAGATGTATGTGTGGTTCAGGTAGCACTCAGCTTCTGCCCTCAGCTACAAATACTTCCACTGATTTTCATTGGATGTGAACTCCTCTCTTTGAAGGCAAAACATAATGTACAAAAAGAGGCAAAAAAAATTCTTAAATTCAAAACAAAATCAAAATGCTATAGCTTACTCAGCACAATGGCCAAGAGGTACAGTTTCTGAGAGCTGATAATTATAATGCTGTTAGCCATAATGTTATTGATATGTCAGGAAGATCTACACGATGGCCTTCAGAGCAGCTTAGAGATTCCCAAGTCAACATTTATACTCTGCAGCTGCAGATAAAGCAATTAGACTAACAGGAGCAGATCTGCAAGGAGGCTGGCAGGAAGCAATCATCACCTCTACAGTAATCATTCTGGGGGGATTCACTCTGGACTGTTTCTAGTCCTTGGTCTAAATATCTTCTAGCAATTGGAGCACAGGAGGTAAACTCTCAGAGCACATCTTTGGTTTTAATTTAACCCTGGAGGAATCCAGTCCAAGCACTTCAAGAACTTTCTATGATGGAAGCCAGAGCGCAATAAATGAGGACAGTAGGGAGGTTTGCTTCCTAATTGCACTCCTATTCCATACTTACATACTAGCATCCCAATGCAAGAAGGGTAGCAGCGTTGCAGCTGTGGTGCCAAGTTCGGTATAGGCTACTTAGTATGTCTGCTTTGTATTGGGATAGGTGCCCATTGATAGGTGGGCAGATGTGCTTTTTATACACTGCTATTATTTTTCTGAGTTTCTGACAAGAAAAAAATATCATTTGGAAAATAAACATAAGGAATTAGCTGTATTCTTTTCTGAATGTTAGGATGGAAACTCCCCAAATAATGTTTACAGAAGACTCTTTTCCTTCTCTTTTCAGCTTCAAGAATTAGTGACAGTAATGCATGAAGAGCTCCAGGCATTATTTTAGAGGCTGCAGTTTGTTTATGTTACAATTGCCTGGCAGCCTAGGAACGTGTGTGCTTATTTAAAGCAAGGAAATTGAAGTATTGGAAACATTTTGCCTAATTGGTCAGGAGGCTTCCAGACCCAAAATAATTAATCTCTACAACACTCTGCAGTATTTTCATAGTCCACGTGACTCAGTCTGATTCTTACTATCATGGTGAAGCTACACATGGAAACTCGAAGGAGTCATAGTAAAAGAAATCTGTTCAAATGTGCCCAAGCAACCACAATTTCCTCAATAATTGTGTTTTTTTTCTCTCTTTTAACAAGGTGGGAATATTACATTTATAGCCAAAGTAGAAGCCAAAGATCTTCTCCGAAAGCCAAATGTTAAGTGGTTTAAAGGAAAATGGATGGACCTGGCCAGCAAAGCAGGGAAGCACTTGCAGCTGAAGGAGTCATTTGAGCGTCACACAAAGGTTTGTCTTTGGTTTTCCTTCTTACAGGGGCAAAGATCAGTTTGAGACAATAGGCAGAATTTCAAGTGAAGCAGATTCTAAACCTGGCTTCACCATACAGATTTCTCTGATGATCTCCAGTTACAACAAATTAAACAATTACATTTGATTTTTAGATCCACACATTTGAGATGCATATCATTCAAGCTAAGGAGAATTATGCAGGGAACTATCGCTGTGAGGTATCTTATAAGGACAAGTTTGACAGTTGCTCTTTTGACCTTGAAGTCACTGGTAAGATACCAACTGTATTTGTAAAGCTTTATAAAGTTTTTTTTTTTTACCTGAAATTCTGCATAATTTTGTTTAGAACCTTTAAATGAAGCAATGTTTAATCATAGCAAGGAAGAAATTTTTAGCATAGACTGCAGGGAATTAAGCATCTGTGATTTCTTGATTAAATAGACATTGGGATAGATAGTATGTGAAATATTTAGGTTTGATTCAAAAATTAGAAGAGCTGGCAGATAAGTCTATTGAATTCAGATCAGGCTCTGGCACACAAGAGAGAGGAGCAGGCCTCGGGCTATTCAGAGAAGGAGATTTCATCTGGCAGGATCTGAAGGGAGGGCGAGGTGGCTCAGGCATGGCTCTCCAGGGTTCACACCCTGCTCATGCACAGTGCAGTTGTACTTCAGAAAGCCACAGTTCTTCCACACAGCCCCAATGTGGAGAGCACTGGAGATTCACGCCTTCGCCTTTTTCTGTGTTATAATAGGTCTGAATCTGGTGAACATTAACTCGCAGTCTTACCTTTTCCTTCAAGAGCACAAGAGTGCACACATACCTGCACAATCAGCCTGAGAAAGATGAATGTCTTCAAAATTCCAGGGCCATCAGCCAGTGGACAAAATAGTTGTGCACTCATATAAAACACACCTAGCATATGGCCCAGGTCAGGTTGTTCGTTCCCCAGTCAGGGGAAGCAGGCCACCATTAGAGGACACAGTTAGTAGGCCCGTGTGCTCAGAGACCTGCTAGGCCAGTGTGATTCTGCCCATGCGCTCACTGTGGATCAGAACCTCTTAATCAGATTAAGACTGGAACAAATGAGTAATTCACACAAAGAGGATTCATCCTCAAACCAAAAGTCAGCATGAGTCTGTCACTGTAGAGAAGAGTGCCTTTTTCCTCTGATGCTTGCACATAGAGAAAGTGAAATGCAAGTGGAAGAGAAAGCATAGGCAATAAGACGAAAAAAGCCAGAACTGGTGTACAGGCAAGAGGGGGGATGTGAGAGAAACACCACTAGGACAGATCTCCTATGCAGAACTGCAAGATCTAGGCCAGAGAAATACATTGAGTAAACTTGGCTTAGTGTCAAGCACCTTTGCATTTACCAGAACATAATGCCAAAGAAGCACTAACTGTGATCACTTAGCAAGAAATTGAACAAATTTCACATGCCAAATTACATTAATTATGTCAACTACATCAATTTCAAATTATGTCAGATTATGTTTTTAACCTCTGTACTACTGCTGCTTCACAGAATCCTCTCAAGCTGCTCCATCCATTGACATCAGATCTGCTTTCAAAAGAAGGTAACTTCAAACAGTGATCCTGCAAAACCCCTCAGTAATGGATGTGGTAGCGTATGGAACTTGCCTCAATTTTGGCAGGCAGTTGTATCGAGTACCTTCAGAATGGTTTTGGAAATAAGGGTTAAACAACTGGACCTTAAGGTAGTGGGTAGAACTACTTAGTTACAACACACTGACAGAGTTCTCTAAAACTACTGTGTCATTGCTTTAAGTGAAGGTGCAATATTCAAAGACATTAACTGTCTGTTTCTTCAGAGACTTTAAAAATCATATTTTCATTCTCTATAATATTCCACCACATTTCCTGAAAATTGTTAGATATGACACAAAAGATTCCGGTCCCAGTCCTGCAGTGATCAGAAGCAGAGACAAAATTCACAGATTTTAACAAGACAGAAGCTGGCCTTGTTTTACCCTACAGTAAAGAAGTATCATATGGACATCTTTGTAGAAAAATTTCAAATAATATACACAACTATAAAAATATAAAATATACATAAATAGATATGAAACATACATAAAATATATTAAATTTTGCGGGGGCTGTAATGTAAAGCATTGTGTCTGCGGTCTTTCTTTGTTAGTTACCTTTGTTAGAAAACAGTAATTAATACCAGTATAAAGAAGTCACCTTTACATTTTATAGAAAAAAATTGTCTTAGAATGGCAGAAGTATTCAGACTGAAAATGTTGTATAAACAGAAAATGAATGCAGCTTATTAATTTACACATGGAAGCAAAGTTATTACTAAAAAGTAACAGCTTTTGTTTAGAGAGATTTTATTTAAAGAGTAAAGACAGAAGATATTACATTAAAGGTTCACACCTTTCTTCTATACACCTTTTAAAAACTGCAATAACTATTCTGCCACATTGGATGAGGATATCTCTGAATATTTTCTGTTTTTGTAAGGGATACTTTACACACAAAATCTAGGATAAAATACTGATACCATTTGACTCAATATTTGCAGGATTTTGACCATACTGTTTACAACCATTAAGGGCATTCTTTTGTTTATATGCATTTTAACAGTACAATTTTACTGCTTAAAGTCATGTTATAGAAATATACGCACTTTCATAACACAATGATTTCATCTGTAAAAATGTAAAATGTGCTGTTTTTAACTGATTTTTCCCTTCATTTAGAGAGAAACATTAAGTCTTAAGTATAATGCTTCGCAATCTGGTGTTTGGCAGAGACATACACTGTTAAAAGCACCAAACAGCAATGCAAATCTTTGTTTTACATTCATAGCAAAAGATCAGCACAAGCCCTTTGTTTTTATATGCATATGATACAGAAATGAAAAACAAAGCTCATTGTGTTGACTAGCTCACATTTATTTGTGTTACTGAAATCTAACACAAATCCTGGCAAATTTATGTATGCAGTTACAAAAATTTGCCATCAAAGTATAATGACAAGCAATACAAACCTTTGTGTTACTTTTCACAAGTGCCTATGGTAAGATAACTTGTGTGAAAAAGAATACAAGTTTGTGTTGATTTTATACCATTAGTTGTGTGTCTGGACAGTGTTGAGTATGAGAGACATGAAGAGAGTTTGCAATGTGTGTTGTTTAAGTCTTTCTGTATTAAACAAAGATTTGATCTTTTTCTATTAATAACAGCGGTGATGGACAAGACGATGCAGGAGAACTTGACTTTAGTGGTCTCCTGAAACGTAGGTGAGAACCAAGTGATGCAGTGAGCAGGTGTGGATTGCAAACCATTAGGTTCGCACACAGAAAGAGTCAGGTGTAGCATTAATAACTTCTTAAGACTTTTCTGACATTTCTTTTTTTTTCGATGTTTCTAACTATCATTCTCGTGCCATAATATGCAAATATTCATTTAATTGTACCTTTAAGTGTGCTGAAAAGAAAATTCAGACTTGAATCTACCCGGAAAAAAGTGAGCCACAACATAAAGAGACCAATAACATTTAATCTACTTGCTATTTCTGTTGTGTTTGCATGGAGTCTCAAGAGGGAGAATTTCCTACACAGGGATGAGCAGTTCAGAAAATTGGTTTGGGTGCAAGAGCAAAAAGATGCAAGAGTTACATTAAATTCTTCGCATACATCTTAATTTGGTGTTATTAGCACTGTGATGCGAAAAATTATGTATCATTTTCAAACTGTAGAGATTAATTCTTTGTAACTTTCTGTTTCAGTATATGCACACAAATATTCAGTGATGGATCATTCAGCAACTAACTTTTAAATGCTTTGACAGGGAAAAACATGGACATGTATCTCTCTTGTTCACCTTGAGAATCTGATGATACGATAGCTATGCTGTTAGCTATTTCAGACTTTAAACCCATCTTATTTCTTAATAGATTAAGACAATTCCTGGAGTGGAAAAAATGACCTTACACAACGTTCATCTACATTAATTAGTAAAATCCTAATTTTTAAAAATTTATCATTAAAAATATCTGCCATGAAAAACAATGACTCTGAAAGAGAAAAGAAAATATTCAATATCAATTACATTTTAAAGTTCACAATAGGCACATGGGAATGGGAAGGAGAGTATTTAGGGAACTGAAGGAAGAGTGAAGTGAAAACAGGAAGGCTGAAGGAAGAGAAAACATTACCTGAACCAATTCAAATCCACTAGGCCTTTGTTTTTTAAATCTTTTCATCCCTAATTAGGATCTTCAGTTTGATTTTTTTATCCTTCTAATACAACTTACCGTAACAGTTCCCATAACTGCCTGTGGTGTGTCTTATTAGCAATGCGAGTTGCATGCAAGAGGTCTTGGGGTTTTTGTGGAAAGAGAAGTGTGAAAAAGAATTGTTGTAACTTCATTAACAACTAACATGTTTTATAAGATAAATACTATGCAGCCATATAAACGTAGCATAAGAATCTTGTGGTTGATGGGCAAAGCAAACTTCTAATTTATAAACACCGCTACTTAATAGTGGTGAAACTGGTACATCACCTTCTTACTTCAAGCACTGAAATGCAGCCTCTTAGTTATGTGATTAATTAAATGGTAAGATTGCTACTTAGACCCTAGTGTGGGTATTATTATCCATTTCAATTATAAAAATACATGTTTTCATTTCAATCTTTGAAAAGAAAATTTTGCAGGTGCACTCCCTTTTGCGTGGTCATACTACCAAGAAGAGAGCTATAATTTTTCATTCGTGGTGCATAATACTTAAAAAATACCTGTTTTTATTAAAAAAAAAGAAGACTAGCTGCACAGAATCTATATATTGCCTTTGTGCTGGTCTTGCAGAAACATCGACCAGTTTTTATTCTAGTAGGCCACCCTGTGCTTGGTTATTCTTCATCAGTTCAATGCATCGGTAAGAGCATGAAATTCCAAATGGCACAAGATCTCAAAAACACACACACATTTAGGTCCTTTTTTTAAAAAGCACATCTTTCAGCAGAATGCACATTTTCAGGGAAAAGATCTGAAAGTACTTTTGTGGAGAGATCAATCCACTTAGAAAATATGCAGCACTGTTTGCCTGCTACCCACATCAGAAACTATTGTGGTCTCAGAACAAGGTTGGTTTGCTCTGTGTCAAAATTTGTTCTTCAGTTATGCAAGAGGAAAAAAAATAGTCTGGAATAAACTATTTCAAACTGCTTGAAAATCAAGATACTCCCATTGATTCTCATTCTCAACTGCTGACTGATTTAAAGGGGTACATTATCTCAATTCCCATGGAGTGTAGCTCCCCTTAGAACAGACAGGAGTTGCCAGTCCTGGGAGAGGAGAATGACACTCCAGCAGATGTGTCAGGATTTACATAGGTTTGCAAGCTGATCTCTTCTTGCTGTCATGCATAAGGAATCTCATCCAAGTTCCAGCATTCACAGTACATAGTCACTCTCCAGAAATCATGAGCACAGGAAAAAAAAAAAGTAAAAAAAACCAAAATATGGAATTACATACCATAAGTTTTCTAAGAATTATTCTAAGCTAACAATGTAAGTATTTCAAGCTTATTCAATAAGGGTTTTTTCCTTTATAAAATAACACTAGCATATTAGGAAAATTAATAAATCTCATGAATTAAACAGCAAAGTATTTTTCCATAATTACTCATTCAACCATGCAGGGATCCCCAGTGTTGTTTCTGTATTATAGTTTACCAAAATTCTGTGACTTGATAGTGCTCAACTCTAACAGTGTATCACTGCAAAGCTCAGTCTCTTTTTGTTTATTTGTTTCTCAAATATTTGTTTTCTTACTCTATTATCAAAAAACTAAAAAAAAAAAGATTTTCTTAGACTGATATGATCAAGTCAGACTGGTCCTGGTCTGAGCTGAATGATCTTGCAGATAAAAATATCTAGATTTCAGCTCCATTTCCTATATTGTTTGAGCAGTTCGACTTGAGCTAATCTGTCATTCTCAAAAACTGTCATTTTGTTTAGGGTGCTTCCATTTTTCCTTCATCTAATGGATGCCATTGTGAAAATAATTGAACATCTCTCTGTTGGTTGTCTTAGCCTAGAGTTGGAAATAGTAAATAGGATATTGTAAGATAACTGTGATGATATTCACACAGGCCTCTAAAACATTTCCCATTCTTAAGACTGAGATAAACATGGAAGCCATCAGACCCACTTGCAAGTCCAAGCTTGTTGAGAATCTCTAGTTCCTATCCATACTCCAAATTTAAGTGACTCTTAGAAGAATTGCTGAAACTATGAGCAGACACAGATTCCCTTGGATTTCACTATGTCCTCTCACATGTCACCACTTGCAACAGTTACAGGGCCTCCAAGTTGAAAAGCATTTTTGTATAACTATGAAATGTATAGATTAGATTTAGATCTTAGTAGTACCTTCATAAATTTTCCCTGATTCTAGTAAAGTTACAACAGTTAAAACCAATTTAAGCAGGTATGCTATTATAGTGCTACATTTTCAGTTTCTATACTATAATTAAGAAATATAACATTTCTCATAGCAGATTACATCAAAAAGACCAAACTAAAACTTATATCCAAACTCTGTCCTGAAGGAGTGTAAACAAAAGTGTGAATGTCATTTTCAACTATTCCACTTGTACTGAGTGGAACTGGAGCTTGAATTTACTCATTTACAGACGTTTGGAGAGCTTGATGTCAAAGTGAAATAAAAAATATTATGGTAGCCTTCAAATTTTGAGCGAGACATTTCTAACATCACCATGGATTCAATTCTGCCCTTTTTTCTGGTACGAAAAAGTCTCACTAACTCTTCTTCCAAATTTTATTTTGCCACTGTTAGGGAGATTAAACAGGAAGAAGAACAACCTGAGGTAGATGTGTGGGAGCTCCTGAAGAATGCCAAACCCAGTGAATACGAGAAGATTGCTTTTCAGTATGGTATCACTGACCTGAGAGGCATGTTAAAACGTCTGAAGCGCATGCGCAGGGAGGTGAAGAAGAGTGCAGGTATGGATAAGGCAGAATATTATTATGTTCAGTAGTCAAACATGACTATGCACCCGATAAGCCCAAACTTGCTGTATTACCCTTACCCTTACCCCTACATCTACCCCTACATGTATCGTGCAAGGAAAGGGCTGGAAGCTGATGTATGAATTGTTCAGCCTTAAGAAAGAGCTGTTCTCTACCCAGGTTCATCCCAGGGAGGTGTTGGAAAGTTGTAATGGAAAATGAGCATCCATCAGCACTTGGGACCAGTCTGGTCTCTCTCCCCAGTTCCAAGATGAGTAGAATGGAACTGCCAGTCATATCAGGATTTTTCAGTAGACATGGTTTTTCCTACAAAAAGGTCTTTATATGTTGTGCAAAATGTCTATATAATTACATGCTGACAGTAGGATATTTTTCACCTCATGCTACCTTAGCTATAAATTGAAATCTCTTAAACCGTAATAAGATACATTAAATAAAATATCCTGTTCAAATTTTGTAGTTCTACTACTGCTGTGTTGACACATTCAGTCTTCTGCAATTTGACATGTGCATGATATAAACCTTACCAGAAGTTGATACTTTAGCTGTTGGCAGTATTTTTGAGGCACCATTTATTTTTAAGCCACAGATTATCTGCTCCCCTGGGTTTAACATTTGTAGCTGGCAGTAGCTAAATGTTGATGCTAAAGTGTTTTGAAATGTTTGAGTTCTGGCCTTACCTTGCCCAGAACAACTTGGTTTACATTTGCCCATCTCAAATAATTGTTTTGAAAAGCTTCACTAGGGTTCACAGAGTGACATCTTTAGCCTGGTTTCAAGTATTTTTGCAAATGTTTTGCAGGCAGAACATTTATCACAAGTGGAGTTGCAATTTACACTTTGCAACCTACAGAGAGAATCAAGAAAATTAGTTCAGCTTTTAGACAGATCTTTTTTAATTATTATTCTGATAGTGGGAGCCTCAACAGAAATTTTAGATTAAAATTCCTTGTTAACTCAAGTGGCGTTGCTGGTAGAGAGGTCCTTTTTAACAGATTCATTCTAGATACTTCCATTGTACAAAGTTTTACTCTGAAAAGTTACATCTACCCAATTCTAATCAGAACCGTTTATGACTGCAAAGTCATGAGGAGATACTAACTAGGTCAGGATATTCTCAGTTGTGTAACTCTGCAGTTTTACTGGTACTATTTCTAGAAAAAAAAAACTGATTTGTCTGAGCTAGCCTAAGAATACAGAGTGATGCATAACATGGTGTTCATATATTCTGATAACTTTCTTGAGATTTATGCAATTTCATTTCAGCATTCATATTATTTATTTTCTGGTCTTCATTTACAATAATATCTCTCTTCCACAACAGCATTTGCCAAAGTACTTGACCCTGCATATCAGGTGGATAAAGGAGGCAAAGTTAGGTTCATGGTGGAGCTAGCAGATCCAACAGTGGAACTCAAATGGTATAAAAATGGCCAAGAAATTCGACCAAGTGCAAAGTAAGTGGTTTTATTGTATGTAAGCAATAAAATAGGTACATGTATATTTCCTTAACAAGTGTCTTACATACATCTATCTCTTTGACCAGGTTTGCACCAATTTTATTTCTGACATTTTATTATACTGAAAAAGTAGGTAAAATATGCTATATTGCTCATGACCCAAAAATGTTCACTGTATACTAATCGTTAACATAGATTGTGTGCAATGAGAGTCAAAGATCCTTAACAAAACACAGAGCCATTTCCTGCTTTGTAGTTAGAAAGAAAGAAAGAAAGAAAGAAAGAAAGAAAGAAAGAAAGAAAGAAAGAAAGAAAGAAAGAAAGAAAGAAAGAAAGAAAGAAAGAAAGAAANGAAAGAAAGAAAGAAAGAAAGAAAGAAAGAAAGAAAGAAAGAAAGAAAGAAAGAAAGAAAGAAAGAAAGAAAGAAAGAAAGAAAGAAAGAAAGAAAGAGGAAGCATTCTGAGAAAATAAGTCTCTTGTTCCCAGTTCTATGTTAGAAGAAGGTCAGAATCTTTCTATAGTAATTGGTTACTAAAAGGAGAGACCTTTAACATAATGTACTTGCCTACCTGGATCATAAGCGACCTATAAATTGTCTCTAATCAACACTGTCTGTTAATTAGATAATCAAAATTAGGGAGGAAAGGGGAGTGAGTTTTTTTCTCACTCTCCACTATCTGGTTAACACAATGCAGCCAGCAGCCTGAATTAGTTCACAGCGATTTCAGTCACACACAACTTATCTACTGTGCCCAAGCTTATCCATCATCTGTGTCACTTACATACTGGTTTACATTCTGATTTTACCTATAGCAAGCAAGAGGCTTTTTGAGTGCAGGTAGAGCAATGTCTGGAACCTGAGCCCAGTCTCTAATGTTTGTACATCTTTCACAACCTGGAGTACAAAATCCCATTCCATAGTCAAACACAGCTAAGAATGATAATGCATAAAAATGTAATGTTCCTCAAATGTTGATTGAAGGCACAAAAACCTATCAATTTTCTCTTTCTGGCCAAGTGAAAAATTGTAATTAGCAAAAACCCTATTACAGGGAATCTCTTTTATTCTATCGCTGCTTCAGTCAGTGAAGAATTTGGATATGTGACTAACAAAAACAAAGTAATAAAAGTGGTATCTTTTCTTTAGCTGCCATGAGCAGTTCAGAACTGCCTTGCAGATATGTGTTCTTCTCCAGCAGAAGAACCTGGACTGAATGCTCCAGTGCATTTCTTCCAGGCTGCTGAAGCAGCTGTCAGATGCTAATGAGCTTTGGTCACTGCAAACCTGGATCAGATCTAAACTGGTGACATAAAGGTGAAAGGCTGCATATCCCATTACCAAAACCCCATATCCCATTACTGATCTCTTGTGCCATCTGGCCTACCAATAATATTAACTTCTTAACCTTGGCTATTATTATACTTCATAAAAATGTTAAGAGTGTTGGAATGAAGATGGTCTCCTGTTACTGGTTATTTTCATCTTTACTCATCTAGAGTTTCAGTCTCCATTTTGTTCTGGCTTTTTTTGTTATTATATTTTTGTATCATCTAAGCCTGGAATGCTGGAACAAGCCAGAAACTGTTCATTATCACCCTACCCATAGCTCTTTTTGCTACAAAGTCTATGATTGTTGAAACATGGAAATTGCATCCCAGGACTCCTTTTCCAGGCCTATGTAAAAACTAGGGTTTTCCCCTCTAATAATCCCTAAAAGACTTTCTATGTATATACCAAAAAAAAAAAAAAAAAGAGATCCAGCAGTTTTGCTAATGTATCTTTGCTGTATTCTGTTCAAACAGATACATTTTTGAGCACAAAGGTAACCAGCGAATTTTATTCATCAATAACTGTACGATGACAGATGATGCTCGCTATTACGTAACAGCTGGTGATGAGAAATGCTCCACAGAACTGTTTGTGAGAGGTAACTACACCAATCTACTCTCATTTCAACTGGTGTAAATTGATGCGGTTTCTTTAATTGTAGCAAAAATTAACAGGAAGGATCTGGCTCAGTTTATGTTTGCGGTTGTATTAGCAGCCCTCAGGATTAATCTGTATTTTTGTGATTCCTGATCATTTATCTTCATCCTGTACTTAGTAATTTAGTGAAAACTCAGAAATGGAGATACTGTTGATCTCATGCTTCATATTGTCCATTGGGATCTATTGGAACTGTCTTCCTAATAGTTTCAAAGCCTTTTTGGAGACTCATTTGTCACTGTATTGGCTTTCCCTTACACACTTTGGTACCTGACAACCCTGGTAATGGTCCAACTGATCTGTTCCAAGTACTCTCAAATCAGGCATTCAAGTACTGATTTTAGTTTCATCTACCAACATTTAAGGGAAGACTCTACCAAGAGCTAAGAATGAGTGGCCTTTCCCTTACTATTTTTGATCCCGTAGTGTTGACAGTCTTATCTCCTATAGCATGATTTTGAAAACCTCCTTCACTTAGTTTTCTCTCTCACACTGTAAATCTGTAATTTTATCTTGTCAAAGATCCTCCAATTTTGGTGACCAAAGGCCTGGAGGATACCAATGCCTATGTTGGTGAACGCGTAGAACTGAGTTGTGAAGTGTCTGAGGATGATGCAAATGTTAAATGGTAAGCCATTCTTTGAACAGATACTGTTATCCTTGAGACAGAGACAGGGGAAAGAAAAAAAAAAAGAAGATTTTAGTTGTAGGCATATATGTGGAGAACATTTTCTATATCAGTTAAAAAAATCTCAGGAGAACATTAATCAGCGAAGTAGTAACAGCAAAAACATTCTTATACATTCATGGATGAGTTTGTTTAACACTTTTTTGTATCTTAAGTCTTACAAAGTCTTCTCTAGAAGTTTCACTCTATGAGAGTCTTATTCACAGAGGACTTTTATTGGGAAAATAATCACTCTTTCTTTTCTGCTAGGTTTAAGAATGGTGTAGAACTTACCAACGATCCTAAATCTCGATATCGAATCAAGGTTGAGGGTAAAAAACACACTTTGATTATAGAGGAGGCTGCAAAAAATGACAACGCAACTTACTCAGTAATGACAACAGGAGGACAATCAGAAGCTAAACTTTCTGTTGGTTGTAAGTATAATATATCTTGCTCTTGATAGTCATAGTTTGCTAAATAACAGAAATAAATAATTTGCTTGCCTTTTCGTGAGGATTTAAGGATAGCTTTCTTTTCCATAGCAATTTCTTAGCTGCAAATCTCTAGTTTGCAGTAACAGGCAATTAATTAGCCCTGCTTGAAAATTTCTGTCAGTTCATTACGATGGAAAACAAAGCTATCAATGGAAAGACATAATAGGTAAACAAATTGAAATATTCAAAGGAAGTACTTGCTTTTTTGAAATCCTTTCAGGTTTTCACAGGAAAGACAAAATCAAGATTTTTTAGATGAAAAAAAGTAGATGTAGATTTGGTCTTGCTGGCATAGGTGAGCAAGATAGATTCTGAGTTCATGTTTGTGGTAAATTTGTTCCACGCTGTAAACTTACTGTATATCATACATACACACATTCTGCTTTTGACTATTTTATACAAAATGACATCCTACGCACAAATAATTCACACTGTTCTCTTACCAAGCTGGAAGTTATCCACTATGGCTATTGGACTCCATCATCTTACCTGCCACACTGATAAGTTCACACTTCTGTTGAGAATTTTCCAGCTATCTTTCTATAAAATGCAGCTTTTTCCATCATTCTTTGTTTCATATGTCAGGTTATAGGCAGGCATGCTTAGTGCATACACATGGTACTGTGTGTTCAGCCTGGACTCTAGTCTACAGCATCTAATCTTCCAGAAGGTGGAAGTTCTCAGGCTCAAGGTTCACAGAAACTAGTACTATCTTTGTGTTTTCACAGAGAGAGTTAAAGCAGCTTAGCAAACACAAGAAGAAATAGTGTATGAAATAACTTTACACTGACCACAAGAGCCTGATGCAAGAGGCTTGCTCGTAACTACAGTTAATACTTGTAATTAACTACTTTGTGAAGTGTCCTAATTATCTTCTGTCATCTGGGATACCTTTGTAAGCAGTTAGATTGCAGGAAAGGTAGGTTGTAATCTCTTCAAGTGATCTGGGGACACAGGTCTTCCACATCTTGAAAGTTTCTTACTGGATTCTAAGGGACAGAAGCACCTTCATCTTGCATCGAAACACCAGAGAGGGGACAGAATTCAAATACACTCCTAGTGAATAGAGATTGGGTTTTCCTACTCAGAGCATGGATATTTTGGATCGGCCTTTCTTATAAGCTGTCACTTGATATTAACATTAATATCTCTACTTCTCTTTTCCTAAGTGAGACCATTGAAGATATCACTTGCACTAGAAGACCAGACTGTGAGGCTTGGACAGGAAATCCACCTGAAATGTGAGATATCTGAGAATGTGGAAGGGAAATGGTACAAAAATGGACAACTGATTGAAGCTAGTGACCGTGTGAAGATTTATCACAAAGGAAGGTAAGCGTGTTGAGTATTGATTTGATTTTTGATGAAGTGACATTGTAAAGATGTGCCAATATGAAGGTTATTTCTCTGAAAACTATATGTTAATCTATGTGTTAAGCCTAAACTTTGTCCTTCAAACATAGTTAGATTTAAGATCATAAAAGCCAAGTTTCCTTGTCCTTTCTCGTTCTGTGTCTTTTGGCTGTGGAAGACAATAATAAAATCCTTGAACGATCTAATTTTAAGCAATTCTTTTTTCTGGACATTGCTGTTGCTGTTAGTATGGGATAATATGTAGCAAGGTAAAAATAATTTTGGGGCATTATTAAAAATATTTAGATTTAAAAATTATACTTTTTTCTGATAGGTTTTTTCTTGTTTCTTTTTTTTTTTTTTTTTTGCACCTTTTACACACTTGCACAGATCTCCTAAACTTTTTTCTTCAGATTTTTCCACATAGTCTCAAGTTTTCTTCAAAAATAATTTACATGGATTTCTTTTTCAATTTTTTTACAGAATCCACAGATTTATTATAGCAAGTGCTGCTGTTGATGATGAGGCTGAATACATGTTTGTACCAGATGCTTACAATATTAATATTCCATGCAAAGTGCATGTTGTGGGTAAGTACTTGGCACAACAAGTTACAAATTGCATTTCTTTCTCTGACCTTTGGAAAGTGAAAGCTGTGTGAAATATCCTTGAACACAATCAGTTTGTTTCTTCTGAGCAGGTGCTTACCTCAAAAAGCAGAGCTGCTACTTTGGCAAAGTGACATTGAGATAGACAGTGCTTTGCCTGTGCTTAGGATCTGGTCATAGTTTACAAGCCTGGGGAAGTTGAATTCCTAAACTTGAACCACTGTTAATCTTTTGTGTAAAGCACCTCTTGGTATAGCTTTTCAGATCTACAGCATTGTATTCTTTAAAGAATTGGCTTGTTTACATTTCAAGATATGATTTAACTCAGTAAAAGTATAGTAAAGTAGGTACATATTTACCTATACTGTGCTTACATTTAATGATATCCAGAGAATTAAATGTTTTTGGCCAGCATTTATTCAGTGATCTAATTAGAAAGTAGTTAATGGCATTGACTCTTTCCACAACAGTACCCCACTGACTTTTAATTTCAGCCAGTGAATTTAAGTCTAAATGACAGCAATATAAATGATCAAAGTTTTAGAAAATATGGTTTGTAATTGATACTGAAAGAAGTGAGATACTTATGTTAGAAATAAGATTGGCAAGAATTAGGGAGAATGACAAGAGGAGGGGTATGCTCACAGATAAAATCTTCTAATATATTAGAGTATGTTCATCAGTTGTTCCCAATATCCATGGAGTACAACAAAAGTAACCATTTCATTTTCTGAAAAAGTAATTAGATAAAGAAAATATTTAAAGTGTAAGAATAGTGATGTCTGGAGCATGAGAATTTCAAATGTAAAAAGTCTACAAGGGAAATTTTCAAGAGCCACTTAGAGGAAGTCGCTCTCACATGTTATCTAAATATAAACAATCCTACCTCAGGATGACGGATTATTTTTCTTTTACGGTCCTACTATTCCAAAATCTCTATGGTTCTATGATAGATTCCTAATCAATTCTTTTCTTCCAAAAAAAATTTCTTCACAATTTTTCTTCCAAACAAATATTAGTTGAGTGAAAATACCAGGAAAATACAAACAGTAGAGCATGTTTCTCTATTTCTCAAACTTGTGCCCAGGTTCCGGAATTTTCAAAGTGGCAGTCCTATGAAAATTTGGACTACTTCTTCTTTTTCAGATCCTCCTAAACTTCACCTTGATGGTCTTGGGGAAAACAATACCGTGACAGTAGTGGCAGGAACCAAACTACGACTTGAGATCCCTATCACTGGCGAGCCAACACCAAAAGTCATGTGGAGTAGAGGGGATAAGGTACATTAGCATTACACTTATTTTTAAAGATCAATGAGGAGCATTTTCCCTCTAAAAATAATCTTTAGTCTGGTGAAGACATGGCAGGAAATAAGAAGGGGATACATTATCCTGTTGCACATAAAAACTCTCCTGCCTCAAATGTGAAGAGTAAAATTGATAAATTTTAAGTGTTTAGCATCTTCTGGATCTTTCTGAGGAAACTCTTGAAATTATTAGGAAAAGATTATGCTTTTTCTGCAAATAAATTTTAAAGGAGAGGGATATATCAGATGCAGAAGAAATCTAATGAAAATCTACCAGGCAGCTACTTATTGCGTATACACTGTCCGGAACTGCAGTTTTGACAGGGAGCCATAGTAATGTCTGGTTTTGAAATAAATAAATTCTGATGAAGTGTCAAGACATATGGTGTCTTCGTGATAAACTTTGCTCAGATGCACTCCTGACAGTATAATAATACCAAAAAGCCAGACTTTTCACATTTAAATTTTCATTCTGGTGTGTGCAACATGTCATTTCTGCTGGATTTGTCAGACCTATCTGGTCAAATCTTTGACTAGTATTTTCCAGTATTAATGGTATTTTTAATTCCATGGACTTGTTCAAATGAGAAATCACACTAGGAGAGCTTCTTATTCAAAAATGTGTCAGTGTTTTAAAAACAATGAGGACAAACTACTGACCCTTGCAATCTATCTAATAATTAAACTATATGAATTACATTTCAATCTTTTTTAAGATTCTTTTTTTAAGAATCTTTTAAAAATCTTTTACATTCAATCTTTTTTAAGATTCCACTACTCTCTTTCCATCAAGTAGTGTTGATTAAAGCATGTTCTTGCTCACAGGATAAGTGAGCCTACTGACCCTTCCTTTGCGATATAATGGCTGACCTGAGTACTAAACAGTCACAGTACTTTAAAGCTATTTATTTATTTATCACTTGGTTAGTTTGTCTTTTTTGTGATAATCAGATGACTGAAATACTGAGCTTTAATGTGAATTTCTGTTTGGAAATTTTTGGTGAAGTGTTCTGTAATGCACTTGAGCTTTTATTTTTGAACATTTTGATTCTTAAAGCAGAAAACGTGATTTTTCCCTCTGCTTACTTTGATTCCTAGTGGATCACAGACAGTGGAAGAATAAGGGCAGAAACATACCCAGACAGCAGCTGCCTGGTCATTGACACAGCTGAGAGAGAAGATTCAGGTCCTTTCAGAATAACATTAAAGAATGAAGCTGGGGAGGACTCAGCCCTTATCAACATTAAGGTGGTTGGTAAGTCATGTGGAAAAGTACACATGAGCAATGTCATTTTTCATGGCTCTTTTCAATAAGTGATCCCTGAGAACATTGCTTTTCTGCAGTCTGACAACAGCCAAATTCTTCTTCCTATACGTCTCCTGTACATGCTGTCATCCCTGGCTACCAAACTGTTGAAGGTTCTCCAAAATCTTCCAGTTCCATTTTTCCTCATTTCCAGGTGTGAAAATGAGATGCAAGGATATGAAGGCACAAAGTTAATGAAGGACACAGGAGCTTAGCATGGGATTTAAGTAGGAGTTAATTACCACCCATGCTGCCACCTCACCTTGCTGAGGCTAAGCTTCTGAAGTTGCCTCAGGCTGCTTGTAGCATTCTGTATTTTCCTGATGGCTCTTTCTTAGCACGTGCTCTCAAGTGCCCCTGAAGAGTCTTGACAGTGTGAAGAACTTGGCATTTATCCCTTTCCATCCCACCTGTCAGGATGTACAAAGACCTCCTTTCTCTTTCTTCTCATTAGGAACTCCTAGATCACGTCTCCCTAATCAGTATCCATATAAAATGATGCAAGAAAATACTTAAAAAAATAATAGTTGAGGGCTCTGGTGGTGCTATCGCTGTGCTGTAGCTTGTTAGTCAGAACATTTATTCCAAATGGGCAAATTTAATTTCAATTTCTTTCTTAGCCTGAGGAGTTACAAAGCTGTGTCTTCCTCAAAAGTGCCTGAGATATCAGGCCTGGGGGCTCTGCACTGCTACTACTGACTCCAAAAACTGTGCAAAGAGCTTGAGATGCTCTGAGCCAAATGTGCAAGGCCACAGAAGTATCACTGGTAAAAGTCCTCTGCCCCAGAGAGTTAGGTACAAATGAAGGCTACAAAAATATTTTATGTACGTGGAGGACTGCCCTGCATTATTACAGTGCTTATTCCGGAAAACAGTTATTTAGAACGTTAAAGATGAGTTTATGACCTTTTCCCTTGTCATTTTTCTGTTGGGAACCTCATGCAGCTCCTCGTTCAGCCTTCGTGTAGCCCTTTCTAAGACTTGTAATTCCCCTCATTCATTACCACCAAGTACCTCAAAGTAGTAGATGTATTTTACTGATACATCTATCAGTAAAATGTCATAGAAGATGATAGAAAACATTTAAGAGCACATGAGTCTTTGTGAGACTGTTCTTGAACTACTTACAGAAGATCACAGAAGAAGGACTAGCAAAGCAGATCCTCTCAAATCTCAGGACACTAAATGGATGCTAGAATATCTTTCCTATGAAGAATTTAGTCTAAAGAGGCCAAGTATATTCACAGTAGCTATGTCTCCTGCTTACTGTTCTGAATGTTGTTGCTCACATTTTAGTGATGAGTTTTTGTCTCCCTCTGCTGATCCATTCTTACCAATATACTTGGACTCCATTTATTCTCACCATTTGTTGTCAACACAAGATTATTTTCACATACACTCTACATTTTCAAGTCTAACTTACCTTGTTGGACTCCAAAAGCTATTCAGATTTGTTTCTTGTTTGACATTTTTATTACAGACTAGACATAAAGAGGAAAGATTTTTCTTCTTTTTATTATATTCAATTTTTTTTTTTTTTTTAACAACAGATGTGCCTGATCCTCCTCAGGCACCAAATGTGACAGAGGTGGGTGAAGACTGGTGTATTATGACATGGGAACCTCCAGCAAATGATGGTGGATCACCCATCTTAGGTAAATACTTTTCCTTTCATTTGGTGATGCTCTAATATAGACAAAAGAAACTCACTCCAAGTAATGGGCATCATGGTATCAGAGTTCAGCACTGGCACTGGGGAGTGGTACTTTCAATAGTCTACCAAAAGAATATTACATCCAGTCTTTGACTTTATCATAAGTTTTATATGTTATCAATCTCCTTACTTGAAAGACAACTTTTTATAAAGACAAAACTTGAACAGTTTGAATGCTAGCAGCAATTTCAGAAACAATTGTAATATCTTCTAATATGCTGAACCAAGAAGAAGGTCAGAGGTGACCAGAGGCCAGCAGAATCATGCCCTTTTCACTCTAAACTAAATACAGTGGCATATTAAATGAAGTTTGAAAAAAGCCTGTACATGGCCATCAAGGCTAAGCAGGTGACTACCAGTGGACTAGTGCAAGGAGAAAAAATAAACAATAACTCCCAGAGAACTATGAAGCTAGAAAGGGATTTTGAGCCATGTTGAGAACTATTGGTCAGTCAAAACATGGACACCTCATTATTGAACTTCATGCTGTTGCTTACTGTAATACCATTTTGTTTGGTCTATAGGATATTTCATTGAAAGGAAAAAGAAACAAAGCTCACGATGGATGAGGCTGAATTTTGAACTGTGTAAGGAAACAACTTTTGAGCCGAAGAAGATGATTGAAGGCGTTGCTTATGAGGTCCGTGTATTTGCTGTTAATGCAATAGGCACTTCCAAGCCAAGTATGCCTTCGAAGTCTTTTATTCCTTTAGGTAAGTAAACAAGATTAAAGAAACAGCTATGCATTAGACAATTATCCTTGATCCATTATTGCAGTCATTTAGTTATATAACTGTAGTTCTTTCTACATTTCTGTTGCTCACAATCTGTCTTTACTAGGTGCTGTGTAAATTATATATCCATAGGTACATATCTATATTTATATATCTTTTATAATCAAGAAACAAAATAGGTACAGACAGAAAATATTTCACTGCAATAAAATAGTGACGTACTAGAGATGAACCCAACATATTATGGTCAGTACTTCTCAAGGACCATGATTAACAGTTTCATGTCTCTGTGTATTGAGTCAATAATATGAAACTACTGGCAACTTAGATAATTGATAATGATGAAATATTGTCTTGGCTATTCTGTTTCTCCTGTTGTAAGTTCAGTCAGACAAAGACCTTTGGTCAAAAATGGCCGGAAAAAGTGAGCAGATGTCTAAAAAAAACAAAACAAAACAAAAAAACCCCACTCAATATGGGTATATAATCCATCGATGGAAATAAATATAAATGAATTTGCCAAATACAGTGTAATAAATCATATATCAAGAAACATTTGAATAGTCCCCAATTTTATTTTGTGGCTCACTGACCCTTATTAACTGAAGTATGGTGGTGGCTATTTTGTTTTTTTGTTTTGGGGGATTTTTTTCAGAAGGATCAAGTATTATCAATATCTTTTTCCAACTTCAAACCAAATTAGGCTATATCATTTTTCACACCATTTTTCATGTTCTATTATTATTTGTACTTTATATTAATGTAACAGCTAGAGGGCCTTGTCACTCACCTTATGACTGACTATTTTGGTGGCCTTTTAATGTAAAGAAAGAATTTTTCAAACTATTGTTACAGTCACAAGTCCTTGTAAAATAACTGTCTTGTTCTGCAAATCAGTGAAGTTTTCCACCTTTCTCAGCAGAGAAGGAAGGAGGTGGTAGCTGTTCTTTCTACAGCATGCTCTCCTCTTGTGTGAAAACACATACTGTCATAGAACATGCTAGTAAGAACTTCTCTACCACACCCTTCACCCCCTTCATTCTTCTCATTCCTCAGAGGGAAGAATCGGATTCTTCAAGTTAGGCTGTGAGCAGGTACAGGATCAGGTATCTCTTCTGGTTTGGTTCTAAATGGGAAAGAAGTTCCAAGTTGACTGGAAATGCCTGGATTTAGCCTTTTGCCTGAGAGCTTGATGATGCTAGATTAGAGGAAAACACCAAAAATGTAAACTTTTATGATAACAGAGTTTTCAGCCTTCTCCCTGCTGCCTTCTCGTTTCAGCTGTTACCAGTCCACCAACTCTCCTGGCAGTGGATTCAGTAACTGATACCACAGTTACAATGAAATGGAGGCCGCCAGACCACATTGGAGCAGCAGGTTTAGATGGCTATGTTGTAGAGTACTGCTTTGAAGGAAGTAAGTGACAACGGCTGTGGTATGTTACTCAAAGTGAAAATATGTGAGACCTCCATTATTTCTCTACAGGTATCAGATGCGCTCAGTTTAAAGTGATTAATCAGTTACAAACCCCCAGCAGCAGGATTGTGTTCAAGCTTCTCTTTAGTTTGTATTTCAAATCTCACTCATTCTTGTAGCTTAACCCACCTTACATATGATGTGAATACTAAATCAAAAACTATATAATCTGTTACAGCTAAGTTAAAGGCATGTTAATGCCTTTCCTCTTCTTTGAGCTAAATGAAAAGTGGAAGCAACAAAGTGTGTGTGAATGGATTGATGGATGGATGAATAGGAAATAATAAATTGATAGAAGTGTAATCCAGATTGTGTGTAGGTTGTCTGGGTTTTAGGGAAAGGAGGTCCTCAGTGTGATCATCTCAACATATTACTAATTGGCTACTTCAAGTGCCAGTTCACGGTACAGGTGGATACCCTTCCCAACAGCTGGCTATCGAAGTTATCTGGGCATGTAAACTTCATGTCTGGATATTGAATTTCCCCAGCATTTCAAGCTAGCTAGATAAAGGATCTTTAACTATGCCTATCTGTCATAAAACTACACAGAACTGAAGGCAAATGTTAAAGATGTAAAAGACAAATCAAGTCACAAAAGTGAAATAGCAAGGAATAGGGAAACAACCTATATTTTACAACCAGGGGATTTGGTGATCAAGCAGAGCAATTTAGTATTTTTCAACAGATTTTATTCTGAGTTGACATCAAATGAAGTCTGTTTTCAAAAAGTAACTCCTGGGTGTAAAAAAAGTGATTAAAATGATTTTAGCTCCTGGGTGAGTACCAAACAGGCAAGACTGGTGTGTGCAATATCCAGCCTGTTTGGGTAAATGTCAAACAATGGAACTCCAGCAGTGTTGAGTGTTTGGATGAGTGAACTTTTTAATGTTAATCTCTGTTTGCTGCTGGTCTTCACTGTGTTGTAAAACAAGTGATGAGTTCAATGCTTTTTTTTCGTAAAGACATCTATTTTAATAGAAGATTTTCATGCATGCAATCCACAGCTTGGATACAAGAGGTAGAGGAGAGAGGAGAGAACTTGTCATTCACAGGGTCACATGTTTCAGATTCAGTAAATCCAGGAAAACAGTAGTTCACAAAAGTGGTCAGATTCCACAGGAGCAGAGTACCCTCAGCTCTCACTTGAGTGAGAGGGAGAGGGAGTGAAGAAGAACACTGGCTTTTCTCAGGAGCATTCCACATCTGGTAGCATTGAGATGAACATCTGTAAGGAACAGGAAAAGACTGCAAGAAGCTCACAGCGGGAACGGTAGGAAGGGATTTCCTTCTATATTGGGAGGGAGCTGCGGAAACAGTTCAGAAAGAGTATGCATACAGTGTCAGATCAAGGTGCAGCATTCACATAATCACAGAATCATAGAATCACCAATGCTGGAAAAGACCTCCAAGATCATTTAGTCTGTCTGTCCACCTACCACCATGTGTTTCCTTTGCACGGTCAACAGGTACAAAGGGGACTGAAAATGTGAGGACTTGGGTGTATGTTGTATATTATGTTCTGTTTAGCATTTGTGGCATGATGGGGGAAAATTGAAAGTGTATGTAATATGTCACAGCCATGAGATCCTTGACATTACAGTATGTGATTGGTAGGTTAGACAAAATGAGAGGGTGAGAAATATATATATATATATATACAGTAATCCAAACAAAGGTATTTAAAGGAATCTTCAAAATTTGCCTTTTAAGGACTATTAGACAGAAGATCACTGTATACCTGTTGAATGAAACAAATTCTTTTTTTTTCAGCCATGTTTAAAATATTAAACATATGTTTTGTCATATGTTTAAAATGTCAGTTGAGTGTCATTTTATTGTTACTTAACTCAGTTAAAATACAACGGGTACAATGTATTTTGTATAAGTTTCTGAGTGTTTATGTAAATCTATATATGCCTTCTATATATGGGTATACATCTCTATATGCACAACTGACATTATTTATGTATATATGTCATGAAAATGGCTAGGAAGAAGCAGCTTAGTAGAAAATGGTAACAAGAGTTGTGTTACTGAAATATTCATTATTTTCTCTACATGTAAACCTTTTTTTCTTTCTTGCAATATCTCATTGCCTCCCTTTCTCAGTCCTTTCAGTGCCTTTTCTGTTTTGGACTAATTCATTCTATACTGTTTAATAACTTCTTAACTTCAAGATACTTCTTATGAATGTCTATATTCATTCTGCTGTACTTTTAGTTTTCTGTTTGTAAACTCATTTGTCTTCATTCCTTCATTGTCATCACTGATGTAGCTTTAAAGAGGGTTTTTTGGAGTCTTCCTTATCTCAGCATTCATTAGGAGAAACCACAAGCTGAAAATAGGGGACAAAATATATATGTGTAATTATAATTTAGAAGAATCATGTACGATGGACATCAGTTGGGCTTTGTGAAAATTGGTATTTCCCTTTAGTCTGAATCTTGTAAGTTGATCAACATGGTGGACTCTTGGACTTCGTTAAATATGGTAGCACCTTTGACAGCTCTCTGTATATAACGAACAGGAGTTTCATCATGTGTATATGCATCTGACATTGCATAGGAATGAATAACACAATAGGTATGGATAAAGAACTCCTTTCCCCAGGGCTACCTTACAACATTTAACTTGAGCCTCTTGTTTTGGTGTTGTAGAACAGATTAAGTCTTACTGACACTGGATAAGTAAATTCTTAGCAGAGTACACTGCTGGCTGGTTCTTCTGTGATACTTCAAGGCTAGCTTAATTTTCCCTAGGATGTTATGTTTATCTGCCTTTAAAGGGCCACTGTACCTGCAAATAATCTTTTATCATAGCTAGTAAGTAGGCATTTCAGAGAGTCTCTGTTGGCTGAGATCCTTGTGAGTGTTCCCATCCAGGAACATGCGCAGATACTAAAATAGTATTTTTATTATCCTGAAAATAGCTAAGTCTGGGCTTCCAGGAAATCCAGGGCAGTGATAGCTTTGATCAGGGAATAAAGCCTTACTGATTACATTATATCTGTCATCATCTGTGATTTTCTTTCTGTGTTACCTTTAGTTAAATGTGTTCTTTTCCTCTGTCTCCCTAAGTTTACTTTTCATGACTTCTTTTTTTCTGTCTCTCTTGCTCAAAATTCTTCCCCGAGTTCCTTTTCTCTTCTATGATGTGCTTTTTTTCTCCCATCATCATTTTGCTTCATTTCTCTCTTTTCCAAGTGTTCTTTCTCCTCTTTCTTTTCATCTTTCCAGGGCTGTGATCAGCCCAAAGAAAGAAACAACTTCATCTTCTCCTCTTTCTTTATCCTTTAGCTTTCCTGTGAGCATAACCATTCTTGATCTAGATGCCTCTTTCCCACCTTTTCCCACCTCTTTTCTACCTGCAGACTCCCTAAGCATAGGTCCTTTAAGTCTTTAAAGTCTAGCATCTATCTTTGCATACTCACTAACAGGAATTTGTAACCACTGACAAAATGCTCCATCTGTGTCAAAGTGAGTGTCTCTGATTAATTTTAAAGCTGGATTCTCACAAGGTATATCGACAGATCAGTCTGAGGAATTGATGGAGCCACCTTTCAACCCGGAAGGTATAGTATACAACAAGGGATTTAAAACTTCTTTAGTGAAAGAAAACTCCCTTTAAAAAGTAAAGAAATTTCTGAGAGTACATGCACTCTCAGAATTTGCAGCAGTGCATGTATAAGGGAGGGGGAGGTGTTCAGGAAACACTCACTGATTACAATCCTCTTCTACTAGAACCTGAAAGAAGCAGCTTGAAGGAGAACTTAATTCCTAAAAGTAAGAGACACACTTATGCAAATGTACGGCATTTGTTGTGGCTAAGTCTGCAGGGTACTTTATCTTATAGTAGTTCTCTTGTCTTTTATGCCAGCACTATAATGCTATCCTTCTATGATGTGGAAAGTATCGGTAATGACTTGCTACTGCAAAAATCTGACTCCAAAGGTCAAGGCACCAGCGGTGTTAAAGTGATCTATGTTTGCAGGATAGGGTGAAAAGAAAGTATTGTTTGTATCAAAACTTATCTTAAAGACTGTACTGTTACGATTACTCCATGGATTACGTGCGACTGCTTAGGAGTAGGATAAAAATTTGAGAACGCTGTCAGTAAGTGAATAACTTTCGTACAGGCTTCCTTGTCTAAGAGCACCAGCAGAGATGGCATTTCATTGCAATGTGTAAATAGTCTGTACTTTCCTCATCCCCGCACTCTGAGTGGTATTACCTAGGATAATAAGTACTTGTTTTAAATGTGAAATTATTTAAATGAATTCTCAAACCCTTTTCTCTCCAGAAAAGTTGCTAAAGCAATAGTGACTCTTTTGGAGATACACTCTACATCCTTCTTGTTTTATATCAGCTGAATTAAAATGCTAATCTCTCTGGTACAGTTAAATTATATGCACATTATTAAAACATTTATTTATCAAAATATGTATATATAATAATTGACACAAATCCATTAAGGTTTGAAGGCTTTTTTTCTGTGTTTAATTAAAGTGAATCCATATCATGTTATTGAAGAAGGAAAAAACCAAGATGGATGCATCAGTATATAATGAATCAGTTACCATTATGTACTTTTCCTTTTTGGTGCAGTGGATATATTTATAATTCCCTGTTCTTTTGATTCGTCCTCCTCTTTTCCTGAACTAGCTGATGAGTGGATCGTCGCTAACCCAGAACTGACAGACAAAACAAAGTTTACAATCACTGGTCTGCCAACTGGCTCAAAGATCCTTGTGAGAGTAAAAGCGGTGAATGCTGCAGGTGAAAGTGAACCTAGGTACCACCCACAGCCTATCTTAGTCAAGGAAGTGATAGGTAAGATCCTCCTGCTTATGCTCTCCCACAAATACACTCTGCTACCATATTTAGTTCTGTGGGGTTTCTTTAATGGCTCATACTTATAGTTAGAAGCTGATGATATGGCCTTACAAAGCCATTTTGTAGTGACTAGAAGTCATGAAATTGTCTTTAAAAATAGCTGTAATTTTTTTTAAATTTATTTCGTTTCTGAGCCTTTATTGCACAGGCTTGCAAGTCTTTTTCTGTAGAACTTACTGTTCCTTTTTTAAGTAGCACTAAGAAACCCACCGATTCTTACCACCACAGCATGTGGTGTCACAAACACCAAAGGTGTACTGAATATGGGAGCAAGATATTTAAGATGCCTCTTCTAGGAATTGCAGACTTCTGTTTATATTGATGCTCACTACTACTGCCTCAGTTAGAAAAGAAAATAAATTTCAACCACAAGCTTTTGGCTTTTTTCAGAACCTCCAAAGATTCGCCTACCAAGACACTTAAAACAAACCTATACTAGAAGAGTTGGAGAAACTGTAAATCTTGTTATTCCTTTCCAGGTAAGAACTAAAAACACTGACAGGAAAATACTCAATACTCATTTTTCTTATGTTACTGCTTTTTATCTTCCTTTTTTTTCTACGAAATTTTGGGAGTCAAGTGTGTTCATTCAAATAGATGTGAGAGCACATAGAAGTACACAGGTGCTTGAGAGCTTTTGTCTTGACATCTCAAAGAAATGATGATAAGCCAAATACTGAACTGTGTAACTGGCGTAGACAGACTGATAGTTCATCTGTCATCCACAGAATAATTATAAATTCTACTACTGGACATTGTGTGCAAGATATTCACTAGCACAATGCAAAGTGCTTACACTGGCAGTAATTAGATATGGTAATATTTCATCATTGTGTTGTCTTGAGAGGGAATTGAAGAGTGGGCAGAATTTCACTGTCTCCTATGGGAAATGCAACTTTAAAATCCTTGAGATCACAGCTATAGCATGAAGATTTCCAAGGATATAGCACCTCTCACAGCAAGTGCCTCTCTACCTACAGGGCCTTTATTCTTCTGAATTAAAGAACTGTAATTTGATGTCTTCTCTGCATGCATGAAGATGCTTGTTTCTACAAAGCTGCTAGAAGTTTAATAAAAGCTTGATCACTGGTGCACTACAAAACACATTGTTTCAGAGAAATTAAATAAATATTCTCTAAAATAAGATGTTTAAAAAGAGGTGAGAGTACTGGACAGCACTTGTGAATGTTTTGCCTCCAGAAGGCAAATCTGATGGTAAAGCGGGTGGAATTCACTCCTGTTTAGGTACCGAAATTGGGCACTACTGTGCCACATTCGTGTGCACTTCTCCCCAAAAGATGTCAAGCCAGTCTACCTAACAACTATTCAAACTGCTTTTGCAAAGAAGCAAATTCAGAATCCTTGGAGCTTTAATGCGCTACTTAGGTGCCTTTCTCTTTCACCAGAAGTGTAGAAAATGCAGGCAATTCCAGAAGATGAAATGATTTGTTGTGCATTTTCTTAAAAAAAAAAAAAAAAAAAAAAAAAAAAAAAAAAAAGTTGTCCAGTTCATCCAGAAAATACAGAAGATACAAATATCTTTGCCTCTTGGAGAAAAAAAAAACAAGTTGCATTTTAGATAAATTAATGGGATTGCATCTCAAATTCTGTGTGATTTAAAAAAGAATTCTCATTGCTTCGTTCAGAACAATTTCCCTTTTGTAACTAACACCCTTTTCTCTTCCAAAAGCATATATAAATTGTTTCCTGGCTTCTTACAGGGAAGACCAAGGGCAAAAGTATCATGGCAGAAAAATGGTTCTCCAATAGACAAGAACCAAATCAACATCCGCAACACTGAGAACGACACCATCATTTTTATCCGAAAGGCAGAAAGGAGCCACTCTGGAGAATATGACATGAAAGTGGAAGTAGAGAATTTGGTGGATAAAGCTACGATAGATATTCAAATTGTTGGTATGTTTTGAGAAACAGAAGCACATGCATGCCAGAGAAGCACACTCCAGCCATTCCAAGATTATAGCTATGAAAACAGAGAAATCCCAAGAAAACGTCTTTTCTCTACATCCGATTACTTGGCTATAGATTTGTAGTCTCTAAGTAAACCTTCCTACACAATGGCATGTACTTGTTTGAACAGGCTAGTCTCTTCTTCTCACAGTTTTGTTTTTCACGTTCTTGTTTATTTAGGAAGCAAGCCTTTTCCTTTTGACTGGTATCCATAAATGGAAATGGTTTCATAGTAAGTTTGTCACAAGTGTAACATGGAAGAAATCCTAAATGTTGGAAGTACATGAAAGCAGGAAAGAAAGACAAGAAAAAAAATTTACTTGCAATTTTTACCAACATATTTATTTGCATAATAGGCAAAATAATGATTGACACTTCCTGTTTTAAGAACACATTTTCAACTACTGGTCAGGTTTTCAAAATGTCATGCATATCTGCAACTAAAGAGCGTATGTACCTTATAAACCATATTCACAAAGTGGTCCAGTTAAGATTTTCATGATTCTGGCATGGGTTAACTGTTGAAAGTTTTATTTTGCAGCATCAGCATTCTTTGGACATTGGGTTTGGCCATGTGCATGTGTAAGAAAGAGACAAAGCAAACGAAGTGGAATATATATATATAGGAAAGAGACAAAAGAGACAAAGTGGAAGATGTGTGTAGGAAAGAGACAACAGAAATATTATGGAAAATGATGACTGCCATATTTTCCTTACAGATCGCCCAGGCCCACCAGAGGTTGTAACTATTGAGGACGTCTGGGGAGAGAATGTGAATTTATCATGGAAGCCACCAAAAGATGATGGCAATGCTGCCATTACTGGATACACTATTCAAAAAGCAGATAAGAAAAGTATGGTAAGTAATAAGATGTTTAAAAGGCTGATGTATTCATGAAGCTCTTCTTTTTAAAAATAGAAGTCCTTATAAGTTTAATTAATGAAGGAGGACAAAGCATTGATTGGTCAATATTATGAAAATCTGCAAGGTATTTCTAATCATTCTAAAGATTTTCTGGCTCTAAAACCCTTCGAGATGAAAAGGCAATAACAAGCAAAATATTTTTATTATTTTCATTATACTAACATGAAATGTAAACTTCCTTAAAAGACGGCAGTTGGATTCTTACATTTAATGCTTACTGCAAATTAAAACACTGGAAAACAGGGATAATATTTTGGGAAGTGCATTATCTAAAGGATTCCTTTTCCCTGCTCCCCAGAAAACTCATTATGTTGATCTGCTTCATGCTCTGATCAATTCATTCCTCCTGTGTATCTGTTTCCCTTCCCATTCTTCAGTTTTAATCTGTCTTCAAATTCTAAGAGGAGATCTTCCTCCTAAAGAAGAAATGTTCCCTGTCTTTGAGTTACTGTATGAAAGAGAAAGCAACAACTGCAGTGTCTTGGGCCCAGAGTGTCATGGGTCATTCAGGTCATAGTTCTTCCATATTCTCTGTGGTGATGAATTTTGCAATTCTGGCACAGCTAGCATTCTACAGGAAACCATTTTGCCAAAACACAGCTCCTTAGCAATAGCTCCTCAGAAGAGTACAGAAAACTCCACAGGTTACATGGGATGGCAGTCCATCAATTTCTGAGATATCTAAAATAAACTGACTATTAAAGACAATCATATATCAGTCAAATCAAATATCAATGCAAAGTGTGGCATAGGAAATTCAGCATGAGTGTCTCTTTAAAAAAAGAAAAAACTCTGCAAGGCAGAGTCAGGAAAAGCAAAAACATTGTTGTCATACTTTATTTAATGTTAATTTTATTTTTAGCATTAACCTTTTTTATCTCATTTTGCTATGTAGGTGTTACGTACTAGGATAGAATTTACATGTCCTGTTACGGTTACAAGACCAAAATGCTAAAATCCTCCTCTCCACTTGAGTCTTTAAATATTACTGTTGCTCCAGAGGAATCACCTGGTTGAAAGTACGTTCTTCACAAACATTCAACCTGTGGAAGAGGGGGTACATTAGTGCACTGGCCCCTCATGAGTATGCGTCACACCCGAGGGCTTTGTTTTTCCCCCTAGTCTGCAGTTTTCTTATCTGCAGCAGTACTTGTTCAGTCAGCAGAGGGGAAGAGAAACGAAGGAGGCTGCCTTGTCTCACACAGAATAACCTTTGTAATGTTGGATTTCCCAAACAGAAACCTTTGGGCTAACAGAGTATAACCATTCAGTGGGATCCACTTTCCATTCAACCTTCACTTCTCAGTAGTGAACTCTGTGTATGCTCATTATCACTCACATCAGATGGAACAATTAATTACTGTTTGCTTCACCACATTACTCTTCATTAACATTCCTTTAGAAGAAAATTGTACTATCACAAGGTCAATGATCCTTCCAAGCAGCATATGTGTAAGAGGTGCAGTGCACGGCGGAGAAGCTTAGCCTCTGTGTTTGTATGTTTCAGGAATGGTTCACAGTAATCGAGCACTACCACCGCACCAGTGCCACCATTAATGAGCTCGTCATAGGAAACGAATACTACTTCCGAGTCTTCGCTGAAAACATGTGCGGCCTCAGCGAAGATGCAACAATGACCAAAGAGAGTGCTTTGATTGCAAAAGATGGTTAGCTAATTAGCTTTTCCTTATCGAAGGGGATGGGGTCTGTGCAGAGTCGGGAAAGTGATTAGACATAAAGGCCATAGATGAGGCACAATGGATAGCTAGGACATTTCATATTAGGACTTTGTTGTGTGTCTGCAAAGCTTATAAGTTTTTTTATGGAGTGGGACATTTTTTCCATGTTCTGTCACTTACTGTGGTCTTGGATGTCACACTCATATGTTGCCACTGGCAGATCTAAGTCAACAAGAGCTGGAAGAGGAGCAAAGCAGTTGCTCTGTTAAGAGCGGTGAGTCATGGCCTCTCCATGGAGACTCAGCTCCAGCTATGCAATTGCTGCAGTCCATTTCAGGGCCAATCCAACAAATAAGCCTAGCCTCTTGCTTCACCTCTCTCGCAGGTGAAGCTGGACAAACTGAATCTCTGCTATCAAAAGTCCTGATATTTCAGAAATTGTCATCTTAGAAGAGCAATGTAAACCTAAAAAAAAATAATCTAAGTGTCTCTTTATGGAAGGAAAATTCCACAAACTGACAGTCTTGCTGAAAAAGATCAAAGTTGGTTGGTTGTGTTTTTCTGAAAGGAAGGAATACATGACTGCCATGATACAGAGCACAGACAATCCGGACAACCCACATGGGCAGGCTGAAAGACTGGAAGTCAGGAGTAAATGCAACACACTTCCATTCTTAAAAAGAAAAGTGCCTTTCTATTAGAAATGGGATCACAAATGAAAACAGAGCTATAGGAATTGCTTTTTCATCACTACTTACTTGACTCTGTCATGAAAGTAAATGTCAGGCCTAAGCTGTGCTGTAAGGGAGCTTGGAGAAGGTTTCAATGACGCAAAGGTGTCTGTTGAAGCCTGTGCACAGGAAAAGACGTCAGTCTGTCCAGCTGTCTTAAAAGAGCAAACACGGCTCGTCAAGATGAGCATCCTGCAGGACATCAGGCAATATCCATCTTCTTGTGTAATACGTAGGGCATGTGGGCAAAGACATAGAACAAATGCACTTTATTTAGTACACCATCTACTCATGAAACAAAGAGAAGCTCTCAGACCTCTATATCAAAACCAAGGGCAATAGTCAATTCCCAAGTTCCCTTCCAGCCTCTCTGATGAGTGAAATTACTACACCAGGGTGATTCCTAAACCAGTGAAGATCAGAAGAGATGCAGGCTGTCACTTTTTAAGATGTTTGGGTATTTAGTTAGACTACAACACTTGTCTTTATTAATGCATCGTTTTCATTTTATAGGTAAAGTCTACAAATACCCAGTTTACGACGACTTTGACTTCAGTGAACGACCACTGTTTACTCAGCCTCTAATTAACACGTTTGCTGTAGCTGGTTACAATGCTACTTTGAACTGCAGCGTTCGGGGCAACCCCAAGGTACAGCACAGCAGCGTCAGTGAACACATGAGAAAGCTTAACCCAACAATAAAAACTGTAATACAACTGTTACTGTACAAAGCAGGCTGAAGAAAAAAGAGGGGTGTGGGCTTAAAAGCATCCAAAAAGGACTTATGCCTACTTACTGACCTGTGTTATAGGCCATATTACAGTTATGAAATCCCCAGATGACACAGGGAAAGGGCAAAACCTCAGGAAAAGGTGGGGTTGTACAGGGACCAACACTGACAGTAAAGGTTTTTATTAAAGTGAAGCTGTAAGTATTCTACAAACAGGTAACTATGCTTTAAGTAAATGCACCGCGGGAATACTCTGGGAATGCATACATTCTCAGTACCATTGTGTCTTCCAGTCCGAGTTACATCTTTTAAAGATTTATTTTCTGCCATGAAAATTTGATCTAGTAAAATGGGAACTCCAGAGAGTTTAAGAACATGTTCACTTTTCACAGCTTGTGGCTGTTCTTTCTGAAAATTGCTGTTAAAAACATGCCTTATCTTCTGATTCAGAGCAACTGGATGTCAAAAGATACAGCTGAGGTGTCCCCTGTTATTATATGGCACCTCTTATACTGATAACAGGTTTACATTTGCAACTTTAATTACATGATAGGAACTGCACTGAAAAACTCAAAAACAGAAGTATGATATAGCCTGTGTTTATGCTTGGGTTAATTGTTAACTTCTGTCTCTATTTTATCTACTTTGTGCTACTTCTGGATTACTCAGCTTTAACAGAACAACACAAGCAGTGGTAAAATATTTCCATTCGTAGGTTTGTGCATGTGGGTTTTCTTTTGTTTTTACCACAGCCCAAAATAACCTGGCTGAAGAACAAAGTCGCTATAGTGAATGACCCAAGGTACCGAATGTTTGGCAACCAAGGTGTCTGTACCCTGGAGATCCGCAAACCCAGTCCATACGATGGAGGCACTTACACTTGCAGAGCAGTCAATGCACTTGGAGAGGCAGAAGTTGATTGCAAACTGGAAGTAAAAGGTAAGGGTTTTAATTCATTGCAAATGCACTGTTTGTCTGAACACCATTTACACAGGAGGCAAAAGTATGCAAGGCAAAAGCAAAAGGGAGATTAAACTGCTTTTTGAGTTTTCCCAGATGAAAGTAACTTGGTGTTAGTACAAAATAAACTACATTAGCAGCTTTGTTTTCTCTTTGAGGGCTGTGTTGTACTTATGCTGTATCTTTTCCTTCTCCTTAGCCCCAATTCACACATGCAGTGATTGCAAGGACTCTTTCACAAGTGACATAACGGTAGAATATAACTCTCAAAGCTCCCCAACTTACCTGGTAAACTCTAATAAGACTAAGCCATGGAACTTTTTCAGAAAATGTTAAAAGAAAACCATCCTGAATAGGATACAGGTCTCTAAAGGAAGTGGAAAGGAGAGAAAAAAGAGAAGGATGAAACATTAATTCACGGCAGATGTTGTCTGCTTTAAAATGGTGTATAAACCAACACATTTGTTTCCAAGAAAAACTTCTTAATGTAGTTTGTTAGCAAAATCACGTAGCAATACAAGTACTGCTCCCAAGAACACAAGCTAATTGATATAACTGATGAATTTTCTTTAGGAGAAAAGCATTTTAAATGGGAATTTGCAAATGCAGGAAAAGATGAGAAAGTAGGTTAGGCTTTTATTACTGAAGACAAATCTTTGATTTCATTAATACACATATTTTATGAATTCTAAGTATTTTAGCATTGACTGGGATACCCAGGATGACAAGAGGATTTGGAATGGACTACAAGTTAATTTTTCTGAAATATTTCTGAAAATCGTGTTTTCAGAAAATAACCCCCTGGCAACAGATGTGGTCATATTTAACTGGATTAACTTCCACCAAAGGCTTTTGCTTCAACCATGGAATAAGCATTTCTGAAACAACAAATGTGAAGTTGTAAGTCAGGAAAGCTGCCTAAACAGAGCCAATAGAAGTGTCTAAGTCAGGAGTTTAAAGGGAATTTAGGCTATCTGAATATGGTCCTAATTTTATTACTGCTATCACGCTTGTGAAAGAAAACTATGCTATTTAATATCCTCAAGCATTGTATTGTGCTGATTTTAGATTTCATTTTCCATTTTCTGTGTTTTCTGATGCATCTTGTCCCACAGCTCAAATCTGTTAGTAAGAAGCCACCGCAATAAATATTTGGTCTGTGAAGCTGGACATTTAACTAATATAGTGAAAGTATGCATAATATCATGTTTCTTAGCTGTCATGATTTATATTTAAGTTGTTGTTTAAAAGGTAATGTCCTTGTACTTATATATGAATCTTTTCCATAATCACAAGAAAATTTTCTATTTCACAGCACAGCAGAAGACCTCATCACCTGGGAAGGTTGCTTCATCTATTTTTTATACTCATATATATTCGTATCTATTTTTCTATATGAAAGGCAAAGTTAATTTACTATTCCAAGACTTAAAGTCCTTAAAAGAGACAAAGATCGCCTTTGATCAATACTGGTGGAATTTCAATTGTTTACTATTGCATATTTATGTCCTGGTACCTGAAATAGGCTGGAAATAATTGGATGCTTTTTCAGTCAAATGAAAATTTATCTAGGGGGAAAAAAAGTTACAGTTCTTTTCACTAAAGTGGTTACGAAGTACATGTGTAATTATGTCCTTGAGGATCTTTGCTGAGAAACATCTATCTAATTTTCCTATGTCCAGTTTTCTGAGTAGTGTCCTGAAGCAGAGAGCACACAATCCACAGTGTTTGAATGCTTTCAGGTCTTTCCCGGCTGCAGCTGATTCTTTCCACAATGGTTGAATTGAAGATTATATAAAAATTAATATATTTATGTATTTGGCAACATGGCAACTAACACTTAGGGTAGATAACACTGAGAATAGTGAAGAACTAGAACAGCAGAGGTTGTAGAGCCTTTGGTACCATAAGATTTGAAGAGCAGCTTTGAGGAATGACAGCAGTAAAATTTATTGTTGGGTTATGGTATGCACTAAATGATATCTCAAGATTGCTTCTAGCTCTGTGATTTTAAGTCACTTCCTAACATTTCCAACAGACCCTAGCACCTCAGTCAAATTCAAGCATCTCTCTGATCATCCACGCCAAAGGAAATCTCAGATGGATGCTTGGGCTTTGGGCACCACATCCTGAGGGCTGTAGTAATCATCCTACCAGCTGGTCGCAGCACATCCTACAGCCTCCCTTGCTCTGACGCCCTACCTTGGGATTGTAATTGAACCCATCTATATTGGGTCCAACAGTTGCTAAGAGAGAGTGAGGATGTAAGAATACTCTCTTTAGACAAAATTCAGTCCATCCTTCTCATTTTTTAATAAACTCTCCCACACTTACTGACTGCAATGTCTGTAGCACAGACACTTCTAGATTCATAAATAACTTATTTTTTTCTCAGATAAGGAATATTTTCCTTAAAAGATCAGCTGAAAAAAATAGAATGCTATTCCACAGACATCTTACTCAGGGCACCTGATTTTACAGTGTTTTGAGTTTGCATCACACCTAAAAGAAATCCTGAAAAATGCAGTCTATTCAGCATCCCATCTGGGCTGCATGTTGTTTCTTTCCTCTTAGCTATGTGACAGGGTGCTTCATTAACACAAAGCTCCTAGTTAATGGTGTGCTTCAGAGCCCACTCTCATACAATCACCTGGTGCAGCCCCACTCCCTCCTACCACACCTGCTTGGTCTGTTTCCCTCCCAGCGCTGTGGGCTATGAGTCCTCACTCTCTCTGCATCCTGGCAGGTCTACTGGCCACTGTTTTAAGTCTCCTGACTTCAATCCATAGGGTTTAGACACTGGACATCTGTTGCAAGGATTCAGTGCTGATGCTCTTAATGTGACTGGCAGTTCAACTGATGAATTCAAAGGGAATAGGATTAAGCAAAGACAGCAGCTGTAGCTTGACAAACCAGCATAGGCTTGGGATTTGCTATATGCCACAGACAAATGCAACAAGTGTTAAATGACCAGAACATAAAAACATAATTGAACCTTATTTCAGCCTGCTGTTGACTTATGTGTTGAACTCACATTCTCTTAAGTTTCCCAGCTTGTCTGTTCATTTAGTAGGGTTCTTCGGATGACTGCACTTCAAAATGACAGAATTATGGATTCTGAGTCACTGGAAAAGGATTGCAGTGTGTTTGGACGTGCGTGTGTGCATGTGTGCATTTATATGTGCAGCTTTAAACTGGTGTGACTTTAGTCCAGAAAGTAACAATCAGGGTATGAATCTGTAATGCTGCGATGCAGCAGAGTAAATCATGCTAAAGAGCACTGTGCTGTGCAAGAGTATATATTACTCTTGTAACTGTATTTTTTTCATAATGCAGTAAAGAAACTCTAGCCAACAATTTCTGGAAAGCTGAAGATTATCAGGCGTATATATATGCTCAATTTGAGGAATGCCTAGGAAGAATTGCAGACAGAACAGTCTAGGACTCTTAGTGGTCTTTTCCAACCTTAATGACTCCAGGAAATCATTTTGTATCAGCTTCATTGAGGTCAACGAAAAAATGCAGATAGAGCACTGTGCTTGTTTTCATCATGAAACATGTTTTTAGAGTACATCTATCTATAGAGTGAAATCAAGGTCGGTGGTCATTCTGGTCGGTTGATGGTAACAAAGATGCTGTGTGAAAAATATAAAAAAATATGGTGTTAAAATCAACTTGGAAGAATTTCAAATGCGAATAAATACCACTATAAATATTCTAATTCTGCAGTGATATATCAAGGAGTAATTAATCCAGGAGAACCAATCTTCATGGCGGGGAATAAGCAGGTTTATAATGAGCATAATCCTCTGGCCATTCCATTTCATTCCCTTCCTCTCTTTTCACACTGAAACTCATTTTCTGCATGCAAAGTGTGTATTTATTTGCTTTTTTAGATTAAACTAGCTGGTGTCTCATGGCATACTAAGTCTATGCCACATGAGCAAAGAAGGCCAAATTAATCAAGAATATAGGAGTTTAACAGCAGAGTTACCAAAGAAGCTGTGCTTCTGCTATGCCACTGAGCATAAAGCTACTTGTACATATGAAGAATTAAATTAGTAACTGTGCCTACCATTGACCACAACACTTAGACCTTTCCAGGAGACAGAATTTTGCATCTCAGCAACCAGGTCTCGGTCAGTTTGTAGAATTACTGAAATAACAGAAGTATCATGAAGTCATTTGCTGTGCTTAAAAGACATTCCTTCTTACAGATTAGCTTTTGATTACAGATTAGCGCTCTGAATGATAATCCGTGCCTGAATTTGCACAACAGGATCTAGGGATAAAATCCTGATCCAATTGAAATCAGTTGAAATTTTATACTTCCAATAACGTTAAATTTCATTGCCTTTACAGCTTGTTTTAAATGTGGATTCATTGGAATTACAATAGCAGAGAATGAAGCCCTTTCCATAGCAATGTGTTTCCTTGCAACCCTGCCCAAATCCAGAATATCAGCTGAGCAGTTTTAAGATGCCCAGACAGCAGTTTCCACTATTTTATACATCCAAATTTATTATTTCAAAACTAAAACAAGTTAAGAGATCAGGCTATACAATGTTCCTATAGTATTTGAAGTATTATGGTGTTTTTCTAAAATGGCTACAAAAGGTACAAATTTGAGTGCTTTTATATAGAGATATATATGGACATTTTATATAGTCAAAATGTTTCATTAAAGGTAAGGGCTCCTCTGGAGCCAATGGCATGCTGTAAGTAATGTAAATGTGGATATGTGACAAAGTACATACTTTAGTTCACAGGTACGTAATTAGTCTGTACTTGATTATTTTGCCTTATAGAGTTTCGACATATATATATATGTTTCAGTGTTATGTGTGTGCTTCTTTTCCCTGGTGGAAAATACAATATATATATATGTGTGTTAGCTTCTTTGAAGCTACGTTTGGAAACTTTTACAATAAATATCAGTTGCATAATTTGGTTCCAATCGATACTGTAGACTAATTGCAGAATGTATAGTTAATTGTACGTATTAATATAGCTTTTACATATTAATGATAATTTTGAAGTGGAACTGGATCCCCACCTTTTACTCTCCATGTGTTTCTATTCCCATATGTTTTACAAGACTAAGGATTAAAACATCATCTTGAAATAATTGTAAGCATAATTTCACTCAACATTTTCTTTCTCCTTTTGTGTTTGCATTAAATTGTTACTTCTCTTTCTCTCTCTCCCTTAGTTACAGAATAAGGATTTTTGAATGTATATTGTCATCTAAGGTAAGCTTTCATATGGTACTTGCATATGAAGCTTATGTCTGTTTACACGTCATACAAAGTCTGCCTAGTATGGCATGATTTTCATTATGTTTCTTAATGAAAATGGGTTTTGAAATGAGTAGCACGATAGCCTTAATGCCTGTAAAACCTGATTTTTAAAATAATCGCTTGTTACATTAATCCCTGGTAGTACTACCTCCCACTGTTTTCTCATGGCGCATGCTTCAGTGGAATTTAACACAAGCACGAGACAGCAGAAATGATCAGCATGAATAAAACACATTTTGCATTTACAGGCAGTTATTTTCACATAGGAATATGCCTCTACATAAATGAAATATTTATTCAGCACTTAATTTCATTTAAAAAAATGAATGATTCTCATGACAATTTGCACTACACGAGTTGAAAAGAATGCTAAAAAGCATGCATCTTTTTGTCTGCATTGTGCATCCACCTAAGGTCGGGAACAGAGAGTTCTGCAACAATGCAAGTGTTAAACAAGACAGTTCAGTCTATAATCACTAGAAACTAATAGCACCTTAACTGGATGATCCTTGTGTCAATGAAAGATATCAGTTCTTAAACTGTGCACTTGGGAGAAATGTTGTACGTAAGTATCGGCTTGGTTGCATTTAGCTGAAGCATTTGGTGACAGTGGTATCTTCATCCTGACAATGTACTTCTGCTTTAAAACTTGTGGTGTGTTCCAGAAAAAGCTGAGAAGGTAAGTGCTGTTATCAGTGGGTGATTTGGCAGCTCGCAGAACAGAGCATCTATGCAGAACTACACGAGGAAGATCGCTGTTAGGTAGCTCTTCACCACATGTGCCACCCTTCCTTCCCCTTGAGTAAGGACAGCCTCCTGTGTTTTTAGCAAAATATTTATCTTTTTTCCACTCTCCATTCCACATACCACTTGATTTCAATGAAATTAATGGAAGTACCCATGGATGTAGCTTCTTCTATAGATTTCCATGGCTTTTTTTTATCCAACAGAATGAGATTTCAGTTCTAATCCAAAATAATTCTTCATACATCCCCAGGAGATAAAGGCTTTGGCTGTAGTCAGGTATCGCTGGAGTCTGTATTTCCATCAGCCTCTCTATCTAAAGTCTTGGTTTTCTGCATATATATACATATGTACATATTACACATGCCACACCAGTTGTTACTTTCAAGCAATGAGGTAAATATTTTGCTAAATACGTGCAAACCATTACAAGATCCAACTCTGGAATAATGTGAATGTCTCTGCATGTTTTCCACAACTCTTTGGTGCCGAGTGTTTTCTCCATTCTTCCTTCTGGGCTGACTTCCATCTCCAAGCGCTCTGCACCCAGCCTGATGGAAATCCAGGAGGGTTACTTGCTAATCATAGACTATTGCATGGGGTGAGATAAATGACCATATATATGACTTAACTGCAAACAGAAATGCAAATCATCCTGAACAAGGGGACATGAAATTTCTGTGCAGTACAGAGAGTATATAATGGATAATTCTTGTGCTGAATTTTATCCTATCTTGAAATCGAATATGTGATAGGGACTGACTCAATCTATGCCACTTAAGGCAGAAACTAGTGGTACAAACTTTCTCATTGCTCCAGGGATTTTGAACCTGAAAATTGTCTTGTCCCTTGCTTGTAGGTGGGCTTTCGTTCTTCAAACTATTAATGGATGGAGTGCCTCCGCATATCATTGATTCATATATGCGCGAAGTACAGGCAGACAAAACTGAGGGGAAGTGAGAGTCCGACCACAGTGCTTCCTGCCACCACACTGGAAATGGGTAGCCAGAGTTACAGCATCTTAGTCCTTGCAACAGCAGAACAAACGTGTGGCTGGAGATTTTCTTTTTTTCCTTTTTTTTTTTTTTCCTTTCTCATTTGTCGCTCTGTTTTCCCTGCCTGCTCTTACTGAAAAGAAAGAATACGCATGGATTGCTTTGGGGTTGAAATGAAATGAACTGAAGACAACACGCTCTTTGTAATGTTCAGCTTTATTTTCTGTTTGATATTTGTGTTTTGATTTTTTTAACGAGGAAAGAGGAGAAGTTGTGTACGAGGAGGCAGTCAGAGTTTGTGCTCGGTGGTGCAACGCAAACCTTTCGCAGACTGAAGGTACAAGGATTTGTCAGTGGATGTGCAATAAGACCTTTGGAATACATACCTCTTTGATAATGTATCTTATCCACCTGAGAATTGTTTAACAGAATATGGTTTTACTATAACGTAATTAATTCATGCGTACTTAATGATCACTTAATCTGAACATATCTTCCTTTAGAAGTTTTGATCTCCTAAATCCAACTCATCAGTCTCTCAACTGAACTGAATTTGTTTTATTTAATGTACAATAAATATGAAGTGTTTAAGATCTAACAAGATGTTGCTTACTATTTTTTTTGGTGTTTTTTTTTTCTCATCTCACCATATTTCTTATTTAATTTATGCATACTGTAGAGCAGGAACTTGAGCCCATGGCACCAAGCGGGTCAGTCTCCTGAGCCACTGAGCTCCCCCTTTAAAATACCTAACACTGAGTGTGAATGAAAGAGATGCTATCAGATACATGTGGTTTAATATCACTTGTGAGGTTACGGTGCAAGACCAAAATGCCGTAGCTAAGCTACAATTGCTACATTAATTCTCCAGCTCCAGGGTCATTACTCTCCAAGAGATGTGGGTACCAGCAGTATTCCAGAAGTAGGTCTGACCGTCTGTAAGGCTCTGGCAAACTCTGATGCGTGTGAGATACAAGGTCACATGCAATTGGACCAGCCTGCCAATTCCCTATCACCCTCTCATTTACTGACCTACCTGTTCTCACTCCAGCTGTAGAGATAAGATAGGTTGTGTGCTTACTGACTACTGATCAATCCTCAACTATGGTTTGTGAAGACAAGAGTCTACTAAAACCAGTAGTACCACTGTATACGTTGATGTCAGCACATATCCAAACACCTAGCAGTTAGTAATTACGCATGAATAAATGAATTTGTTACTATGAATCACCGCTGCTCAACAGGTGGTTTTGCATTTGAATTACCACTTCTTTCACTTGGGGATCAGAATGCATTTTCTCTCTTTTTCTTCCTGCAAATATTATTCTCTCTGAGATCCTTCTTCTTCCTTTTCCCCTTCCTATCACTCTCCTCTGTCCTCCCTCTGTGCAAGGAAGCAGTTCTCCATTCCCGATGATCCTGGACACCGCCCAATCTGCATTTCAACCTGCTCCTCTCAAAACCATATCCCTCTTTTCTGTTCACACCTACACATGAAGGAAGGCAACAAGAGTATTAGGAAGAAAATTCCATAAAAGGTTATTTATTTCTCTTCATTCTGCATCTCTCTGCATCTCTCTGTTTTCATGCCTAAAAGGCTCGGGGAGAGGGTCAGTTTGAATACATGCCATGCAGCTTTAATCTCATCCCTCATTTGAAATATCATGAGTCTAACTGGATATATTACGGTCAGCACCAAAGCCATACTGACCGTGAGGTTGTGCTTTTCACGAAACAAAGGAATACGTGCAGAGCCAGTTTCAAGTTTATTTATCTGCCTCCTCTGCCTTAATATACCACACACAATAACCTGGCGGCCATCACAAACCTCAGCTTCCATGAGGACTCTGCTGATGGAATTAACTCCTCTAATTTGTACCAGACAGCAGCAGTGCTGGTAGACAAGCTGAACTAAGCTACTTTTTACTGTGTGAACACTAACTGTGATGTTCAGACACCCTTAATTTCTCATGAGTTGCATTGCCTGGCATCTACCATTGAGATGCACCATGTCAGTAAGAAATAGTGGGTATTTGGCCATAGTTGGAATTTAGATAAGTATTAGTGTGCTACAAGCTCCTACTTTCATTAGTGAAGCTGACCAGTCAAGCCTCCAGATTAAGGATTACTTGAATATGATTTTAAGAGGAATTATAGTATTGAGTGGGATAGGAAAGGAAATAGTAAATACAAAACAGGTTGGAGAACCTTCAATAGAGGATAAATTTTTTATTTATGATGAGTTGCCTGATGGAATTCTCCAAGGATGGTGTTCAACAGATGAAGTGAAGTGATAAAAAAGATTAATTTTGAAATCTGCAGTTTATACTAGCTTAGGAGAAGGGAATATAGCAAAAAATTACAGGCAAAATGACCAAGAGAGAATGGAAGCAGCAGGAGAATATCATGCTGTAGAACACATGGCCCAGTGCTCCCAAGAGGAAATTTCTCGCAAGTAGGCTCACATGGAATTTATGAGAAATTAGTGAGCACGAAAGAGACCTAGGAGTAAAGGGCAGCAAATAAAACCTGGTCATGTGATACAGAGTAACAGTGAAATACAGGAGCTCTGGGAGAAGTGAAACTGGCAATGATTTTATAGCTTATGGCTGTGTTCCCTGAAGTTTAATAATACGTGAAACTAGTTTAGTCTTCAGCTACTCACCTGTTTGCCATGTGCACTCACTATCAACTATTTGGAGTTGAGGTTACAGTTCAGGTCTCCTTCAGCAGCACAGTTTATAAGGATTCTCTTTTCCACTCACTTTCATGAACTTGGTAGGAATTCCCTGTTTTTGAAAACTCTCCTGTGGTGTTCAGCTTGATTGAAATAGGACAAAGAAAGTTCCTATTTGGAATAAGAAGGCTGACCTATATGTGTGCATACACACATACATACACAAAGGAAGAGGAATCGAAGTTAATAAAAAGATATGGTGTTTATTTTTTAAAAAGCCAGAAGAAAATATTTTGGCCTGATGGCTTCTTTTGGCTTGTACTCCTTGGAAAGGCACTTGAATGTTCCTGTTACACAAATAAGTATCTTCTCTTAAACAGCTATTTGTAGAGCTTGATATATGTATTGTAAACTCCCGTTTGCATGGAAAGCTCATAGCCAGTTTTTCTCACTGAAAATAACACCACAAATAAAGAAAGCGGGAGAAAAACGGTGCTTGAATCAAGATATCACAGAATCACAGAATTGTAAGGGTTGGAAGGGAACTCTAGACATCACGAAGTCCAACCCCCGGCTAAAGCATATTCCCTAGAGTATGATCCACAGGAAAGTGTTCAGGCGGATTTCAAATATCTCCAGAGAAGGAGATCCCACCACCTCTCCGGGCGGCCCGTTCCAATGCTCTGTCACCTTCACAGTAAAAAAAGTTCTTACTTGTGTTTGTATGGAACATGCTGTGTTGCAGTTTGTACCCGCTACCCCTTGTACTATTGCTGTACGTCACCAAAAAGAGTCTGCCCCCATTGACGTGACTTCCACACTGTAAATGTTTATAAGCTTTGATAAGATCCCCCCTCAGCCTTCCCTTCTCCAGGCTGAACAGTCCCAGGGCTCTCAGCCTTTCCTCATAAAGGAGATGCTCAAGGACCCTGATCATCTCAGTGGCCTGCCACTGGGCTCTCTAAAAGTTCCCTGTTTTTCTTGAACTGAGGGGCCCAGTACTCTAGATGTAGCCTCAGCAGGGCAGAGTTCATAAGGAGGTCCAGACTGAGAGTCAGAATATTCGTTTAAAATATCCCTTTATAAGAAAGCGCATCTATAAGTTTCCTGTACTTTGTTTATAGGGAAAAACGTAGTGTAGCTAACTCTTACAGGCATTGAAAAGGACACTTACTTGATGAATGCCTTTTGTTGTGTTTTGAGATTCTGGAGCAAAAGGCATTCTATTTTAAGCACAGAATACTTACGGTCACCAGGTTCACAGCTTGCTTTCCTGACTGACAAATAAAGCTGCTGCTTTGCTGAAGCAGACAGCAGAAAGTAAAAGCGTAACCTGAATACTGAGGAAGTTCTGGAAACCTGAACACACCTGACTCTGATTTCTGTCTTCTCTTGTTCTATGTCTTGTTGCTGAACACTTTTCAAAATATACTTAATCAAAGAAGCAAATGAAAAACAGATAAACAAACATGCAAAGCCCTTTTTCAGGTTCAATAATAAATTCCTCAACTCAGTCCCTATCTTTTTTTATAATAAATAATAATAATTTAAAAAAAAATGGATGCAGTGGTGGTTCGCTTACAACTCTTGCAAAAACTGTTTTTCTCCTTTTCCTCTTGGCACTGCAAAGAGCTTAAGCAATCTCTGTAAATACCAATACCCTTATGCTCCTTGACAACAGGAATGCTCAGGGAATTCAAAGCAGCAGTTTCACCTTTTCTCAAGCCTAGTGATTCCAATGTCCTGGGGATCTGGCTGGCACTGAATGTAAATGCTGTGTATGCTTTTGCCTTTCTCTGCTTGGCTGCCACTGAATCTTTATTTTGTTATGCATTACCTCTCCATTAGCTTGCGGTTCCTCTCTTCTCTGTTCCAGCCCTAACCTCCAATCACAGTCTCTTACTGTATTTACTGGACATAGGGTACACTCATCTGTTCTCCTCACTGCAGGGCAGCTAAGGTAAGTAACCTTTAAAGGTCCCTTCCAATTCAAATGATTCTATGATTCTTTTGTGTATATCAAGCACTCCTGACACTTGCCGTAGAAAAAGCTGCTCAAAAACTTACTGGCTTCATTAAAGAAAGGGAATCGGCTTACTCTGAGTAACAGGAAACCGCTCTGTCCAGGAGACTGTTGTGCCTGGCCAAAAGGTTACAGCCTCTGGCCCCTAGAGCATTTCGATCAGGGCAATCCCAAATATGTGTACAGACTGAGACAAAATCGCATTGAGAGTAGCAGAGAAGAACCTGGGGGTCCTGATGGATGATAAGCTGGACATGAGGCAGCAGTGTGCCCTTGCAGCCCAGAAGGCCAACTGTATCCTGGGCTGCATCAGCAGAGAGGTGGCAGCAGGGAAAGGAAGTCGACTGTCCCCCTCTACTCTGCCCTTGTGAGGCCCCATCTGGAGTACTGCGTCCAGGCCTGGGGCCCCCAGCACAAGAAGGTTGTGCAGCTGTTGGAGTGGGTCCAGAGGAGGGCCATGAGGATGCGCAGAGGGCTGGATAGGAAGACAGGCTCTGCTATGAAGACAGGCTGTGGGAGTTGGGCTCGTTCAGCCTGGAGAAGAGAAGGCTGCGGGACGGCCACTCCGCAGGCCTCTGAAGGACCACTCAGCCCACGGCGCCGTACCCGCGGGCTCGGGAAATGGCGCCGGCCGGGCAGCACCGCGATCCCGTCTGAGGAGACAGCCGCACCCCGAGGCGAGGGAAGCAGCCCAGAAGACAACGAACTGAGCCAACTCCACGAGACGCCGCGGGGGCCGTGGTTGCCCTGAGGAGGGGCGGCCGCGGGGCGTCGTCCTCTTCCGCCGCTGCCTCAGCCCCGCCCCGAGCGGCGGTGGCGGCCGCCCGAGCCCGGTGCCTCGCGGCCCGTCCGCAATGGCCGCGCCCTGGGCTCTGCCCGCGCCCCTCAGCCCGGCGCAGCTGAAGCGCCTGGAGCAGCACCGCTATAGCGCGGCTGGGCGCTCGCTGCTGGAGCCCTGGCTGCAGCCCTACTGGGGCTGGCTGGTGCAGCGGCTCCCGCCGTGGCTGGCCCCCAACGCCATCACCCTCGGCGGCCTGCTGCTGAACTGCCTCACGGCGCTGCCGCTCATCGCCTCCTGCCCCACCGTCACCGAGCAGGTACCGCCCGGCGGCACGGAGTGCCCGGCGGCCTGGGCCTGTGTCCGCGGAGGGCACGGCGGGTTTGCCCTGCAGTCGGGGAGGTGGCGGCGTGCGGGTCGTGCCTACAAGTTCTCCAGTGCAGAATTTTCCTGGTAGTTGTAGTGGGGAATACTGGGGGGAATTGCGTTGTGTGGGGTGCTCTGTGTTCTGAAGGGTGGCTGTTCTGTTGTTCCAATGGGCTTAAGTCTTTGTGGCAGAGATGGTGGTTGGCAGTTTGGCTGGTTTTTTTGTATAACTTGGATATACTTCCCTGAGCATTCTTGTTGACAGAAGCATCCTTCTTTGTCCCTAATTGCTTTGCCTTTCCTGCCAGCAGTGGTGCTTGCAGCAGTCAGTTCAAGAAACTGATCTAGGTCAAAACTAACTCATTTTGGTCTGACCCTTATGGCTTCTGTGGGGCGCAGCTGCAGGCAGTAAGGAGAACGGAGAGAGATGAGAGTAAATGGCTGGAAATTGCAGGTTGTTGTCTTCTAGGCCTGCAGTTCCTAGCAGAAGAGGGATATGGAGCTGCTGGAGCAGGTCCAGAAGAGGGCCATGAAGATGATGAGAGGGCTGGAGCACCTCCCCTACGAAGACAGGGAGGTGGGAGCTGGGATTGTTCAGCCTGAAGAAGAGAAGACTGCAGGGAGACCTTATTGTGGCCTTCCAATACTTGAGGGGAACTTGTCAAGAGGAGGAGAACCAACTTTTTACATGGTCTAATAGGCATAGGATAAGGGGGAATGGCTTTAAACTAAAAGAGGGGAGATTTAGGTTAGATATTAGGGGGAAATTTTTCACTCAACGGGCAGTGAGGCGCTGGCACAGGCTGCCTGGAGAAGCTGTGGTCCCCCATCCCTGGAGACGCACAAGGCCAGGTTGGATGGATCCTGGGCAGCCTGAGCTGGTGGGGGCAGCCCTGCCCATGGCACGGGGTTGGAATTGGTGGGCTTTAAGGTCCCTTCCAACCCAAGCCTGTGATTCTGTGATTCTAACAGCTGTAGAGCTGCTACCTTCAGCTTACTGTTGTGATGTAGATATTGATCCTGTGCCAGCTGTGCGTCATGATGTTTGTTCTAGCTTTTTCTCTTTGCTACGAACATAATGAAAAAGCAAGTAAATTTTAAGTTATTTTTTGCTTTGAGGACTCATATAAAAAGGTTATGTTGCAGACATCCAGGGAACTACTTCTTCCAGGAAAGCTCAGGTTGAGTTTTAGGAACGTTGACGATTGTCGCAGAGGTTGAATTCTGTAAGAACTCTAAGTCTGGACCAAACTTTGGACATCAGTATATCAATTATAAGCACGTAGCACAAAAGCAGATTCCTTCTCCTGTTGCATTGTTCTTTGAGCGGAGACAAAACTTCTGTTGCCTCTGCCCTGTGAGAGTGCCTTGGCTTCTGCTGCTCCCCTTACCATCCTTGCCTTTCTTATGCTCTTCGTCAGCCTTTCTCCACTGAAGATGTCAGGTGTCTGGATGGCATTCTAAAAAAGGCTAAACCTGCTGCAACACTATGAAGTGCTGTATGCACTGCTGTAACATCTGCTTTGTGCTTTTAACTTGAACGTGTAGGCTGGAGGGGCTGGGGGAAGGTGGAACTGAAAGTCCTGTTAAAGATGGGCATAGCACAAGCGGAACTAATAGTATGGTGCATGTCAGCATCGCCTCACTGTGCTAACGAGCCTCTTCCTCCACCCGTGAAGAAGCCATTTTTAATAGTCCTGTGTTGAGAACACTGAAGCCTTCCACAGCATGTAAGTAGGTGTTAAGTGGCAAAACCAAGCCCCGTGGATAGCAGCCCGCTGGTGCTTGGTCAGACCCGGGTCCACCTGGCTCAGAGATCCCCAGGAGCCCCTGGTGGCAGATGCTGAGAGCAGAGCGCTCTGCCCTCGTGTGTGCATCCCAGAGACTGGAGCAGGGAGTTCTCAGTAGGTATTCCACTGAGATAGCTGTTAGAACAATTGGTGGATCGATTTCCCCTCGATTTTGCCTTTTAAATTCTTTGTTTTGAATGCATTCAGCTTCTATTATGTCCTATTGCAGTGAATTCCGCAATTTAATAATAGTTTCCCTGCCCCACACAATGCAATTGATGTCTGAAACCATACAATGCTCCCTTGTCCTCTTGCTGTGTAGCAGCTATTTCCTTATACACTGTACTTGCCATCTTCATCAGCACCAGTAGCTACTAAAAGCCAGTTTGTTGCTGACAAGCACAGCATGTTTTGGCTTTCTAAATGCTGCCTGCTCGAGCAATGCCTTCCTGTCTAGAAGGAACATGGCTTGTATTGCCTTCTATAAATGCACCCTCCAGCGTAAGCCTCCTTATCTCTGAGTCACAGCAGACCACACCTCACAGGCACTGCAGTAGCTGAAATCCACGTGTACGGATTTTCATGGCGTCTGTCCCATTTCCTTCTCTGTCCGTGTAACTGAGGACAGGACGGCCACCTACGGAAATAACACGCGTTACACCAGCTGGGTGGGGGGACACTGCCTGCGTATTTCGTGTCCTGTACAGAGTTGATAGTTCTTTTCTGCGATTGCATACTGTCTTCTCTTTCTTCCTTTCTCTTAGAGTCATAGAATTGTTTGAGTTGGAAGGGACCTTTAAAGGCCATCTAGTCCAGCTCCTCTGCAATGAACAGAGACACCTGCAGCTTGATCAGGGTGCGCAGAGCCTCTCCAGCCTGATCTTGAGTGTCTCCAGGGACGGGGCATCCAGCACCTCTCTGGGCAACCAGTGCCTCGCTACCCTTTTTGTGAAAAACTTTTTCCTTATATCCAATCTAAATGTCCCCTCTTTTAGTTTGAAATAATTTCCCCTTGTCCTATCACAGCAGACCCTGCTGAAGAGTCTGTCCCCTTCTTTCTTACAGCCCCCCTTTAGATACTGACAGGCTGCTCTCATGTCTCCCTGGAGCCTTCTCCAGGCTGAACAGCACCAGTTCTCTCAGCCTGTCCTTGCAGGGAGATGTTCCATACCTTGGGTCATTTTTGTGGCCTTCCTCTCAATGTGCTCCAATGGGTCTGTGCCTCTCCTGTATTGAGGACTCCACGTCTGGATGCAGTACTCCAGGTGAGGTCTCACCAGCATGGAGTAGAGGGGCAGGATCACCTCCCTCGCCCATCTGGCCACGCTGCTTTTGATACAGCCCAGAATATAATTGGCTTTCTGTGTTGTGAGGGCACATTGCTGGCTCATGTCCAGCTTCCCATCCACCAGTACATCCATGTACTTTTCAGCAGGGCTGTACTCCATCCTTACATCCCCCCTACTTGTACTGATAGCGAGAGTTGCCATGACCTTGCACTTGGATTTGTTGAACCTCATGAGGTTCTGTGGGGCCCACTGCTTGAGCCTGTCTAGGTCTCTCTTGGATGGCATCTCATCCCTCAGGCGTGTTGACCGATCATAGCTGCTATACTGTATTCTGGAGGTAATGCTTTCTGGCAGAAGCAAGGTCACGCTTTAATTCACTCTTTGTCTCCTTAGCAGATTTGTTTTCCTACATTCTCCTCCTGAAAGGAAGGACTAAGGATGTTCATCATCGATGACCATCTCCTGGGTTTCAGTGTATCATAGCACAGCTGAGTTTCCTAGATACAGCAGAAGGTGACTGTGGTATTGAAGTGTGAGATCAGTGAGGTGGCTGATCTGACAATAATCATAGAATATTTATTACCAGAAAGTTCTGCTGACCTACAGTATGAACACTGTGCTTGTCCTATATTAGAGTGTAGAAGGAGCACACCTTAGATGAGGGCTGCTGTTTATTCCCATCATGTGCTAGTGAACAGTTTGTGTTGTTAGGAACACTCCGTGCAAGCTGACTTCCCTGAAGCAGCTGCAGTTACTCCATCAGCACAGGGTTTTCATACTAACAGTAACTCTTACTTTGTATTGATCTTATACCTGTTAAAAAATCATGTAGCAGTGGTAGCAGGATCTAAGCAAAGAATGGCCAAAACTGATCAGAGTGCATTTCATCCAGTGGTAAAAATTTGTCCTGCATGCTCTTGGCTTCTGTTCCATCATTTCTCATTTGCTTGTGTTTTTTTTTTTTTTTTTTAAGGCATTTCTTCCCACTGTCTGTAATTTCCCAGAGGACACTGGAAACAGAGAAGGGCCGGAAGGGAAAGGTTATAGATTTGCAGTTTGTGGGAGAGATAATAAAGCAGCAGATAGGAGGGTGGAATAGAGGACTTGGTGTGAGCTGAGAGCTTCAAGGCCGTGAAGGAAGGAGCATCCCTCGCCCAGCGCATGGGAGGTGTGAAGCACTGAGCAGGGTATGCAACACCCATGAAATGTGGAACAGAACGTTCCACTGAACAGCAGAAAGAGCTGCTGGATGTGAAAGGAGATGTTGAAGGTTTGGAAAACCCTCACGGAGAGGGACAAAAGCTCTTTTAAATAATCGTGGAATCATTAAGGCTCAGAAAGACCTCCAAGATCACCTAGTCCAACCGCCAGCCCACCCCCACCATGCCCACTGACCACATCCCTCAGTGCCACATCCACATGGTTCTGGAACACCTCCAGGGACGGTGACTCCACCACCTCCCTGGGCAGCCTGTGCCAGTGCAGCATCGCTCTTTCTGAGAAGAAATTGTTTTTAATATCCAACCTGAGGGAGCTCGCTGGGGAGAGGAGGATGCTGGAGGAATGTGAGGAGTCCCTGCTATGCGGAAAGTGCACTGGGGATATGTTGTGGTTATTTTTTTTCTGCCCCATTGTAGTGCAGATTTAAACAGGCTCCTTCCTTCTGTTGCTGTTAGTACAATTGTACGGAAGGCTTCATGCTGAGCACGAGTGAGGGAAATTACCCAGTTCTGGGGGGAAGCAGGGGGAAGTCCAGTGAAAATGGCGCCTATTGTGTGTCTCTGCCAGAAAGGGGCACTGTGGGCTAGAGCAGAACTAGTGCTGTGGGAAATGAGGAAATGAAGTTGACTAAAAGTAGTGAGTAATGAGGAGGTGTGTGTGAATATTTAAACATCGCAGTACTTGGGCTGTTGAACTCCGTGGGTTTGAACTTTGCTTGAAATAAGTGGCAAGGGATCTTCTCAGAATATACACTCTTCTGCAGCTGTCCTTGCTCTTCTGTGGTGTGCTGTCACAGGGGCACAAAACAAGGGCTGCTGGTGGACCCACACTGCTTCCTGAAGGCGAAGCATGCCACGCAGTCCTGCCCAATGCTACATCTGCATTCTCTTGGCATCTTCAAACCCTGGGTTCAGCAGGTGACCTGATCTTCACCAAATCTGCAGTTGACGAGACCCTGTATAATCTTTCAGACTTCCTTTTAATTCAGGCAGAGAAGCCTTTTTTGTTTGTTTTGTTTTCTTCACTGAGGTTCGTGTTGTATTCTAGCTCTGTTAGAATAACATCTGTCCCTGGCCAAATAATGCATTTGCTTGGACAGGATATAACTTTGGGCTGAGATAATAAACACCTCATCAGTGAAAAGCTGATGATTATTGGGAGCCTCCTGACCTTTCAGCAGAGTCCCTCAGCCATGTCAGCATTCTCAAACGCTCCCGCTTCTCTAATTTGCAGACTGCTTGGGTGCTACGTGGGAAGTGGCTGGGGACATCCCTGGACGGAGAGCCAAGCACGTGAGGAGGCTGGGGAGGAGATGGCAGCTATAGCTATAAGGGACACATCCCTTGCAGGTGTTCACGGACACAGGCAATCCTCACCAGGAGGAGAACAAAAACTCTTCCCCCTTCTTTGCAGCTGGGTGAGGAGGATGGTTCTCATTTTTGAGCCTGAGGAGTTTGTTGCTCTGATTTGCGTCAGCTGGAGCTCTAAGGCAAGCAGACGTGGATCAGCACTGTTTGATGCTATGCCTATACTATAGCTTGCAAATAGGCAAAAGCCATTGTTGTGCCAAACGTCTAACTTGAAGTTGCTTTGCTTCATTGAAGTTAGGTAGACAAAGATATTACCGTGAACAAGAATTCTTGTATCACATATTGTGGAGTTCTGGGGCAGAAGGGAGGAACGTGGCTAGCGTATTGAGCAGTGGGTACGGTCTGCTTTTGTCCCATGATATGGAGAACCCCATGACTTCAACAAGTTAACTAAAATCAGTCTATTTCAGTTATAGGTAGGTCGTTGCAAAAGGAGGAGAGCCTAATGCAGTCAGACAATCAGTGGCCTGGGCAGCATTGCCAGGTGTGTCCTGGTTACTTGCCTGAATCCTGGGATTACAACCATCAGTAGACCTAACGCTATCTTTGTGTAGCTTGTAGAAGGGTGTTACAGTATGGAGGCACCTCATAAAGCTGCTGCTGCTCAGTGGAGAGTGGCACCAGGTGAGCTTGCTCTGTCAGACACGGCCCCTGCAGCGATAGAGTCCTCCTGTTGCTGACAGCCCTGCCTTTCCTCCTTCATTAGAGGAGCAAAAGTTTTTCAAAGGACACCTAAGAATTCGGACTCGTTTCACCCTCTTCCCCAAAACAAAATTGCTTCTAGTTGAGCTACACTAACGAGGGAGAAGTCTAAGCAACTGGACTATTTCACTGGTAGCTGTCAAACGTGTATTGCTGTCATCACCCCCAAAAAAACATGACAGTGCTGTATCAGCCAGCCTTTGATACAGGAGAAAGTCTTCAGTAAAAACCTATTGCTGTTTTCAGGCTTAGAACTGAACCTCTTCTAAGCACAAGATGTGTTCTGTGATCAATGTGATTCGAGGCGTAACTTTAACTGAAGTCATGGAGTATGAAGATGAGAAGACCACATTGGCTGGAGAAGCAGCTCTCCTCATGGGCATTCTTACTGCTGCCTTCTCCTGTCCCTCCCAAGAAATTGACTGCAGTTGTCGTTTTTGACTTTTCAGTAGCACTGGGTCCAAGTAGGGAAGTACACATAATCACATTGGTCTACTTGCATTACAAGAGAGGAGTTGCAGAGGTGTAGAGCCAGAGCAGCCACCTCTCACCTGCAGATAGAAAAGAATTAAGCTTCGTGACTGCCTATGGCTGTTCACCTATTAAAACCTGCAGATTGCATTGCCACCACTGATACCCGACTTTGGTGCTCGCTTCGTGAACAGCACTTCTAAATGTTAGGGATACCGCTGGATTTCCTTGAGGCAAAAATGTAACCTCTGCTTCGTTCAAGAAGCGTCAGAAGTAAATTTTTACTAAAAACAAATTGCTTTATGGAGACATAATGACTTTGTGTATGAAAATGGTGCTTCTGAAAGCTACTGGTGTAAGACAGCTCCTTCAAGCCTAAGAGTGGTGTTAATGCATCTGATCCACAGCTCGTTTTGAAACTGAGAGTCAGTGTTAACTAGAGGGCTGCTCTGACAAATTTAGTCAGTGGTTTAATTTCTTTAATCCAATTTCCAAAGTGCATATCTAGCCAGTTTTTGTATGTTGGGAAAAAAGAACAACTCTTTCCATCAGAATTGAGGTCTTTATTTAGTGATGTGTTTTAGTACCTGTATGTTGTAAATCTGAGCAAATGATCTAAGTATCTCTCATGTAAGCTGCTGAGGATGTTCCTAAGTACCTTCGTGCTATTTTTTTTTTTTTTAAGATTAGTTTAATTCGTCAAAAATTACAATAGAAACATGCGGTTTTACGGTGGAAAAATAAGAGACGATTCTTTTTAATTTGTTTGCATTTGTGTGTTTTTAAAATGAAAATAGAAGGACCTCTGCTTGCCTGGTGGACCTGGAGTAGTTCATTGCTGCAGTTACTACAAGTCATTTAGAGACTAGCGCGCAGAATTTGGTTTGCCCGCTAACTAAGCAGCAAACAGCAGAATGTAGCGTAGTTTTGTGCTGCAAAGTATTTTACCTTTAATTAAATAGATTATTGGCTGAGAAACTGGGAACCGCCTAGTGACCTTTTATGTGAATCTCTTTCAGGCACCTTTTTGGGCATACATCCTGGGCGCATTGGGACTTTTTATCTACCAGTCTCTGGATGCCATTGATGGGAAGCAAGCCAGAAGAACAAACAGCTGCTCTCCTCTAGGAGAGCTCTTTGATCATGGTTGCGACTCAATTTCCACAGGTAGCCTTAACCTACTGTTTGGCATCCCAGTTGTAAAAATAAGTTAGCTGTTTTCAAGAGGAGCTGATTAATCACAGATTTGTTGAAATTGGAAGGAACCTCTGGAGACTGTCTGGTTCAGGCCCATGCTCGGGGCAGGATCAGCTTGTTCCCTTCTCCACCATCTCCTGGTCACTGCAGTCAGGGCTGCCCCCAACATTTGCATCCCTGATTACCATCAGGGAGGGAATTTCATAATCAGTTTTAGCAGCTGTTGGGAAATACACAGTCTGCGCTTACCTGTACATCTTCATGCACTTTGAGCTCAATAACGAACAAAATATTCAGTAAGGGCATGGCTAGAGATTATATTATGTATTGCTCATGTTTTCCAGTAAGGTACAAATGATAAATAGGATTTAAGTGCCTGTAGGGCTGATGCTGGCACACAAAGCTAAGGGTTCTGCTTTATGTAAGATGTGCCAAAACACCCTTTGTGAGCATCTAGTCTGGTCGTTAGGAGGAGGGTGGTTTATAAGTGTTCCTTAGAAGAATGAGCTTAAAAAAAATGTTTGGGAGTCTCTAAAAAGAAAGCCTTGCTCAGTTTTACTTTCTATAACCTAGCTGCTGTTGGTGGCAATACCTGCACTTCTGTGACAGCTCAAGTGGCCAAAACGTTTGCCTTGGGAGCTGGGATGTTCTTTATGCCTCAGTTTCCAGCAAAGCACAATCATCAGTCTTTGAGCATAGCTCTTCTGTTGGAGCTGATGTCTGTGTCATAAAGGAGAGGAAATTACAAGGCCCAAAGACAGAATGGCCAGGGTAGGCTAGGAGGTGTGGCCCTCCCTGGAAAGAAAGGAGTCTTGTGTTTTGGTCTCTCCCACCAGGACTGTCCCTGACGTTCACTACTGAAGTATCAGTCATATTCTTACCGTGTTATAGTGACCTACAATGCCTTGTGATTTTATTTCTCTTAACTGCAAGCATAGAGGGTATATGACTACTGTGTTTGTTTCTGCTTTTCAGTTTTTGTTGTCCTGGGATCCTGCATAGCAATCCGACTAGGAACAAACCCTGACTGGCTGTTTTTCTGTTGTTTTGTGGGACTGTTCATGTTTTATTCGGCTCACTGGCAGACATATGTATCAGGCATATTAAGGTTTGGAAAGTAAGTAGGTATCTTTTAGAACTGCGTATGACAATGTCTGAGGCTGCTAGCTACTTGATTCCTGTTTCTTCTCCTTTTTTCCCCACACTCTCTGTCCCTGTCAGCGTCTTCCTAGTCTCCCTTCTGCCCTTGCAGACTTCTGTTTTACCTTAATCTTAAACTCTGCATTACTGTCAGTGCTTTGTTTGCATGCCTTTAGCTCTTATCTGCAGATTTATTCACAGAACCCGTACAAGTACCACGCAGGCCTGAGTTGTCTTGCCTGCCGTGTAACCAAGCGCCCAGTGTAACCAAGCATCTCTGATACTTCCCTTTATAATCACCCTGCCACAGAACAGATGCAGCACGGGGGACTCTGAATCAATGCGTTTGTAGCAAAATTCCCTGGTAACGGATTTCTCTTCTGTGAACACGTTCGGTCTCTTCCTTTAAAGAAACTTTCTGCACCCAGCGCATCCCTAGGCAGGGAGTTCTGCAGAACTGTGCTAGTGCTTGGAGAAATACCCCAGATTTATTTGGGGTTTTTGCTTTTCATCTGGCTCATGCTGACTTGGATGTCCTTGGGTTTTTGTGTTAGATTGCAGTTCTACTTGATTTCTGTAATGTTGTTCATGACTTTGTAGGAATTGAGTCTGTCCTCACTAAACTGTGGGAGGAGTGGTCGTTAACAATCATGTAAAAGATAACAATTTTGATTTAACTCCCAATAGTGTGGAGAATGCTGTACCCTCCTGTAGCTGTGGCGGTGCCTAGCGTGGTCTTTTACTGTCTTTAAGCAATGAGCTGCACTTTGGTAATGATTTCTGATAAGAGAAGTGACCTCCTTAGCAGCAGTATCTGAAATACGTGAGAGGTGAAGGCTGTCCTTCTGGCAGCCCCTGCCATGCGTTAAGCTACCTGCTTAGAGTACTAGAGAGCTCTGTCCTGCAAGAAGCACCTTAGCAAATCAGAGCACCACTGGGCACGCAGGCTAATGATCAGCTACTTGCATGCTGCTTGGTACCTATCCAAAAGGCAGGCTGTCTGCAGTACTGCTAAGAGCTCTTTTTATTTGCTGGCCACACAAACTCTAACTCTTGTACCTGCTTAACCATCCTGCTCTTCTCAAAAGGATGTTCTGTGTTGTAGAGAAAAAGAGATGCTTCAGAGTGATGGGTGAAAAGATCACTTTTGTAAGTGACACTGGACTGCAATGGAAACGAACTACGCCATAAGCTCAGGGCTTTTGTACCGAGGATTGCTTTTCTGTGCCTTCTGTTGCATAAAATGTGAGAATGATTTCCCCATATCAAGAAGGCACCGAAGCTCTCGTACCACGTAAAACTTCTTCACTAAAAATGTAGTGGCTTCTGCATAAATACAGCGATAATGCATAGTACAAGCAGTTTGGAATGCCCGGGGTTCCATGCTTATCACTTGAAGCCGAGCAGACACTCGGAGTTACCTCTCCAACATAACTCATTTCTGTGTACTGAAAGCAAATCAGGTTTTTTCCAAGGCTTGCAGTTTTCTCTCTTAAGAATAGTTGTGAGTTTAAATAAAGGTAGTAGTACGCTGTACTACTCTCACTGTGATAATACATAGTATGGATGGAAGCTTTCACTGATGCTGTTCCTGAATTAACGGCATTAGATTTTGGAAGTGAAATGACGATGAGTCTCAGCACTGATGGCCAGGAAGAATCAGCACAGCTGGGTACTCTACCACTGCCAGGCTGTACAGATAGAATGCTCCAGGGCTCAGTAACATCTTTGGCCTTCGATTTGAGCTGTGCTGCAACCAAGTGTCTGAGCCTCTGTAATATTAAGTACAAAACGTAGGCACGTATAATGACTCAGCTTGGAGTCCTGTCACTTCACTAAACAGGCAGAAAATACAAACTCACAGAAGATTAGCAAGCTGAATTGGTTCATCTCACAGGCTGATCAGTACCCACAACTTGGAGATGTGAGGGTGGAGCACAATGACACAGGAGAGAAGAATGCCCCTTCTTACAGCTGTCGGCACTGACAGGCACCTCAGCACGTCATCTAGCTGTACATTAAACATCAGCTCTTCTAAAAGTCTGAAGATTGCAATGAAACTTGGCATATTTGGTCACTATCTTACATACAAAAGTTTGCTGTTCCTGTGAGTACAAGATCAGATAAGTGTTCTCCATTAGCCAAGAGCTGGTTCCCATCCCCTTTTAAAAAAACACCACTTCCTGTGCAAACAGTTTGTGTGCTCGGCAGGGAATGATGCATCTTGATTTTGGTCACAGTACTTTAAAATAGCAAATCTAACTACTTAAGGAAATGTATTTTAAACATCCATTGTTACTGCTTGCTAGTAACTTTAGTACTCTCGGCTTTTTTAAATGCATACATATATACATATTCAGCTCTTCTCAAAATATTTCAGAAATCAGAGACAGTAAGACAGATTGGCTGCCTTGTTTGGGAACAAAAAAAGTGGAATTCAGAGTCAGGACTAGAGAAGGGATACAAGATCACCTGTTTCATAAAATGTTTTATGGAAAAAAGCAACGTGTCAGCGATCAGTGTCTTCTGCTAACGATGACCCAGTCATCAAAATACTGCCCTTATGATTTGTAGGCTGTATCTGTCAAGTTTTCATGATACAGTGGCTTAAAGAAATCCCACCTGTCCCATTCTGCTCTTTATGGTTCCTACTTCTGTATGATACTTTGAATGTGTTTACTGTGAGCTTGACATAATATTTAACATTGTTACTTACTTACATAAGAAGTCTGTGGATTTATTCAGAATTCTAAAATAGTTAACAGTGTATTCATTAAACACTTTTCCCTATGAAAATGGCATTCAGCTTGCTCTAGATTAAGGGTATAGGTTCAATTTTAAATGTTAAGTAGAGATGTGTGCCTCCAAATAGAGTATCTTTCTTAGATAATCACATTCTATATGTACTTCATGGCTTGAGTTAATCTGAACTAAGTTTTGCTCTGTTCTCCCTGCCCCCCACTTCCCTACACTTAAAGCAAACAACCTTTAACTGAATCACTAATATCTATTTTTTTTCCCCCTAGAGTTGATGTAACTGAAGTTCAGATAGCCATAACGGTGTTGCTATTGGTATCTGCATTTGGTGGAACAGCAATATGGGACTATAAGGTAAGTGTATGAAGTATTCGGTGTTCCTATTAAGCGTTCCCAGTTCCTATGGTATTTGAAGCTATGCTGTGCAACTAGGATCAACCCTTGCCAGCTGTCTAATGTTCTGTCTGGGCTTCCTGTACAACCGTAGGTTTTATTTACATTGTAGTTCTCTTAGATATAATGGTGTGACTCGCTGTGCACAAATTTAGAGCTGTGTAGAGGAAAAAAGACTCCATCTGCCGTGTATGCAAACTAATGATCTGCCACTGATGCTCTGCTCGTAGTAAGGCTTTAACACATTTTTTGTTCCTTTAGTGTATTTTACTGTAAGACAGGCATTTCTGCTCAGTTAAATGATTTAGAGGATGCTTTATTTTTAAAACTGAAAGATTAACGGCTTTAATCTAGCAAATCTATGTTACTGCAAAAAAATCCAGATTCACATGTCAGTGGAGATGTGCTGATTTTTCACAGTTATGTCAGAGCTGACTTTAAACATAAACTGCTATATTTATAGGATTGTTTTCTGTCCAAAAGCATTTGTTTGCCTATCTCTGGCTTTTATCCCATCTTTATGTGTGCACTTTTGTGTGCAACAAAAGTGCATTAGACCAAGGTCTTCATCCTTTCTAGTATCTTAGAGATGTAGTTCTGTTGGTCATAGGATGTGGAAGACCTGAGACAATTCCATAGTATTGATTAACCCATGCAAATGAATCTAAATATAAAGCACCGAGTAATTCCGATTAGTTCACCCATGTACTCAGCAGTTAGGAAATGTTTAGCTCAGCTTTGTTTCCTGCAAGGTGCTTTTGCTCTATTTTCACACAGAGTTGTTTTCCTTGTGGGAAACAACTTTAAATACTCATGAATTACGACTGCTTTTTCTTCAACATCAAAATCTGTGATAGTTATGCTGTATCTCAAAACAGTCTATATTAAAAAATATAGTCAATGGTTTCAATTTATTGCTACTTCTCTTTTTTTTTTTTTTTTTTTTTAAATCCTGTGCTGCCTTTGGAAGTTTCCTTGAAACTGCAATTGATTCTGAAAGGTAACTGTTCAACAAAGATTTTCATCTGGAGACTATTCTAAGTGCAAAGATACAGCATACAAACTATGTGCATCAAAACACAAAGCAGGCAGATGGCGTTTGTGTTTCCTGTGGTTCAGTATTGCGTTACCCACTGGAAGGGAAGGAACCGTCCTTCCTGCCCCTCCCGTGTCCTGGTGGAGCAAGTCTGTGGCAAGTTTTTGCTTATAGAGTTAAAAAAAAAAAAAAGTGAAAACATTGTAAGCACGCACAGTAAAATCCAGCTGAGTGTCAAGACCAGAACATGTTTGAATTCCACTTTGGAGTAATTATTCCTAAAAGAAATGTGACACCTTCTTAATAAGGAATTAAACTCCAAGCATTGTCCTCCTGAGCTTATTCTCACCAAGACAGAAATCCAAGTAAAACAATTCCTCAGTAGGGGTCAGTAGTGTTTGGGTGTTTGTTTTTTCTTTTTAATCACTTCTTGGGGGGCAAAAATAAAGCTGTTATCTGTGACATTTAATATCTTTCTCTTGCTTTTCCTGCTAAGGTGCATTTGATAGGCCTAGAACTGAAGTTCTTTGCGGTTGCTGGCATTCTGTGTGGAACAGCGGTTTCATGTTTCAATTACTTCCGCGTCATCTTTGGTGGAGGGGTTGGAAAGAATGGATCTACAATAGCAGTAAGTTGCTTTAACATTCTGAATGGGGGTTGAATAATTTACGTTCGTAATTTATTAGTCTTCAGGTAACCAAAAGAGTTCTGTCTCTTTAAGCAGACAAGCATGTGAATTCCACACTTTAACAATACTCATTTGTTATTTTGAGCGTTGGAGGGCTAAAGCAGACTTCTTTACCTGCCTTCTCTGTACCCGTTACTGGATTGCTTCTGCCACTCAACCAGCAGTGCATTTTCTTACAAAACTGATTAAAGGTTATCGTAAGGGATACTAATGGTGTTAGCAAAACGCGAATAGACTTTCCTTGAGATTTGACAGCTCTCATTGCTTTTATTCAGTGGGCGCCGTAATACGTATAAAATATTGGTCTTGCTGTGTGACGGAAGCCAAAGATGAGCTTTCTGTCCCTTTGTATTTCAGGGAACGAGTGTTCTTTCACCAGGCGTCCACATTGGGCTACTCGTCACGCTGGCCACCGTGATCTACAAAAAATCTACAATTCAGCTGTTCGAAAAACATCCGTGCCTGTATGTCTTGACATTTGGATTTGTGAATGCTAAAATCTCACAGAAGTTAGTGGTAAGGAAACTTCTTTCAGCCCTACGTGTGAACCAGTTGTTGGCTTAACAGATGTGTTCTGGATCAGTGAGCGCTGTGCAAGTTTTCCAGTTGTGCTCTGCCACCATGTTATCATTGGAATGGGCTGCCCAGGGAGGTGTGGAGTCACCGTCCCTGGAGGTGTTCAACGTTTAGATATAGCGTTGAGAGACATGGTTTAGTGGGGTTATTGGTGGTAGGTGGATGGTTGGACTGGATGATCTTGTAGGTCTTTTCCAGCATAGATAATTCTATGATCAGTTACATTATGACCAGCATACTGTCTGTCATAGACTTGGGCTCCTACAGAGATTAAATATGACACTGATGCAGGGGAAAAAAAGAAAACAAAAAAAACCAAAAAAACTTGTTCGGTTTATTGGTTAGAACTTTCAGTGTCGCTGAGCTTACTCCTACAGCTAAGCCTTAGTTTACACAATGATTTGAACATAGGAAATGCAGTCCCTTGAGCCTTGCTAATTGCTGAAGTACACCTGAAACTAAACATGAAAGAACACAAAAGGACACGTGTGTTATGTTTCCTATGTAATAGTCAAAAAAACACGACTTGATGATTCAAAGAGCTGACATCACTGATTGAAGCGCTATATATTGATTGAGCAACCTGCAAAGAGGTTACTTGGCCCTTGAGAAAGGAACTGTGAGGAATCAGCAGGCTCTTGGCCTGATTGCTTCCCCAAGGGCCCTTCAGAGAGGCTGGTGATGGGTAAGGACACAGTGCTTTCTCTTAAGGTGGAGGCTTTGTGGCAGTTACAGTGATCTTGCAGTAGTGCCTTTTGTGTTTGTTTTTTTTTAAATAGGTGGCTCACATGACAAAAAGTGAAATCAGTCTTCAAGACACTGCATTTATTGGGCCAGGACTTCTCTTTTTGGACCAGTACTTCAATAGTTTCATCGATGAATATATTGTTCTATGGATAGCATTGGTAAGCACTCTGCTTTATACTTTTGGCGTGGTGTGTATGTATAAAGGAATGGATTGAGAACTGTCTCTGTCATTCCACTCTGCCATTTCAGATTTGCTCAATTTTGTCTGACACTGGGGAAAGAATGCCAAGATACTGCATAAACATATGTATGGGGAGCTAACTGGCTTTCTTTCCTTAGAACAGAGGTCTGAAAGTAAAATTACAGATCTCTTTTTGTAATTGTTCTTTAATTCAGGTGGTTTGTTGAAAGTTACCCTAACTACAAACTACTCACTGTATATCGAACCTCATAACATCTGATACGTTCTGATTAAAGCTGAATTTATAGCACGGACAATTTTGAGAAATATGTTTTTAACCTGTTCTGTTTTATTCTTTTTAAGTTCATATCCTTGTTTGATATGCTGAGATATGCCACTGGTGTATGCCTACAGATTGCTGCTCATCTCCATATACATGTCTTCCGAATTTCATCTCATCAAGCTCCTGAACAGGTTCAGAACCATAATGACTGATTAAATAGGTCAAGGAGAAAATAAACAGTTAGCGGAATGCTGAATGAAGCAGCCTCTCTGGGAAGACAGATTAAGCTTTTCAGTAAACTAGTTTCATGTGAAAACAGTTCACGCTATCCCAGAAGTTACCAGCTGCTAGAGTTACTAAATACAAAGTCCTGCAGATTCTATTGTGATCAACAGTTTTGAAACAGGATCTATTTCTGTGTTCTAGACACTGTAGCTGTTACTTCATATAGTAACTATCGCATTTTAAATTTTTGTTATCTCCTGTTAAGTACCCTTAATTATGTACTTCTGGTCTGGGACTGAAACTGTAAACCGAGGTGCTACCAACCAGAACTGTAAGAGAGGTTTTACTTTTTCCTAAACCAAGTGACTGATTTTCTTAACATTAGTTTCTGAAGTATTCTGCTGTGAAGTGATAGACAGAGGTCTCAATGGACACAGTACTGCATTGTCAAGACTGGTAAAAATGAGGCACCCGTGAGGTAAAACTAGTAATCTGCTTTGACACTTCTAAAAGAGCAAGATACTGCATCAATAAGCTGAAGGAAATAGAGAACAAGAAAATTTTCCTCTATTTCAAAATACTGTTGTCAGTGCCTTTAGGATTCATGCATTCTCTAGTATCTAACTTACTGTTACTAAACACAGTTGTAGCTTAGATTTTTTTTTTTTTAAGGGCAGTTTCTGGTTTTGTGATCATAATAAGGTTTGCCTCACTGTACCCGTTATCTAGGCTGTAGGCAGCTGGGTACTGGAGGACACTGGCTTCCCCTACCCTAGATTTTATCTGTGAAACAGTCATTCAACTTGTACAAAGTTCCTTGGACTTTTATGTCTGACTTCTAGACTGTGACAATGCAACACACCCACATATGACAATGCAACGTACCTGTGTGTAATTAATTCCCTCTGAAGTATGTTTGCTATTGCTGTATTAATTTCCGTTGTAATCTAATTTATCTTGTTACTGTCACTGTGCTTTATCCAAACAAAACTGTAAGGAACTAAAACCTAATGTATAGTAAAACTCTAGAAGGTCAGGCCTAATATCAGCCTTTTTTCTTTTCATTAGTGAAAAGATGAATTAAAGTAGCTTATTGTCTGTACTAGCAAATCACAGCTTGCACACAAAACCTAAATGCTCACGCTCCTTTGAAGAGGTAATGCATTACTATTATTTTTGTGAGAAGCTGCTGAATGTACATGTTCATTGTCACTTTTACTTGCTGCCATGTAGCTGAGCTTTAAGTTCATAAAGATGTTACTGAATTGTACAATAAAGAATGCTATTATTCAGCTAGCTGCCGTATTCAGAAAGCCTGCCTGAGATGTTCAAGGACCTTAAGAAGGGGCAGAAAATACTGTGCAACATGCTCCCCTGAGATCTCAAAAATGTAGTATAGTACTAGGTTTAAATAAAGATAGGCTAGGGTTGAGTAAATGGTAGGAAATGAGCACAGCAGTCAGTCCAAAAGCCAGAAACAAGAGGTAATAGTAACAGATAACCTAGTAGATAAGATTGGAAGCAAAACCTGTTAACTGTACTGCACAGCGTCATCTAATTATCCTTAAAGGGCAGAGACTGAACACCACAGCTAAAATTAGCATTGCTAGTTATCTGATACTCACCGTGGACCCATGCTACCTCATGCATCATTCTAGCAATGTAATTTCGGTGTTTGCTCTGACCCTGAGCGAGTCCCATCTGACACAAGACAAGACAGCTCAATCCATCCAGGCTACTTGCTCAATTTCATTTGCAACCTACAGGCTGAATTTTCTGTAAATTAGCTATCACTAATCTCTCTCCCGGAACTGATGAACTGTCATCGGATAACTTGGTTCTGAACTAAAAATCCTAGTGAGCTGCAGATAAGAAGTTGTCTAGTCTGGTTTTGAAATACATTGTTTTAAAGTAATCAGATTTGCTTGTGTGGGTGGTTTTTGTGTTATCTAGTATTATATGAAACCCAACAAGTATTTTAGGAACTACCTAATTTGTAAGAGTGGATATTCAAGCATAATGGCTTACACGCAAGGTAGGGTGGCTGTTTTAATTTATACTGACAGACTGTAATGAGATGCATAAATGAAGAATGCTTTATTCTTAAGACAGACCTCCCTGAACTGCTAGTCATTTGAAACTGCAAAAATTAATATTCCATTTCAAGTAAGTAAGCTAGATTACCTCAGCAGTGGTCTACAGAAATATATACCCCCAAAATGCATGCAGTAATATTCAATTACGCTTACTTGAGCAGATGTCATGTAAAGCTGTGGTACTAAGCTCATTGTTCAATTAAAGAAACCTGCTTGGTTCTTTGTGCCTTGTTGGTACAGAGGAATTAGAATGACTAGCCCAACAGAAGGCCTCACATTTCATTCACCATAACATACATCATTAAACAACCTTTCATAAGCTATGAACTTTAACTGCTGACAGGTCTGGAGGCTATGTGCTGAAACTGTGAAAGTCTTGCAGCTGTGGCTTTTGTCAAAGACTTCTGTTTGCAGTGTACTTGAATTTATAAAGTTACTATGCAAAATTTTTTTTTCTTTTTTTTTTTCCATTAACTCTACCTAATGTTTCAATTGAGCATTATAAAAAGTGAAACAATTTGAACAGTCCAATGCTAGTGAAAGTGAATACTCTTTAGACAGACAAGAATTGGTGTGGGGTTTGTTCCCCTTAGTAATGAATTTACTAATATACCTTCTTACAACATTATCAGACACAAGATTAGAACAATCAAATAAAGCATTTAATAGGAACTTTAAAACACTTAAATCTTAAGATAACTTCTTTATGGCTAACGCCTATACTTGTATCATGTTACTTAGGTACAAGTTGTTTCTCCATTGAGCCATCAGAATAACATGGACTGAAGAGACTTGCGAACAGTTGCCATCTCCTGCTGTTGCTGTTACAAGAAAAGGAGATAATTCTGAACAGATGCCATACCAATATGATTCCTTTATCTAATTAAATGAATGTCTAACGACTTCTTTACAGAATGTTCTATTTTTGTATTTAACAAGGTTCTTTATAACTACTGATACTTACAGTGTCCATCATAATCTTCTTCTGTAGCAAAGCCATTTCTTTGCGAAGTTCATTTTGTGCACCAGCTAGAAGATTTTCATTGTTTTTCTCTAGCTCTTCCATGCTCTGAAGTTAAGGATAATCTTAATTCAGAACTGCTCAATATCAGAAGTTTAATTTGAAAACAGACAATCCATTATTCAGGTGACAGTTCAATTTTTATAGCAGTAGTTGTCACTGAGAATTACAGATGAATTTTATTACGAACTTGAAAAAGAAACTGTATAGGACTCCAAAGGAAAAGTCCTTTCCAGTCAGCATCTGTCAGGTCTTAGCTACTATCCTGCGTTTCAATAAACATAAGAATTTTACAAGTCTAGGAATTAGAGGGGGTACAGTTTAATATTATGACAGCTTTGAAAACTTGAAGCAACAACTACAGAAAATGTTACATTTCCTCCTCTTTGCACACTTCACTCTAAATAAACTGAGGTAAAGCTCACTGGTTATCTTCCCTTTTGCTCATACAGTTACGCCTAACTGCATGTGCATAGCTGCATTTGCCTTGACATGTAAAGTTAAGTTTATCTGAGGCTTGACTTTTACCTTTTGATCTTCTCTGAGGAGAAAATGGCAGGTTTGGTTTTTTTTTTTTCTTTTTTTTATCTTCGATGAAGATGTTTTGACTTTTTAAAATGGTTATTATTTATTAAGATTTCTGTAATGTTCTGTAATGGAAACTTCAGCTATCTTAAACTATGCATTGCTCTATATCAAATTGATTTTTCAAAGCTGCCTGACTTGCAAAAAAAAGAACATACCATAACTAGTGAATTTCAAAATGGGACAGTTAGGAAAGGGCTGAAAGGGAGAGGAACTGGGACTGTTCAGCCTGGAGAAAAGGAGCTCTAAGGGATCCCATCAGACTCTATATGTAACTGAGGGGAAAGGTGGGGAAGACAGAACCAGGCTTTTTTCAGTGGCGTCCAGAAACAGGGCAGGAGGCCATGGTCTGGAACACAAGAGGTTCCCTCTCAACATCAGGAGACACTTCTTCATTGACTGGGTGACTGAGCAATGGAACAGGTTGTCCAGAGGAGCTCTGGAGTCACCATCTTTGGAGATAATCAAAAGACTTAAGTAGTCTTGCTAGATCAGCTGCTGGTTAGAACAGATGACTTTCAGCGATCCTTTCCAACTTCAACCACTCTGGTTCTAAGATACCTTGCTTCTGTGCTCCTTACAAAACCAAGCACTCAGGTATTTTCATTTTCCCCTTACAGCTTCCTCATTTCTAGTAACTTAGAAATATTGCTTGGAGGAAATTCTGGGAATAAAGTGTTTTGTTCTAAATGTAAAATGATAGGAAAGAAACTTTTTTTTTTAATTTATTAAAAGCCAAACTGAGTAATAGTTATCAGTAATTTTTTGTTTGCTGTCTAGCATGTCAGCCACTTTTTAAAAATAGGCTGATCATTATTTCTGGTCTTTAAAATACAGTAAGCTACGTAAGCAGTGTCCAAAAATTATAGGGACTGCCAGCAAATACAAAAGCTATTCATAAATCAACAGGAAAGTTCAACAGGACTGAGCACAAACCATCCTGTGGGACCTATTTTCACCATAAGCCATTATTTGTCAGATTCTTAGAAAATATTTACTTTTTCTACTAGCGTATAGGAAGGAAAACCCTTTCTAATCAGTGTTGGTTAGGAAGCAAAGATGAAAAGGAAGAAATAACAAAAAAGAGAGCAAAGGAAGCAATAATTACATAATTTTAAAAGAATTAGAACTCTTTAACAGGCGTTTTCCTTGCCAAAAACAGCAGACACTAGGAAGGTTAATGACTAAAAAAAAATTTACATCTAGTTCTCATTATGGGGAATGCATGTGCCGCAGTAATAGTTGTAGTAAATTACATTATGAAATGTTAACAGATTGCTAACTTCCACTTTTTTCAACACGTTCAAAAAACCTGAGGGACAATTGAGACTGAGTCCTGTTGATTTGACTAATCTACATCCTGTTTAAACTGGTGCAAAACTGAATTTGGTTTAGAAAGCACGCTCTAGGGGTTACAGTTAAATATTTGGAACAGGAAAGCCAATCAGACCCCTGCAAGAACACACTTAACTAAAGCATTTATATACAGGCACAGTGTGTACGCGTGTTTAGAAAGCAGACGTCATATTTTTAAACAAATAAAGAAACAGTACTAACTAGCATGAATATTCATGCTAAGCTGTTGTTTTCCTTAAGTGAACCATACATTTCTGTATTTCACAAAGGCTGGATTACTACAGTTTTCCCAAGTGATGCAATAAGGATCAGCTGCCTTCTAAAATAAAAATTTACTGTACCTTTAAGAATTGCTCATATAGTTGCTTAATAGTTTTCAGTCTCTGACTTTGAACTATTCTTGCCTGTTGAAAAACTTTTTGTTGCTGACGAAACATATTCTGAAGGAGAAGAAAAAAAATTAATGCTATTAGTTGACCAAAAGTACTTTGACAGCAACACTGGTTATCATTTATCAAAATCAAAAGGTTCTGCCTTCACTGACAATCTGGGTCATAGAACTGAGATCCCTGCCTGGAGAGTTATCCTTGATTTCATTAATAAAAGGACTGAAGACTGGATTAAGGACTGAACCATCACCTGAGGGCCCTTCCAACCTGAAGTACCTCTGTGGCATCCTATGAGAACAGCTAGCCAACACAGTATTTGAGAGTATTCCAGAGAGATGTGCGGAACTTGCAAACATAGCAGGAGTATGAATTCATCAGTATTATGTGATTACATTCCACTGTCTCCTTTAATGGTGAAATAATTCTCATAGATTTATTGAATGAAGGCACATTTTTAAGCAATGCATGCTTAGAGACAGCTACTTTCCTGTACTCCTTTGTTCTTCCCATGCAAAGTCTGTGCATGCACAGAATCAGCACATCTGTTTCTTCTCTGGAATCACCTTGGCTTTTCTCAAGCCATATACGTTGGCCTAGGGCTTCATTTATTCCCATTCATAAACCTGCAATAAAGTACTTCACTTTTCTTCACTTTGAAATACATCCCAAAATTTAAACATTTCACCAAACCTGAATGAAATTCTTAAGAGTTACATGTTTGTCTGAACTAAATAAAGTATTTTTGCATTTCTACATGTTTGGGTGTCCTGGATATATCAGTATTCTATATCATGACATCATGCGACAGGCTGCTGGCTGTAGAGACACAGTGCCCTGTGGAGTTGTATTTCCTAGTCTTGTGCTCTCTAGCAGTCTCACATGAGTTCTGATTCTCCAAGAGAAAGACACACTAAGAGGTACTACATTTCCCAAGGGCCTCCACGTGATCTATAATTCTGTGTGATGGAGGTGAGCTGGCTTCCAGGTTCCAGCAGCAGAGAGCAGCAGCACGGTCATTCCCTTCCTCTCTCTCCCATTTGAGAGATTAATTGTAACTCTCCTACTTATCATCATCTTACATTCTACCATTTGTAGTGAATTTGTTCTCTCTCCTTGTCTTAACTGGGTCATTTTACTTTCCTTTTCCCCAAAAGGGAAGAAAGGGGTGTCCCTGTCCTGTCACCCTTGAAACCACAACATTGGGTGTCTCTTTGTGAATAATACACCATGAAATGTATCCCATGCTGGAAACGCACCGCTAGTTTTTCTTCCTGTTCTTCTGCTTTCTGCACATCTACATCCCACTGCTGAAATACAGTCAGGAACTGCTGGGAGAACTCATGATTGAGCTTCTGCCTATTAACAAGACACTGGCTGTAAGTAATACAAAGTGCTCTGAAGAATTACACGGAAATACAAGGGTCTACATGCATGGAATAGAAGGAGCTAGCATGGATTTAAAAAGGAGGCTATTGTGAATCTGTCCCTAACTGAATACTGTATGTTTTGGAAAAAAAAAAAAAAGGAACACTTACACGTAAACACTTATATACATACAGGGAGACAGCACTGCCAGATAAAACTCAGATTAAAGCAAACAAACCAAAACAAACAACATTTTCCTAGCAGAATGTCAGCATTTCAGAGGTTTTTATGTCTCATTTCAGTTTTTATGTCTCATTTTTTCCAGTTCGCTCTGCTTCTAGTAGCAGACATCACAGGTTTCAAAACCAAGGGTAAATGTTACCTCTGCTCCTGCTGTGTTTTCCAAACATGTTCAATCTTCTGGTTACTGGTTTTGAGTGAGGCTTTTGTATACATTTCTAATCTTTTCCTCTTGGCTAAGAGAGCTTTGTTAATGTCAGCTAGAATCAAAGAAGAGTTAGAAGTTAAGCATACTTGGACAAGTTGCGCATTTTATTAAAGACGCTGATGACCTTATGCTTTGGAAAAGCCAACGAGGTGTGTTCTGACAGAAAGAAGCTCACGTGATCTGGGCTCGTGTATGCTGCATTAGGAATCCTCTCCACCTGCTGCTGGCACTGGTATGAGAGCTGCTTCCCTATGCCCCCCCCCAAGACCCTACCTCACGCCAGGTCTCTGGAGTTGCAGCTGGACACTGCCCCTTTGCCTCACTTATTTCACTACACAATTAGCTTAGCATTTACAGGCCTTCTACTAATTTAGCCAGGCCAATGCTTTTTAAATGTTCTTTTTCTCTAGAAGGAACAGTAGCTCAAATTTTTAAGAGTAATAGCCAAGCAAATTGCCTACATTTCAGAAATAAGTAGTATGGGATTACTACCACTGTCAACATACTGAATGAATGAATGAATGACAAACTACTACTTATACAGCAGAAAGACTCCTGAAGTACTTTTTAAGGACTGTTCAGGTTAATGTAAGTTAGTATGTCCATTTCATTTTAATATACACTAAAGTCACAAATAGCTTAAAGTTGATAATTAAAGCAATGACTTTTCCTTCCCACTGTAGCCTTCAGAAAACATCTGTCTCTAATTTGCTCAGGCATCTGTCCCTGCTACAGCCAGCCCTATTACTTTTGATCAGAGAGCATCCTCTCTGATCCGTTTATTTTCCTCCTGTTTTTTGAGTCCTGAGTAACAAGCAGTCCTAGCTTTTTAATATTAAACACTGAAATCCCTCTTTTGTCTATACTGCTAGATCCAAAATAGCATACTAATATGTATCTTAACTGCAAAAAAAAATCTTAATTCCTGAATTAAAGAATTCTTTAAACCCTTTCACCTTAAGATTTGCATGCAAACAGTGACTGTGTACATATTACATTTTAACACACACATAAAACTATCAACCAGATACTGAGTAATGCTAGCATTACGTTTTCCCTTTTTGATGCTTTCTTACCTTATTTGTGAGGCGTATGAAAAAATTCATTGCAAGTGAAATGTGCTTTTTCTCTAAGCTGCCAGTTGTCTAGAATTCAGCTCATCACTCTGAATGTTAAGTAAAGCCATCTGAGGATTTCACTTGATTATGACTTAATTAAATCCACAGAGGCAACATAAACAAATCCCTCCTCACTACATGACCGGCATTACTTACCCTCATTCTTTGGCTGTGCTAGAAACTTCTTACTCTTCTTCCTGACTCCTGAAATTCTCATTTCTACAGATTCCCAGGTCTCTAGATTTCTGCAGGTGCAGAGTACGGACTATTCTCTAGCTCCATTTTATCACAGCTACCATCTACAGTTGTTCCTTATCTTGAATTTGAGTTACTTTTTCTATTTAGCTGCTTCATGTTTAAATGCCCCTAATTTCCTCACTCCAGTCTTGCAGTCATCAGTCTCTTGTAACAAAAAATTGAATAAGTGCAACAGATTTTTAATTCACATTTTACATTCTCTCTGTGATATAACTACTGCCTCTCAACCACCCCTTGAAGTGGGAATTGATCATCAAAAGTACTTATGCATCTCTGCCCTTTTCCTTTACAATGGAGTGTACACCAATACTCTTCTCTCTTTATATGCAGTTATGCCCTTCTCTTCCTCTTCTGTCTGTCTGCTCTAGATGTATTACGTATTAGTTCTCATCTGAAAACTGGCTTTAGCCAATGCTACAAACACCAGCCATTTTATTCAGATCTCAGAAGTTATTCTACAGTAATGAATTACTGCCAATTCTGTAGCTTAAACATGAATTACTTTTCAATTTGTTAGAACGTTAGTGTACTTACCTCCAAATCTTTCCAGCATATTCTGTACTTCACCCCTACAAAATAGTTGATGATTTTTAAGTATTTTCTGACTTTTGAATAAGATCTGACGTAAATGCCTGAAACTAGTTTTATCGCATGTCCGTTACTTGTAAGCAGTGACAGAGTTGCTACTGGTCCACAAGATAAAAATTAAGACTTAATCCTCCTTCCCCTCCTGCAAAAGATCTCTTTTCAGACTAGTTTCTTGATGAAAAAATTACTACATCTATCAACTTCCCAGTATAGAGGCATTAGGCATTTAAAGGGTCCTGAGTGAGAGAGGCTGGTAAATAACATTAATCATTCCCCCATACAAAAAGAGAAAGGTATGCAGAATTCCCAAGAAGCAGAATTCATTAAAGTTAACATAACTGAAATTAAAAACAAAACAAAACAAAACACCAGCACTCAACCATCCAAGATAAATGATTTCAGGGCTGTTTTTATAGCACTTCAGATGCTATCACCAGTATGTAAAGCAGTGATACGATAGCTGACAGAAAATATTTCCTGTGTTTTTATATATATATATATATATATATTTTTTTTTTAATAGCTCAACTTTTCCACAGGATGTCACTCTTTTTAGGGAGGAGAAAAAAAAAATCAACTCTACAGCTTGAACCTCAATAAAAGCTTTTGCAACATACACTTTTGTGTTATATTTGGCCAATACATTTTGAATTTCATTGTATTTATCAAAAATATTTTTCATGCAGTCTTCATAGAATTTTTAATGCTGTTATTATCTTTAAGCAACTAAGATCAGAAAGGAAAAATATAATAATGACTTAAAAAATTTCACTCGCAGTTTAAAAAAAGATTTTAAGGACTTATAAGTATTTAAAATATATATATTCTAAACCTTACCCAACATCATCTGGAACCACATGAGAAGCCACCAAAGGTCTTTTCTTGCCATGCTTGTCCATTACTGGTGTCTCACCTTAATGTAAATTTCAAAAAGATTTACAAAAATATTTTAGATTTTGTGGGGCCATTTGAATTCCTGGAAGTGTAATTAATTTAACATGAAGTCTTCTTTGAGCACGGGTCCCATCATTACACTTGCAGCTCCTAAAACTTTGAAAGGAAGTGACAGATGGTGATGGACCCCACATGGCTGGATTTGAGCTGGCACTGCCTTGAGTTCCTCAGTGCGGGTCTCTACCAATTGGAGTTTCTCAGTCCACTGCTACACAATTACGCTCAACTCACAACATAAAATTATCAGAAAGCTAAAATTAATCTAAAAATGGAAAAAAAAACCTATAAGAATTCCATTTTACCCTAAGTACTGAAATCGTGTACTCTTTTAAGGAAACAAAGCCACAGAGAAATATACTTCTGTTCTCTCAATATAAATTAGTAAACCCTTGGCTGTTACATTTCTGTTACCAAAGGTGGGGGAAAAGATCAAGAAAGATTATATCCAATTCAAGACACAAACACAGGGTACTCAGGAATTATGAAAGAATACTAATTTAATACCTAAAAACATGGACTGTTTTGAAACAGTGAGTATCAGTGCAGACAGCCGTACAAGCTATCCTGAGAACAAGACAACTGTATACGTTGTAAGGCTGCTCAGCTATTCTTATAGAAATTAGGTTGGCAGACTAAACAACTGAAAAAGATTCTCCCCGATTCCAAGTTTTGCAAACTCACTCCTTTAAGAGGCTGTAGAAATGTACTTTCTGATCCACACACTAGCTAATACAAACCTGATGGCCACTGCTATTTAAAGCTCAGAACATACTGACCAGACTTGTCAGATATGTCACAGAAAGCAGCACAGCAAACCTCATGGGGAATACTCATTATTTGCACATATATTTCACTACCTTATAGGAATGAAGAAAAAGATTTAGTTTAGGCAGATAAAGGGGGAAAGAGTGAGAGAAACAAAGCCCAGAGATGACTGTTGAAAGACAAAACCCAGAAGTTACATCAAACTGCCCAAAAATATCATTTGATAAATGAGAACTGTATTTTAAATCCACTTTTTGTTACAATCCCTCAAAATTAATCCCTTGGCTGACTTTTATTCATCTTTTTCTGTCTGTATCTCTTGCTTTTCTTCTGTTGTGATTATTCCCAAAGTACTCTTACACCTGACAATGTGAGACCTCAGCTCCGCCCTATATCCAACTCTGCCCTCTGTAAAAGCAAGCAGAGCTTTTCTGTTCTGTCCCAATCCCACAGCATCATATGCAGCCTAGCAATAGAATCCAGATCTATTAAAAACATTACCAAGAAGTTTAAGACGCAGCAGGGCACTACACTCAGCTTTTCTATTGTGTTCTCTTCTCTTACTAATCCAAACCACGCACTAGGAAGAAGGCTCTCATAAGCATTAGGAAGCATGCTTGTTCAGCCATTCACTGACCCATAACATTCTCCAATCTGTTCAGGCTTGGAAACATTATAAACCTTGTTTAATAATAATAACAAAAAAATCAGCAGATAAGCACCTTCTCTAATATCTTCCTCTGATCCACTCAGGTCTTTTCTTTCTTCTGGAAAGTCATAGGCAGATCTGGTTTGCTCTTCCTGTGCTGCTTTACCAGCTTTCCCTGAATGCTTTCTTCCTGATGGTGCCATAATGAGATTTTCCTCCTATGGAGGTACAGTATAGAAGCATAACTTCTCCCGCAGTAATTTGAAGACAAATGTGTTTTTGTGTTTACCTTGACCTGTTGCGCACTCCCCTGTAATCGTCTTCACCTGTAAGGATATCCAAACAGTCACGCTTTGATTTTTGAGGTAATCCACAAGATTAACCTTGACGGTGTTTTTAATAACAGGGTAAAAAAATAAAAATAAAAATAAAAATAAAAATAGCAGGGATAGCGGGATCGTAATTCTTATGCTGAAAAGCAAGGAAGTAAATTATGCTCTGAACAGAGCGCTCATAAGGTCTCTGCCTGTTAAGCTTCCATAATTTTATCAGATTTGATACCACTTTCCCAAAGAGCAGCACTGATATTCTACCCTACAGAATACAGAGATACTAAATGCTCAAGAACAGTTAGACTCTACAGCCCATTCCACTGGACAGAAAAAAAAACACGTGCAATTCTTAACAACCTTGGTCAAATTTCGCTGTCTGAATTATTTGTTTTTAGCCATTATGTCTCTTTATGCATTTCTGATGTAGCTTCCATATTTGGGTTTTACAAATACACTTTCTTCAGTAACTGTCATTTTCTTTGTATTATTTCTGAAAGAATTTAGGGAGTAAAATATCTAATTAGAAAGAAAGAAAGAAAAGCATAGATCTTGCCATTAAATGCAAGAAGGACAAAATAAAATGTTTTCCTTAGCACTTCAATAACTGAAATCATATACCAATGTAGCAGAAAATAGCAGGATACAGTAACCTTACTATTTACCTTCATTTGATAGCAAGAGGTATGAAGTGTTTCAAATTCAGTGTTACGGGACGTATAATTTTAAATATCCTACCAAAAATAGCAGAGAATTACATAGAAGATGAAGGTAAGAAAAACCAAAAAACAAACCCAAAACACCAAAAACCAGTAAGTACCCTGTCTTCCAAACTGAGCAAGACCTGCTTTAGCAATGGAGAAACTTCTCATTCTCAATGCAGCTCAACACAGCCAGACGTAACAACGGGTTTTTCCAAAGGCCATGGAAAGATAGTTCTGAACATTACGTTTACACAGAAGAACTGAGAACTCCACTAAAGATCTTGGGAATTTCCAGGGCAGGGAGATCCTCTGACATTGACAGCTGTAGCACACACCTGAATTCCATATTTATTTATTAAATGAGCTGCCCATAGCTATCAAAATTTTTTTTAAGCCACATATCACTTGGATTTAGAAAACATAATCTCATTAAGCTGTTAAGTAAAAGACGCTTTTCTGATGTCACAGCTTCTTCTGTGGTTGATGATTTTCTATGTAGTGTGAATCCATGATGTTCAGAGCTTACAAATGCCTTGGAAGAAACTAGAATTTCTGCTTTTGTTGCTAATTGGAAGATCAAAACTTCTTGTCTTATCCTCAAATGAGAGAAAAGTTAGGGCTATTGCACAACTCCCAAGCCTTGCTGTGACTTAATCAGTTGCTGAAAACATGATTTAAGCAGGGCAGTAGCTGACTTACATTTCACTCAGCACACAGGCATCTTTCCTTGTACTGAAATATCAGCATACAGAGCACTAGATGCTATAAAACACCGCTGCTGCCCCAAATAACCATATAAAGCTCCTTGCTTTAGCAGATTCCAACACTGCCGAGCTACAGATGTGTGTTTAACAACGATTTTTCACAGGCACTCACCTCCTTATTTCTCTCTGCCTACAAAGATCTGAAATAATCTGAAATAAAGCGGTATCTGTGAGTCCCACTCGTGTGGCGCTGCTTCCCGCTCACAACCCCAGCGCTGAGGGGATGCCCAGCCCCACCCTGCCACCTTTCAGCCCCCTCCCCGCTCTTCAGCGCCCACCGCCGCCTCACGCCCTCCCGCAGGCGGGAAGCTGCCTCACCCTCGCCCCACAGCCCTGCCTTGCCCTGCCCCCCTGTTGCTGAGCGCGGCCCTGCCCCCATCCCGACCGTGAGAAAAAGGCGGGAAAGGCGGTGGGCAGAGCAAGGGCGTATGCGCACGCCCCTGCAGCCGGTGGCGGTGTGCTCGTACCTCAGCTGCCACTGCCCGCTGTTGGTTGTTAGCAGTGGCTTCCACCTCTCTCCTCGTGTTTCAGCGTCATATGTAGTGGTAGCGCAACGTGTAACCCTAATTAAAAGTGCATTTTAAAGGGCCGGGAAATTTGATTGTACTTTGAGAACCCATTCATGCATCAAATAATAATAAAATTATTACTGCTGGAATTAAACTTTCCAAAATAAGTACCACAAGGATTTATAAGCATTAATGGCTATTTTATCAAAATGAGCGAGTTTTGTTGTGCTTCAAAACAGAAACAGACAAACCTTTTACCACATTTTAGTTGATTTCAAAGCAAACCAAGTATTTTACAATACATATGCACATACATTTTGTACACCTGATTACAAAAAAAATTAATGCATTCTTTGAACACTGCTAGTACAATGAAGATACACCACCAGAAATTTCTGCCTGAAAACATACAGTATATTTTTTTCCCCCACACACATAAAATCATACTAGCCTGATGTCTCGGACAAATACAGGGCCAAGTCCTGTGAAATTTAGAAAAAAAACAAAGCTTCATTTGTCAGTATAAATATTGTTTTATGAAGTGAAACACTGCTCCCACACATTGCTACATTAAAGAAGTTCATTACCCATTCAGATAGAGAGGCACTTTTGTTAAATTTACAGTGCTTTTAAAATAATATAACTTAATCACTTTCATTTGATTACAACCCTCTCTTTGTAATCAAGAAATAACACCCCCTGTATTCTTTGGAATATAATACACCAAATATAAAGCAACTTTAAGATAACCATTACCTGTTCTGTTATTGTGTATTTTTATTAGCATGCATTTCTTCAAAATTCCAATTAAATACTACAAATAGGGGGGCATGAATTGTCACTGTGCTTTAAGGAATGCCAACATCATTAAATGTAGACTAAAGGTAAATGAAAAATTACATAATTCCCATAGGGCTGGAGGAAAAAAAAAAGCAGTGATAGAAATCTGCAGAAATCTTTCAGAACGCAAGATCAAGGACATGTTAAGCTCATCCCAAACAGCTCTGTCTTCCAACATGATATGTAGTTGGCAACATCCACTGCAGTAAATGCAGCTACATTTCTTTAGGTAACCCTTTTTATAAAAAAGGATAGGCATGGCCATGAACCAACATTTGTAAAGTAAGATCAGTTGAAATCTGCCTATATACAGGTTTTCTGCCATTTTTGTTTAGTTTTCTGTCATAGTTCCAGCAGCTTGTATATCACATAGTACTGCAGGGATTATAAGTGTAGATGCATGATTTCTTTTTCTTCATATCAATTCAGTTAAATATCAAACCATAAAAGACACTTATGAGTGAGAGATTTTAAATGCTTATCACATCTTGAGGTAGTCTGATCTCCAAAATAAAGCTCTTCTACACTTTGATTCGTTCATGACCGTCTTCCTTTTGGATCCTTCTCCTTGGAAAAATCTTTCGTTTAAGTGCGATTAGCTGAGAAGAGGAAAAGAAAATACAGTATTTAGTTCTCTTCTAGGATAGAAGTACACAGCTGGTTAGTCTTTCATCCTAGAAACCACAGAATTGTTATCATCCATGGTAATTCAGTCAGTACTGTCTTTTTTTTTCCCCACTGCACAGGAAGAAAGAGTTATTTACTCAAATGCATCTATTAGGCATACACATTTCTCAATAACCAGAATACAAACAGAAAGTGAAAAATTCAGTATACCTATACTCTGATTATTTAAAGTTAATTTACAAAATTAAATATAAAACAAGGCTACATTCAGTTTCTAGAAGATCAGCACAAAGCTGGCAGTATTTACATACCTAGCTGTCCTACTGAGTTGAATACTCCCTTCCAAAATAAAGTTACTAATGCAGGGTGAGTTTTCAATGTATACAGAAAGCTGAAAATTAAGGGAAAGATTCATGCAAAAGTTACAAGTGGAGGGAAAAAAAATTTCAAAAGCCAACCTTTCAAGAATTACACCCTCTTCATCAGACCACGGAAAGGGTTACTTAAGGCCCCAACCTGCAAAGAATTACCCATATGATTTGTTCCATTGACTCCCTCTTTGTATAGCAGGGTTAATGATGTTCAAGAAAACCATTTTACGCTTGCAGAATGGGAGTTTTTTTTTCTTTGTGTCTGATTCAAAAGATGAGGTTTGGATTAGGAACCTAAAACGCCTTAAGATCTTCCCAGGACTAGAGTATTTTCATTAAACTTTCTTCTTAGTAACTTTGCACTTTAAACAATACATTTTAATAGACCAAGACTTTCAGAAACAATTACTGATTTTGAATTTCCAAATTTAGCATATTTCTGATGCACTTGACACCTGAAAAGAGAACACAGTTCTCCTTCCCCCTCCCAAGTGTAGTCATACTTTTTCTAGGAATCTCAACATGACAGCTTAAAAGTTGAAGCAACCTAATCATTATTCGCATATCATCTTTACTAATAAGAATCCTAGCTATTGTATTAAAAAATCCATCTTACAGTACTCTGAAGGTACAGAAATGTATTAAACTTTATAGATTTGAAAATATGTAATTTTTACCTGTTCAGCAAAAAATGAGATGACTGTAAATACAATAAGTGTTACTAGAACACAGTGGGTCCAGAACTTGAGCTTGTCTCTATATGCCCTCCTGCAGAAAGACAGAAACAGAGTTTCACGTATTACAAATCAGATACAAACTTTAAAGGGTTTCCATGAAATAGGCAAAGAAAATAAAACTTTTTAATTTACCCATTAACTTTTGTTATAAAAAGCAAAGTGCTTATTTACTGTATATAGCTCAAGTTTTGCATATTTCTTTACTTTTTTGCTTTAACTTAATATTGAAACTACTGTTAGCCTTCTTGAGTTACATTGGTTCCTAAACCAAAAATAATTACCATGCAAGACAAAGGTGGAAAACTCATCTGAAGCTGAAGATGGGATTTCTACCAGCGCTTCAGCATGCTTTACACCATCCCAGCAGAAATTTTTTTTGTGTTTTAACCACAAAAAAGTAAAGTGTTTTTCTGAAGCTGACAGTCCTGGTGGTAGTCCTCAAAAACAAAGCCAAGAATATTTCTACTGCTCCAGCCCAAGTTTGTACAGCTAACTGCTGAATTCACTTGGCCCCCCACTCCCTCTGCTACTGCCACAATAGGGCTTGTAGCACTACAACTACAATCCACACCCAATCCTCATCACCTACAGTACTTCTGATTCTCTAATATTTTCTCCTTCCTCACAAGGAGATATTTCTCATAACTTGCTGATCAGCACCGAAAACATTTTACTACTCTTCTTGTCCCATTTTTAATCACTATACCTGCTGATCTTTTGTTGATATTCTCAAATCAACTTTCCCAGTTTCTAAATTGAAATATCATTTGTAACATGGCAAGAGGAAAAGCACATAAAAATTTCAAGCATTATAAATAATATGAAAGATGCACATGCATCTTCTCCAATAATTACCTAAGATCTGTAAAAAGTCACTTAGAATAACAGCAGAATTTATACTGCCTCTGTGCAATACACATTCTAAACAGTTTTACTTTTTTACAATTTAAAAATTCTCAGCTCTTGATTTTTATTTTAATTTTAAAAAAAAACACTTTTCATTTGAAATAACTTGTGGACAATCAGTGAAACATTAACAACTCAGAACAACAGGAAAATCCAAATCCTGCAAACCTCAGATTTTAATCCATTTAAATCTTTTCACGTCATCATTGCTGTTAACTCCTTGGCAACAACACTGAGAAATAAATGGGCTTGTACCAATACATTCTATAATCATATACTAGTACATTGCAATAACTTCATGAGAATCTGTGTAACATACCATTCCTGGAGTTCATGCATGTGAAGGAAACGATTCCGATATTCTCTTGGTAGTTCAAATTGGGAAGGTATAGGAAACATTGATTCATAAAAATCCCTAAGCACCGCTTTCACTGTCTGAGCATCCTTATGATTGTGATCAATATTGTCATTTAAGCAAACAAATTTTCTAGAAAAGAAAAATGCTTTGTTAGAATATTTCCTTTGATAATATGGCAAAGGTATTGGCAAGTCAAGAACATAAACGATTTAAACCAAATTGATACAATATCCTTTTAAAACCAAATTGATGTAGTTGATACTGATAACTACCTTCTTTATTGCTGCATTATTTTAAATTAACTTGATTGCAATGCATAGTGCATCAGGGCTGACAGTGAGTCAAAACCTCTGCAGAATCCATTAACGAGCTAAAGCTCTCCCTCTTCTATTTATATTAATGTTCCCATCTAATGGGCACTAGTGTGCATCATCTCAAAGCCTAACACTAGATGTAGACAGCAGATTAGAAATATTATGATCTTGATAATTGTTTTATAGTTTTAACATATAGTTACTATGAATAAGTTAAGTAACAAGATGTGTTCCATTATAGGATGTAAACAAACTAAGTTATTAATATTCTACTATATATGCTACATTCTTCAGAGAAGCTCAACAAAAAATATTAGAAGACTGTACAAGAAAAGGCAAAGTTTGGTCCTCAGGCTTTCAGTTATTGAGAAAACAGTAAAAATGACTGTAAGGTGACCTGAATCATGGAACCCAAGCTTACCCGTATAATCAGGCAAAATACAAACAACAATAGGTACAGTATTCATGTGGAAATCACTGTGACCAAATAACACGCTCCCATTAATGTGTCTTGCAGAGAGTTACTTCCCACAGAAGAAACAACCAAGCATCTACATTACTGAAAATTACCAAAGCTAAAGCAGCAGCTAGTTTGCTCGGCTGCTATGTACCCTTGGCTATTCTGACCTGGTGCTTGATGACAAAAATTCCCTTTCCCACATATGGGCAAGGTTATGTGCTTTATTTATATTGTGAGATACACGACCTTACATTTTCCCCAGAGGGTAAAATTATATCTGATGACTTTCAGTTGCTAACCTTTGTGAAGAAGTGGTTCTGGTCAGCTGCATTCTCTATAGCACAGTGTGCCCTTTCAAAGAGCAGAGCAAAGTTCAGGCTTGCTACATGAAGCTGGATGTAAGAACTCTACAGCACATGAATTTGCCTACAGAGGGTATTACTGCTTTTCCTCAGACTGTAATGAATACGGCATAATTGGTAACCCTGCTCCAGACAATTACATTCAGAGAACTGAATTGCTACATCTGAGAAAAAACAAAATATGCCTCCCCCTTCAAAGCATAGCTGGCTATAGCAATCCTATACAAAGTATCTGGTTATGGCAATCAGATGTCTATGCTGTACCTGGAAGTTTACCCCAGACTATCCCAGGCAGGCTCCCTCAGACTGGCAGCTCATTAGCCACAGGAATGCAGAAGCTGCATTGTGAAGTCTGCTCTCAGACTGGGGCATCTAAATGCTTTATCACTACGGTGTAGAGAAGCAAAGATCTAGCTTCCTGCTCCGGATCATTTCTCACCAAATATCAAAAAAATGTTTAATACCTCTTGCTATGTTGTAATAGAGCATGAAAGCACAGTGGCTATGCAAAACAGATTTTGCAATAAAATAATTGACACCTAAGTTTTATTTTAAAATTGCTACATAAAACAGATCAAAATGTTCTTTCCCTTAACATAAAATTTTCTGCAATATAAACTCTGTAAACTCTGGAATGGCAAAAATGAAAGCATCAACAATAGTTGTAAAGTATTTCTATATGACTTCAAATGTTTTAGATATATAAAATCTAACAGAAATTAAATAGACAACCCCTAGTGTACAAATGAAGAAACAAGATACCTGGGATTTTTTCGTATGTCATCCAGCTGACCAACTACATGAGACACATTTGTGCGAATCATTTTGAAGGCAATTTCCTCTTCTCCCATGATTTCAAACCTGATTGTTAAAATATTTATACATTATTTAAAACAGCTTAAAGTCAGGTTCAACAATATTAATTGTTTTACAGCTTATTATATTCAACAATAACAATATGGTTTTACAGCTTATTTCTAATCACCATCCAATCTCCATTAGGATATGACATTTGATTTCTGTCCATTTATTTATAAAGCACACAGCACAGCTTGAGGTACTATGAATGAGTGTATAACAATGTCCAAAAGCTGCCCTAAGAAGCACCTGTAACCTTCTTAATTCTACAGAATTATTTGACTTTTCCCCCACTCCTGCAACTGCATGCTTCAGAAGAGCACCAGCTCTCCCCATCCAACACTGCTGGTAAGGCAATAGACAGGAGAGATCTATAAGCTCCATGTCAGCAAACAGTCTCATTATCACATCATTGGTTTTCAGATTTCAAAGAGCAAAAATATTACAGAACCTGCCTTTTATGCAGGTCTGCTCAAGTACAATTATTCAAACAAACCTAAGTCATGGTTTGGCCAGCTTTTTCCAAAAGGGGATGGAAACTAGATTTTTTTGTTGCTATTGTTGTTTTTTTTTTTTCCTCCTTTCCCTACCTGTCACTCCTCCTTCCTGCAGGAAAAGTGCAAGGCAGTTACAGATATTTACTTATTTATTCTTAAAGCTTTAGCAGAAGATAAAGCAGATCTACAAGTTCCTATTTCTAAGCACAGGCAAATCTCTTTCCACCTTTCTCTGCTGCTATAATTGCCCTCACTTACTGTATATAGTCAATTTATGTAGCTGTGTATAGATGCTCCAGCTTCTTACTGGAGTACTGAAAGCTGGGATCTAGGCCAAGATGTATCATGGAAATCTTTAGTCTACTAAATAAACTATGGAAAAATGAACATATAATTCAGCAAAGTAAATTATTATAAGCAGTTATCACTGTTTCTTCAATTCCACTTAACAAGTGTTAGCTCACTTTATTTTAATATACAATTTGTGGACTTTATGTATTTATACCTCTTCTTATTACTCTACAAAAGCTAGTATTGCTTTTTACACAGCCATAACATACCTATATTTGTTTTTGTCCTTGTATGCCTTACGAATTCTGTCAGTCACAGGTTTGCAATTAGTCACTAGGTTTTTAGTCACCGGAGGCTGAAAGAAAACATGGCTCAGTTTATAGGTTACTGAAGTATTTATGAAGGCTGTTATAAGGGAATACATTCTAGAAAGTTACATTATAGCTGTGAAGAACTACTTATTCTTTATTACCCTGGAACAAAAAACAATATTGTTTCTTGATCACCTGTTGAGAAAAATCATACTGGTACACTTTCTAGATTTCATCCTCAGTACAATATTCAGAAATTGTAGTTCATTTGACAGCTGCTTTTAGCATTCCTCTGGTGGAAACCACAAGTAATAGTGGCCAGGCAAACTCTGCAGAACAGATGATACACATTAACCTTATTTCCATCATGACAATTCTGTCTACTTTTATCATCAAACAGCTCTGGGAAATAAAAATTCCTGTTCTCAAAGGACATTTCTATAGTACTAAAACTCACTCCTAGAAACTTATCTATTACAGACAACAGAAGCAAAAAAATAAAATAGGCTTCTGTGCTAAACACAAACCCATTTTAGGTGACTATTTGAACATTTAAAATTTGCATATTAGACAGTGCTTAAATGCAAAATATATTACTAACTCTCCTAGAAGATTTACATAATTGGTCATTGCTAGAGACTTATTTTTAATCTTGTCTGAAAACAATCTCATGGCAACCTCTTTAAAGGTTTCACTTCACAGAATTTTGCAAACTGAATTGAGAGTCAAAGAGGAAAGTAAAGAGGCAAAATGGAGAAAGGTGACTTCCTCAGATCAAGCAGAATTCTCAAATCCACACTTTAATTTCATCAAACCCAGCTGACACAATGATTTCATATGGAATTTTTCTGGAATTTATACTTAGAGAAAAATATTTTTAAAACCTTTTAACATAATGCGATCAGAAAACAAGGCAGGATAGGTGTTCAGTGTAATAAAAAACAAAGCCAATCAATAGTCAATGCTCCATATACATTTACCTACACAAATAGTGTGGAACTCTCCGCTTGTGGTTTTCATGTGTTGGGTATGTACAATGGTCTTTTACTACCCAATGGCTCCTGACCTATACTCAAAATTACTTTAGCTTTGATACAATATTGGTTTTAACCTATAAAACACCAGATCATGAATTTAGCAAAGTTCATGCACACATTTTTCAAAAGCATGGACCAAGCCAGGATTTAAACTCTCACTGCAAAAGAAACATAGATGTAAGTGCCAGATCTAAATACTCTAGCTTCCTAAATTCCCATAAATTTCAATGACAATTTAAACAAAATAGAAATTAGGGACAGAAATCCTTAATGAATATCTTGTCCAAAGCCTTCAATCTTTAAAGATTAAAAGGAGTTACTCAGAAGCCCCTAAATTAGGAAGGGTGGCTCTGAAGATATTCATTTGATTTTTTAATACATAGGACATCATTCAAATAGACTTATCAGAAAGTTCTAGTCAGGAAAGTATCACACATACTGTCTTTTTGGTTCACAATACTGGATTTTCTTAACAAGGATGACTTCTTAAATCCCATATATTAATAAAATTCTAATGCTCAGCTTTTCTGTTTTTGAAGGAAATTTTAATAGCTTGAAAAGTTAGGAAGTAGCTTATAGAATTTTCATATTTAGATGTTTAATATACACACAGTTGGAAATTTTTGTGAATACTTTCCTTCTAGAAATCACACCAGCATTTCAAGCACAGTAACTACATGCTTAGAAAAGAAACCATCCACCTTTTAGGACCAACATTCCTTACCAGATTGGGATCATAATATGCTTCCTGAGTTGGTGGAATGACATGGATCTGAGTGATGTTGGCAGGAAGAGATTTCGAACAATTTATTAACATTTGTTCTAGACCTGTCAAGTCCTATCAGAAATGAAAGAGGAAAAACATATATATATTGCTTTCTCATTGTGATAGTCTTAAAATCTAGGATGCATATAATTAATATTTTATACATAAAATGTTTCCATACTACTGCAGAAAAAAAGAAAAAACATTAGCAGACCCCAGTTCAATAAAGACTAAAGTCAGTGGAACTCCTCATATGCTTTAAGTGAAGCAAATGCTTGGTAGAATTGAGACCACAGAAAGCATGATCTGTCATTTCTATTCAAAAATAAAAAACACACCTTTAGTGATGATGTAAAGGAGAGCAGAGAATTCCCAAAACAAGGGTGGCACATTAAATTCCAGATCAAGCAAACAAAAAAAATGAACTGAAAGGAAGATTTTCTTATTAAGCTACAGGCCAGGAACACAAAGCAGAGATGCGTTACAGCTATGCCAACAATTTTGTATGCCATTTCAAGAACATTAATTTATTGGTAAGTGCCCCGATTCCTCGGTAAAGCAGAAGGGGTACATCACTCTATCAACTGAATCTGAGAGCACAAGACCTAAGAAGACTATGTCTCTTTTCTTACCAGTTTCCCAGAAAAACAGAAACGCGAATCTCGTTATATAGTCATAGTATTTACTAGTAACACCATTTCTTCACTGCCCTTTTCCTCACATCTTTCTTTAGGGCACATGTTTTACAGTCAAGAACTTTTTTTTGTTTGGTTGTTTTACTATGTGCAAGAATAGGAGTAAGCACAACAGAATCCCATGCTTCATACCGTCTTTTACCAGTGAACATTTTTCCCTCACAAATTCATACTACCTACTTCCTTACCCTCAGGATACCAGTGATCAATTTCTCTGATGCTGCTAAAGCTCAATTGAGTCCACAGAAGAATGGTCCATAAAGAAACAGAAAATAGCTTTCTATTCTCCAGCTAAACTTTAAGAATTGCTAGATGTTACAGATATTAAAGAAAGGACAAGTAAAGATTTGATTCATTTTATTGTAACAGTTTTGGACTTCAGAAATTAAGTCGCTCTATAAGTTATTACTGAGGAAAGTACCTGCAAACTTAATGGTAGTTCATGGATTCTTGTGGCCAATGTGCGAATCTCTCGGTCAGACAAAATGCCTGACTGGTCCGTATCAACCTCATCGAAGATCTGAGAAATGTTCAGTGGCTGAACTGCACTCATAAGATAGTAGAAATATGAAAACGCAAACTGCATGTCTTCTGAGTGCCGCACTTTGTGAAATGACGTCTTGTCAAACTCCTCAGGAAACCTACATAAAAATGTAAGTTAATACTCTGCTTTCTAGTAAAACATTGCTTACCTGAAAACAAATTCTCATCTAAATTTTTAAAAGGTCCTCAAAAGTCTCCTTATTTTAGCACAACTAGCATGTTGTGATAAGTTCCCTATTTCCCTTTTCAAACTATGATTTTAATGAATAGCTATCAACACATTAGAAATAGTTATAACAAAGCATTAACAGAAATATAGAATTATCTAGTTATGTATAACTCCCATGAAAGACATACTCACATGTCCTGTAGCTCTTGCATAACAGTGCGGTCAATCATGTGAGGCATATGAGCAGGGACTTTCCGAGATGTAAATCCAAATTTACTGTTTAAAAGCTTATTTACGTATCGAAGGGAATCGGCAAATGTATCTTTCAGCTGCCTTCCAAGATGTCTACCATCAGTAAAGTATGACATTTCTTTGAGTAACGACTCTTCCTCCTAAACAGCAAGATAAGCATACATGAAAGTTATATTATCAATAAAGATCAAAAGCATAAAACACATAGGAAAACTGACATTTCAGGCAGGTGTTGGTTCTTTTTTAAGAGGTGAAAATGGAAAGAGAAACTTTGAATATGTTTCTTCATGTTCTTTTGATGTCTCTTTAAAAATAAGATAAATAAAAGATAGCTTCTTACTTAAAATTGCTATGCTCTGAGGAAAAGTGGTTAATAGTTAAGAGTGGTTATTCATTATTTTTCTTCTGACATCTCTTCTAACATACACACTCAATTGAGTCACTTTTTGCTACCAGGTATTTGTAATATTGCCTTTTTTTCCCCACACTTGGTAGTTGAGATCTCAAAAATATAGAGATTTCTCATGCAAAATACAATCCTAGATGAACACAAAGAGGTAGACTTTTAAAAACACACCATCACTATTATTTGGAGTAGTGCAAAGCAGTTGCTGCAAAGCACAGTCTCTGTCTTTTCTAGAGGTTTTCTGAACTGTCAAAATGCTTTGGCTGGAAGTTTCCTACAGGTTTTCATAACATGGTCTGGATATTCGGTGTTGTTGGTAGACTTTCAATTTAACTTTCAGAACTCAAGTTCTTACCATTATATATATGAATACTTCTACATTTTTTTTTGTAGACTGAATCCACATTTGTTTAAACATAACCAAAAAAATCTGACATTTCTTTGGAGTACAGTGTGTCTGAATAATATCACTGCATCAACATACACTGAAAAAAAAGTGAATCTGACTTTAACAAACAAACAAGAAAACCATAGTAGAAATGGAACAGAAATGGCTATTTGTTTTTTACCACCTAGCTAAGAGAGGTCCAAATTATAAACAAATTAGACGTTACAGGAAAACTCAAAGTGCTTTCAAAAAAATGTTGGTATGTGCATCAAAAGTAAGACACATTCTAAATTTACAAATCATATTAACAGTACGCAGAAAGATGCAGCCATTCCAATAAGCAGTTGTTGTGGTTTAACCCACTGCCTTAACTAAGCCAACAGTGATGTTAAGATACTCACATCAAGAAGGTCCTGGAAATACTTCTTTTTCTCCCACGGCAAAAAGCCTTGGTAACTTCCTGCATAAGACTGCAATTTTCTTCCCACTAACTCCTCTCTTACATTTGTATCCAACTGCACGTGCCCTTTTTTTTCTTCCATCCCCTCTGTATCTTCTCCAGCCTCTAAATTCGCACTATTTTTTGATTTCTGGGTTCCCCTTAATATAAGGGCATTCAATACATTAGATTCATTTTCATTTCCCATGCTCTGGGATGGACGTGTGGATTTAGGCTTTATTTTAGAAATTGGTTTATTTGTGTTCACTGTCACATCAGTCCCTTTTGTTCCTGTAAGCCTTGACAGAAATTCTTCATTTGCTTTTGTTTTTTCTATTTTGCCATTGTTTACATTTTCATAAGGCTTCTGCCAGCTGGTTAAATTCTTCTGATCTTGTGAACTATAATGCACACCATTCTTCTCCAGACCTGCAATCTTCTTTACTGTAGTTAAGAACTGAAAAGGTCTCAGGAGAGCAGCCTTGGATAGGTTAAATCCCTTCTGGGTGATATCACCATTTGCTAGTTTTAAGTCCAGGTTCTGCAGTGCTAGTTGAACATTTTCAGGAAGGAGAGATGGGTTTACTGAAGGTATTATCACCTCTTCATGGAGACTCTCTCCTGTGCCATTTCGACGTCTCTTGATTCTTGGAAAGCGTTTTTCTTCAGGAATATCTTCAAATATCATCTCGGCTTCTGGTATTGTTGTAGTTTTAAAATCAGAGTCGGGTTTTTGCACCGAAGTTGTGTTCAGTTTTGGTTCCTCTCTAGTATCAACTTCAACAGCTATCTGCATTTTAAACTCTTCATCGTTTTTATTTAGAAACGTAAGATTAAAATAGATCACAGTTGTATTCATGCCACTGTGCATTATGAGGTGGATAGTCTTCCATTTGTTAGCAACTGAAGCATGTCGGATAATTGGATTATCGCTATATGAACCATCAATTCCTTTCTTGGCTATTTCACTGAAGCTGAAGTAGGGCAGACATTCGCCTTTTGGAACAACATAGTAAGTCTGATTTAGCTGAAGCGTCACCTTGTACATTTCTTCAAAGTGATCTGGAAAAAAATAATTCTGTCAATTTGTAGTGAGACTTTTTTTCCACCAGTCTTTTTTAGGCATAATATATACCCAGCAGTGAGACCGCTTTGTGAAAGAACACTTTCTGCAGCTTCCGATTTCTTACTAATCTTTAATAATGGTTTACTAGAACAGAATTAAAAGCCTGACATTAATTCCAGTGGTAATTCTAAAAATCACTGTAATTCTAAAAAACACTCCTTCTACGTAAATACCTTAGTTGGCTCATTACCACAAATCACCAAAAATTAAGTATCACTTGTAAGTAACATGCTCATATTATATTTTTGACACATTTTAGTAGACTCATTACAAAAGTTGCATTTCACTACTACATTGCATCTTGATTTCTAACTTCTAAAATGAGACAGGTTGAAATGAACTTTTCCCTCCCACAGAGAAGACATAGCAATCTCACGCATCCATTACTGATGTGGCCTGCCCCTGCTCTGTGGCATGGCACGTGGCTTAAATATACAATAAGATTCAAAGGTCCATCTTGAATCCAGTTGCTCACTCCATTTGAACAACACAAAAGATGAAAGCCTCTGTAGCCAGCAGCACACAAGGAAAAGACACATGCAGGAAACTCACTCCTCAGCAGAATCCACAGGTAACTGAAAGTAGCCTCTGGCAAGAGTATAGAGTCAGGCTTTAATTCTCTCCTTCAGTATCATAGAGGTCCTTTAATTTCCTTTTTTAACCTCTATGAGCATCATCAAATCAGCAGTTCTCATTTGGGTAAAGACAGTTTGCATAGCTGAAATGTAATTTCCGCATTTCAAATGTAAGGCTCTTGGGTAATGACACTGATGCTTGCTATTCTCATAAAATATCAAGCACTTTACCAATGCTTGGTAAATACTGATTTTATTAATGAAAACAGCATACAAAAATTAATTCAGATTTGTATTAGCGACTACAGGAAGTGCCTGATTTTTTCCTTCAGCTGCTAGCAGCTCTTTTCCACGAACTGCTGGGCTCTTAGAACTATTGGAGAATAACAAACCAAAAAAGCTAAGGCAACTCAAGAGAAATTCAACAGAAAATTTATCAGCTATGTGTTTTGCATACCTTGTCCACAGTCACCAGCATCAAATCCACAGGAGAGGACATTGCAGGCCTGATCACAGAATTTATCTGCTAGCCAGGAATTAGCACAACCTTGGTTACAGTATGAAACACCACTTATTCCTGCACCAAATTGCCACGGTGGTCCATTCCCTATGCCTCCCACTGCACCACCACCAGCAACATAGCGACTACCCCCACTGTTACCTAAAGAGAAAAAAAGAAAAATTACAAAGACCAATCATTTGAAATCCTTATGTTTGAGGAAAGGCACATTTTAACATAAGAGTGTTAAAGCTGTATTGAAGAGTCAGCAGAATCTTCTTTATCAACAGAAAAATTAAAACAAGGCAATTAACTAGCTCTCTGTGCACTAGTGTAAAATCTTTAGGGTATATTAAAAAAATCTCACTATAGAATTTTGCAAACCAACTTAAAACTGCAACAAAAACAGCAATGTATTTTATATTAACTTCAAAAAATGTAGGCAGAAAACTGATTTACTTCTGCTCGCATTCTTGACTTCGCAGCTCCCCATAGCAGTGCATCACTTCCTCAACACAGAAGCCTCGCTTCATTTTCATAACTTACAGTCCTGAAAATTGAATTTAGGCACAGCTTTCACAGTCAACTTAGACTGCTCTGACTGCTTTCATGTCAAATGATTCACTCACTTTTCCTGCATGCCACTGTCACTGTGGGTTTTTGGGGGGCAAAAGAGAGAGGCAGTCATCCTCTAGCTTCATAGAGGACAAAAAGAAATCTATATTTGTTTGACAGGTAGATACCTGATACCTAAGAGGTAGAAAGGAACCCTGTAAGTGAAGTTACCCCAGTGTGTTCACTTTCAGATAGTGTTAAGGAGTTTCAAGACATGGAAACAGATCCAAAAATGAAAAGCAGTGGAACACACATCAGAGTCAGAGAAGTTACAAAACCTACTTAGATTACATTTGATTATGGCTTTAAAAACACAAAGTGAAATCTAGGAGAGGAGCATGTACAGACAACCGCCTCCATGAAGGGAAAGTGGGTCAGAACTTTGAAAATTAAACTGTATCACAAAAATCTGCAAATAAACTTTCCAGCAACTACTCGGGTCAGATATTTAAATGCAAACACAACTTAAATTTAACCTTAATATGAAGCAAGCAATATTAAAAAGTAGGCAAGTGAAAGGAGACATAAGAACCATACTACTGTGCAAAACACTGTCATCATATCCACAGAACTTCACTTGAAAATGCAATACTAAACACCTCAGATACTGATATTCTGTTAATACTTGATAGTTAATCGACCAGTCTCTCTTTTCTTACTTGCTTTGTTATCTGAACTGCAAATAATTTTGTTAAGGAATAAAACCAGGATCGTAATTCCCTTGAAAGGGCAATATTATTTAGACTCTGAGGTTCAAAAATTTTCCTGTCATGTAGTCAAATTTGGTAGCTAAAGAAAGGTTTTCCTTTGCTCTACTGCTGTCATTTTACATACATCTTTTAGCATACAGGAATTTATATATTTTTAATACTTAGGATAACTATTTTTTCCCCCATAATTGAAGGTTGTTTTTTTTTTTTTTTTTGTTACAGGAGATTCACAAATGACAGAATTATAACAAAAAACAAGTCTTTTTTTTTCCTAAATTAACCTTGCTGTCTTACCAATGCAATCACCTCCATCCCAATCACAAGCTGAGTTATTACAGGCTTTATCACAGTAACCATCTTTGATCCATGAACCAGGACATCCTTCAGCACAGTTTGGCACAGGCCAAGTCAAGTAAACCTGGAACAACATTACAGTCTGAGCCAAGGTCTGCCAGATAAAAGTCATCTGAACTTGTTTCTCAGAATACAGAGACTTAAACTAATTACTTCCTGTATATAGCGTCTTCAGTGTTTGCAAAGCTTTACAAACAGCATTCAAACTTAATCAGGTGAAGTAAATATTATCCCTTTCAAACAGAAGATCAAGTCTCATATGTTAAATGAAATCCTGAGGCTACAAAGCAAGGCAGCAATGGCTGAAAATAGAAAGTAGGACATCCCAAATCCACTTTTACAAAACATCTTCAAATGAAAATTAGTATTTTTATCTTTTTTTTTTAATCAGGTAAAGGAGGAGACTTCAAATCTAAAATACCTCTGCAGTTCACTTGTTTCCATGACTACAGATGTTTCTTTATCACTAACCAGTCATGAGATAGGAAGCACATGTTGAACGTCTGATCCTCTTTGATCAAATAATTCTTAGAATTGCCAAGATAAAAATAAGGCAAGTCGCTATGTGTGTTTTCAACTGGGAGGGCATTAAAAACCACATACATGTTCCTTTAGACATTATTATTTCAAGATTTTTGCAGCACATTTACTACAGAAATACTGATCAGGTTGTATTTTACCCTAGCTTACTTCATTCTTATAACTGAGAGCAATAACTGAAGAACAATAGAAATGTCGTTAAAAACAGGACTCTGCAATTACATGCCTACTTCATCAAAGACTTAAATAAACAAAGCCTGCTAGTGTCCTCAAGCACTATAAATTAGTAGTTTTACATTAGCTTAAGCTAATTTTGTACTACTCAGTGTACATATGCACTTATCTGTCTGTATGAAGCACTTATTCAGTGGTCTCTTGCAGCTTCTCTATCCCCTTTTGTCTATTACTTGTATTAAAACAGTATGCAAGTCTTAAAAGTTTTTCTCCATATTCCTCCTGTAGATCAAGCTGACAGCTGAAAACTCTGCTGGCACCCATAGTCTTTATGCACAACTCTTGGTAATGTTTTTCCTCAGCCTGCTTTCTTTATTTAAACCCAGTTATGATAGGTTTTTTGTTGAAAGACCAAACCACGTCACGTTCACAGAAAGCACTCTCTTTCAGTAAACAATTATATGTAAGTCTGCAAAGATTTGGCAAAGGCATTGTAGGTGTCTAGAATGGAGACTGTTAATGGTAAATTTAAACATTAGACAAGTCTGAACATCATCAGATCTCAGTGTTTCCATGGAAGAATCTATTTGGAACAGAACGTGTCCCATGAAACAAAAATAATTCACAAGAGAGGGAAGACTGACAGCTTTCAAACACCAAGTTGGTCTTCCCAGCGCTCAGACAGAAAGTGGGAGAATTGGGGAACAAAAATGACAAAGGAAAGCATGAAGCCAAACAGAGGATCATTATGCCATCGAAAAGAAAAAAAAACAGGGAGAAAATACCAATAAAAGGTAATTCTGCAATTCAAACATCAACACAGCACAAATACATGACATCTTTGCTAGCAATTGTCTAGCTAAGAATAATGATCCGTTAGAGGTATAAGAGGAGGGAAGGGATAGTATTTTTTTTCTCTCTTTCGATTTTCTTCAATTTTTGCTATATTAGCACAGAGAAGTTTCAAATCTACAAAATTATTTCGTAAGAGCTTACCTTTTGACCTTTGGAGTGACTGTAAAAATCATCAGGCCAAACATCCTTCCCAAACATAACATCATCGTTGAGATAGATAAACTTCTGAGAGAGACCACTGATACGATGAATATGGCTTTCAATAGCTGGTGAACTGAAGGTTGGCAAGTGACTCACATTCTGAAATATTTCCTGAAAGAACAAGAAGAGACGTAAGAAAGAAAAAAGTGAAAATATATTAGCAAAAAACCTAAAGCTTCACTATTTCCTTTTCCCATTTAAAACCATTTTCAAGGCTGATGCTTAACAAAGAAACTGCACCTCATTCAATGCAAAGACGCAAACTGGCTAGTGGATCAGGCCCAGTGTACATATATTTATACCACTAGCGCAGTACAGGATAAACAACATTTCAAGTTGAATCTGTTCCAACATTCAAACAGCATTCTTCCATCTCTTTCAGATAACGCAGCAAGCAGATAGCAACAGAAGTTGAATTAGTATCTTGTTACCACTTAAGTTGCTCAGGGCTCCTCTGTCATATCCAGATAACAAAATTACTCTTGATTTTGTAGTAAGAAGCTGTTAAAGTATTTCTGTTGTTTCACTTATTTGGGAAACTTACAGGATTCCCTTTCTCTTTTAAATAAGCTTTACAGAATGCATAGCTACTTTATTTTTGGAGCCACCTTCTTCATTTTAACAATTGTTAACTGTCCTGTTTCAGCAAATTTATTAGGCTAGTACTAGTTTTGAGACAGGGTTCATAGAATCAGATTGTCTTTTCCTGCTGTATGCTCTTTGTTGTTTTTTTAAATATTTTTGTAAGGAAATTAGTACACACTGGCTGAAGTCTCAGTATCTGGAGAAATGAACTCTGTGAAGGCTTGACATTTCTTCAGTTATCTGCTTAACCTGAGATGTCTGTATCTGAAGTACAAAAACATACTGGGGTTTAACAAAACTGGATGGGGGGGCGGTCAATTCATTCCTAATGAATGCAGGCTTTAGCTGAAAGGGGATAACCACATTTCAGAACAGAATCTTTACTGATGGCACTTTTGTGCTTTTTTTTTTTTTTTTAATTGTTGTTGGGTGGGTTGTTTTGGTTGGTTTTATGGCTTTTTTGTTGCTTTGTTTTTTCTCCCCCAGGGTTGGAGATTTTTTGTTGCTTATCTCTGGGGGTTTGTTTGGTTTTTTTTTGCTTGTTCGTTTTTTGTTTTTACCTGGTGGGTCACTATGGTTATCCGGGGATTATCCAGGTTAAGCCAGGAAGGAATCTGCCCATTAGTGACAATGAAAATATGCCGCACCCAAGGAGCATGTCTCTCTATTGATCGTAAGGAATATCTCAACTCTTCGTTATCTTCAAAACGGCTGGCAGAAATATCTTCATCCTGTTTAGACTATAAAAAAGAAGAATCTTTTAGATTTTAAACAAACCATAAGTTCCAATCCAGACAGATAACAGGTTATAAGTATTTTTTTTGAATGTCTAAGTCTCAAATATGGTGATCAAGTACTGATATTCCTCCAGAGGATTATACTCTACTAAATTATCAAGGTGAACAGTACATCAATGGCTCACCACTTGGTATCATTAGGTCATCTGCTGACCACACTGCAAGATGACAGTGCCTCGTGTGATCCAGCTCTTGAAGAAAGAACCTCAGTTAAAAATAAAATAAAACCAAAAAGAAACAACAAAAAATCCCACCCTCTTGTTTTCATGAGTGATTAGTCTCAATTATTTGCTGATCTTGATCAAAAGCCAAGTTGCATTTCATATCACTAACATCACCTTTCAGAACTGCTGTTTTAAGAGGCTGGGGCCTTCCAAGTATATCACATCATAAACCATATATAACTGTGTCACCTAATATAGAGATACTGCAAGAGCGATGATGTAGCAGCTCTTCAATCATCTGCTGGTCTTTCATTAAAAAAAAAAAAAGGCAGGAGGCAATCAGCTAAACTAAGTGCCCATTTACAAAACAATGAATAATTTAAACATGGCAAAATATAAAGTTTGAGTTAATGGTTTGTACCGATAAGCTAAAGTTCCCCAAAGCCAGGGTCACTTATTCAAATTAAAACTCCTTTCCTTACAGACACTTGTATTTAATTTCTCTTCTGAAAAAAAAATTTAAGTAATTGGTATTTGTTCAGCAAACATAACACTGCAAAACAAAAGAAAAAAAAACACAAAAAAAACACAACAACAAGAACAAAACCCTAAGAAACATACTGGGAAACATACATACTTTGCTAATAAAACCTTGTCTCTCTCCCACACAAAAGGAATCTATTTATCTGTTAGTTAGTACCAGGTAAGCCTTTTGGGACTTAATAGCACACAACTTTATCAGAACGCATGCAGAGCGCAAAATTTTTAACTGAAATTTTCTTTTTCTCTAATCAATGAAATGCCACTCTCCATGATGCTTCCTCCTTTTTGATTTTAGAATTTGGCAGTGTTCTTATGACATTTAATTACAACATAAGAAATATCAGATTCTTAACACATCCAAGTTTTTTAAAAAAGAAATCCCATGCTCCTTGTCATTAGTTAGTTAACCGTAAGCCTCTGCACACTGCAACCTTTACACTCTGTAACAGGGTTTACCTACCTGACTGACAGAGCTCAGGTCCCACAATAAGTAAGCCGGATTAAGCGTTAATTCTTTTCCATCTATAGTCATGTTCTTCTTTGCTTGTTTGCTCAGTTCATGGAAACCCTTGGGATTATTCAGTTGCAAAAGAGCCACACTGGCTTCTGAATAGAGCTGCAACTACAAGTGGAGAAAATAATTTTTGGCATGTACCCACAGCAGCACCATTCCTTGGCCAACACAGTCTTTCTATTTTATTTTTCTTACTGGTGTTACCAATAAGAATGACTAATAAACGCTGTTTTTAGAGTAGTACAATTTTGCTAGAAAACAAAAAGGTGTAGCAAAACAGGAAATAAAAAGCATTTAAAGACACAGAACACTTCTAGATGCTAAGCCTTCACTTTCCAAAACAAATATTTCACTTAACGCAATAATCCAGCAACAGTAAGCCTGTCTGTGCTAGAAATATTTAAGTGAATAAGTCTCCTCCATTACCTCCTACCCCCAACAACGAAATTTGAATATTACCACAACTTTGTTATATGTCTGAAGAACCACACTTCACCCTTTTTAATCAGCCACTACTTTTCTGAGGAAATTAAGGCCACCAATTCAGCCTTGCTGTCAGAAGCGTGAAATATTCCGAATGGTTTAGAGATCAACATACAGTTCAGAAATCTGAGATACAAAGGGCTCCAGAACTAATCCATGTGGGTCTCCAAGTCCTTACTGATGGCTGCCAATATGCTGTTAAGGTCATTTCTTAGTTGGAGACTGTTTGATCTGTTTGCTGTTTTTATCTCTTGCCACCAGTAATTCTGGATATCAGATTTCATAATGCACAGGATAAGCAGCAGCTTGCAGTACATGTCCTCTCTAATAGTATTATAACTTACAAATTGCAGGGCAGTGAAACATTTCAGTAAACATATAGCATAACCCAATAAAACACTGTGTTTACCATACACGGGAATGTGAGAAGACACTGTGCTCAAAGTACAGCTGCACTTTGATTCCCCAAATGCTTGCATTCAACAACAGTCAGATTGAGAATAAATACAGTTAAGCATTAACAATATTTATTAGATGCAATACTTCATTTTTGTACTTTCATGCAGCATAAGACAAATAAGCACATCTATCAGATTTTCACAGTTGGATGATATCAGTAAAAGCAATTAATAACATTCTAAACACTGACAGGTCAGAAGATAGCAAAAAAAAAAATCTTTCCTCCCCCCCCCCATAATTCCCTTCAGGATTTTTTTTCTTTTCTTTATTAAATCTGACTTTTTCTGCCCATTTTAAAACACCACGTGTCCCAGAGTCAGCACCCCTTCCCTTAGCAAGGCCAGCTGTCCCACTTGTGACATTTTAAAGCTGTTGATGCTTTGAGTCATATGCTATTTGAGATCTTTCAATCTGACTTATGAGGCCTGCCATTAGAAAAATCTGATAAATCTCAGACCTTCCAGGGAATCATCTGAACCTACGGCTGGAAAGGATGGCTTCAGTAGTTAAACGGCTGAGGTATAGTTACAGACCGCAACTAGCAACCCCCTAAAATATCTAAATACTATAGATTGCCAAGCTACCATCAGTGGTTATGTGCTTTATTTAGGAATACAACGGTGTCACACAGTCCCTTAGAATCTGTCACCTAAAATATACGTAAAACAAACCAAAAATATTGCTACTCTAGAAGAAGTACTTAAGATTATTTAGTTTAACTTGTTTCCACAATGACTAGCTCAACAAAAAATAGGTACATGTAGTACAGGTCCCTAACTAGATTTATTGCAGAAATTTTCCCTTCGCTCCCAACTAATACAGCATTTAAGCTCTAGGTTTTTAAATTTGACAGTCTAAGCACAAACAAGTAGTAGAACAGTATGCGCTACTGATTAACTTAGGAGCTTGTTTTAGTTTTTACACCAATAGCTTTTTTTCAGAAAAAAAAGTATTTTCGTAAGCAGAGTTATTAAAGATAGATTTCCATGAAGTCTCCTGGTGACATAACTTATCACACCTCTAAAACTCTGTAAGCTTTGATCAGAACTTTCTGTTGCTGGTATATTCAAAACAGCATTCTCCCTTGCAGATCTTCCAAAATGTCATACCTATTACCCTCCTCTCACTGAGGAGGCATGCAGTTACCCATTTTCTTGATATATTATATTCTAGAGACAGCCTTCATCCTGACCAAACTGTTCAGAGAAACCAATGATGTTGTGAAACAGAACAGAAACAAGCAAGAAGGTAGGTGCCAAGTCAGAGTGATCCGGCAAGTTTTGGCTTCCAGCAGCAACAGTTGAGAAGACACCCTGCAGGCTGGTACATCAACCACCACCCATGGAAAACTGCATTTTCCACATCAGGTAACTTCAAATGCAGGTTCTCCTTTGGAGCCAACACCTTTGGCAATGTTAAGTCTAGACTAGAAAGCAAGCTGGATAGTAAGTAAGATGCTCCTTTTCTCACACTCCCATATGGATACTAGGAAAAGCCCCGTGCCCACATAGCAAGGAGAGGTTGGGCTGGGGTGGGTAAGACTTGTGTTGCATCAAAGAGTTAGAAAAAGCTCTTGCAAGTATGAAATACTGAGGTCACTGTAAACTTATCAAGTTTCCTTTATAAGGTAACATAGTAGGAGTATCTTCTCTGAGAGTCAAAACCAATACAGTGCCTTAGGGTTCCCCTCCCAAAACTGACTGTGTGAACACACAGCAACTGCTCCTGATGCCAACTGTCTGCTCCTTCAATAGTAACATGCAGCAGGAATCCCAGATGCCCATTCTCTGGGCAGTGAGGACAGGAAACATCCAGTTTCACAGTGCCTGCAGGCTCCTACGTAGATTTTCTTCCATCAATAAGATAAGGTCAGTAAATGACAACTAAGCACCTTGGTTTCTAACACAATTTGTTCACATACGTGTGCGTGTGTGCGCATTAAAGAGGAATCAGAATTTCACAAAGGAAAGAAACCTGCAAGCCTTCAATGTTACCTGAAGAAATCAGGATATTGAATCTTCAGATAATGTCACCTTTGAACAAAAAGAAATACACTATATATCTTAGTGGAAAGAAGAGTATGATGGCCTCAAAAATAAAACCAAAGAAACCCTTCAAACCTTCCCTTGTCAAACTTCACATCACCCTCAGCTCCCTAGCTTTTGGGTCTCAGGGTTCTATTTTAGGCTGAACAATAACAGTTTTGTTTAGAAATGTATGAGAAGGAAAAGTAAAGAATTTTTTTTCCAGCTCCTCTTCAGCATGTATAAATTCAATTAACATTTCTCCAGTCTCTAAACAAATATGGTTTAGCAGCAAACAAACACATAATCAGAGTAACATCACCACCTAGTGGTTCACTAATGCACTATTAAGAAAGCATGGGAAACAGAAAGCAGCCAAACATTTCCAACCACACCTGTTAAAACATAGTCAATACAAAGCAAGAAATGTGACCAGCAGATATACTGCTGTTTACCATTCAAAAGGAGTGAAGTTTCCATATTATTACACAGCCTGTGTTGCGGTAACTACAATTCAGGAGACTGTAACACACAAAATGCACCCTTGAAACCTCCTCTTGATGAACTCAACTGCTTCTCTCAGAGAACCATTGAAGCTTTTAAGAACAGATAATGAGCTGGTCACAATGATAACATTTACAGAAAGATAAGAGCACACAAAGGATGACAACTGTCAACAAACATTGAACAACTGAGACAAGGTAAAGAAAAATAATGTAGAAAGATAAGAGGCACTGGATGTCACTCCCATGAAGTGACAAGGAGATGGGAGATCGGCTGCATCTCTGGCATCTTAATGTTCAGCTGAAGAGGAAACTAAAACTCTAGAGAAACTATAGCATTCTTCAAATTTGTTAAAGCAGATTAGCGAGTTGCTTGGACACATGAAGCAGAACTGGAATACAGAAATAATCCATCCATGCTTTTTGCTGAAGTAAGTAATACTGCTAGGAGATACATCTAGAATGAAAAAAAAGTTGATTAACCATAGCTGCAGATGGCAGTAAAAAAAAAAAAAAAAGACCCAGGCAGAATCATTCCACTCTAACAAGTCTTGAAACAAGAGAAACCATCAGATCACTCAAATGTAATAAGGAGTAATGTAATGTAATCTAGGTATTTCACTCTTCCAAATCATCCACAAAAGAATGCACCTCTTGATGGAAAATCTTCATTGTAACTAAAGAAACACAGGCAAGTCTGAGAATAAGGTCTGTGCTTTACAGATACATGACAGGAAACCTAGAAAGAATTATGAACTTCTCAATCCTGGAAGCAATATTCCACACAGAAGTATAAAGGAGAGCAAAAAAAGAAAAAAGCAGCATTTACACTGACTGAGTAATAGTTTGAAAACGCATTAGAGAAATAACCAGAACTAATAAAATTAGAAAGTGTCTTAAGGAGAGATGGATTAAAAAAAAACAATGGGTATTCCAATACTATAAAAAAGAACGTTTCAGCAACAAAAATATTAGTATGAGCCAGGTATTACAGGTAAGATGGATGAATATCAAGGACAGAAAGATACTTAACAATCCAAGAAAGACACAGAACAGTTACTCTGACAAAGGAACACAGAAAGTACTATGGAGAAAAACAGTCAAAATTGTTTTGGAAAGCAGTTTCTCCTAGGGCGATAGAATGTAATTCCAAATGCTGCTTGAGAAGGGCAAGTGCTTCTCAGAACAGACATTGTTTAGGATGGTGCTCCAGTATATTCCCAAATGTGGAAGCAGATAGATTTAATTTTCACCAAATTATCACTGAACTGGGGCAATACTATTTCAGATATCAATCTGGCAATTAATGAAGACGTTACAAAAGAGCTGCTCCTAGAAAATAACCCTGGGTGAAGAAAACACAAGTTAACTGATTTGAAATTGAAACAGAAGGAAAAATAAAGGAACATCTTGCTACTAAATTTCTTGATTGCTAATGGGCAAGTTGAATAAGTGAAAAGAGCTGGTAATGTACGTCAAAGGTATTTTGAGCAATTCAGCTTCATTAAATCAAATGTGTTAAAACTACCAGAAACCTGTAACCTATGCTGTGCTGAGGAAATAGAAAAGACTTCATGCCAAAAAGGATGAACTTGCACTCAAAGAAGATATTCAGATACCATACGTCCAAGCAGAATTTCAGTCTTTGATTGCAGGTGAGATGTGCCAACATGGATAGCTCTCCATAATTCTAGGCTGCAAACTGCTGTTGTTGATTTGTCATTCCTGCTGTCCATAAACATGTACAGGCTGGGACAGAACCTCTTAGGAACTAAGAATCTGGTGGTAGCAATTTTCAAAGAGTAATTGTTGTATGAGCCAAAAGATGCTCCAACTTGCTTTTAAATGCATAAGAGCATTTTAGCTGAGGGATTTCTATTTACCATGACTGTTGTCATTGTTTTCCTTGAAAATAAAGTCAGCAGTTAGGTATTTTCAGAGAAATTATACAATTTTAAAACTTTAAATTTGAATGTGTCTACACACATTTCACTTCCAGGATACTGTTTAAGTATAAAAAAAATTATTTTGTTTTCAAAGCAATTTGAGTTGTGAATATTTTTCAATATATAGCTCTATTAACAGCAAGAATCAAATACCATCCACTCTCTCAGTATATTTATGTTCAAATTCTTCAGATGTTTCTAAGCTAGGAAGCATTCAACCAATGCTCCCCATGCAAGCCTGAAATAAAGAACCTAGCATCTCAAGCAGCAAAACTGAAGCACCACCCTCTGTTGGATAACCATCTAACCTCCCTGCAGTAAACACCATTTCTTTAAAGCAATTTAAAAATATACATACTCATAGCTTATAAAAAACAAGCAGAGATTGGTGGATTGACCTCATGAATACCCACTGCAATCTAACCAGTGTAGCTATTAAGAAAGAAGAGGAAGGATGCTGCTATCACAGCAGAGCACATCTACCATCACTCACCCAAACAGCAAGAGACCATTTTATGAGTAGCATTAATACAAAGCAATAGAAGGAGGGAATGGATGTCACATAGAAACACTGGCAGAACTGTTTGCAGTGAGCGTATTAGAGCATACAAGTCTGTGGCCTTCTGTTAGCTATGTACTTGCCACTGTTGAAAAGTTCTGGTGATGCTTCATTAAAAATGCTGTATGAAGTTCTAGCTGATCATGTTGAAGACAGACAAATTCACAGTGGATGCATCACAGAAAGGGGTTGTCAGAAGGATGAGAGGAATGCAGAGCCAATATTGTGGGAAGAGCACTGCCTAATTAACCCAGTAAAACAAAAAATGCTAGGAGAAAGTCATACCTTAACTCAACAAATACACAGAATACGTAAACAAAATCAGAAGAGAAGAGCTATTTAAGCTTTAAAAGCTATTTAAGAGCTATTTATATTAAGCTACTTAAGAGCAGTAGGAAGAGAGGTACAAATATGTTTACCTAGTGTTGTTCCTAACCATTGTTAATAAGATTCTAAACCAACCTTCTAACAGGAGCCAAGACAAGAAATTTAGCTTGCGTTTATCTGGAGTGTGACCAGCTTACGAAACCGGTTACACAATATTCACTTGTAGCACAATACATGACTTGACAACCTAACCTCCTAAACAGATACAAGGAAAGCAAGTTATGCTCTTTCAAGCACCAACAAGTCACAAGGTGAATTATCACATCCTATAAGTAGACATCAGACAAATGAAGACAGATTTTTGTATGGATTGACATCCCAATTCTCTACATACCCTTTTAATTCCCTTCACATCACTCTCTCTCAGTCCCTTTCACACTACCATCGTCCCTGAGCTCCCTTTACAGAATACTTGACTTGGTTAACTGGTAGCAGACCAGCTATTCCTCACCTTGTTGAGCTCTTACTCCAGAAAGAGAGCTCTGTTTCTTATCTCCAGTGCTTAAGTCAATGATTTTCACAGAGCTCTGCAGATTTTTATCTGTCTGTTATACCAGGTTGTAACTGGAAAAGGTGTGCCAATGTCAGGACAGAGTGGAAGGCACAAAATGTTAGTGAGTGACACAGTCATGTAAATTGTGATCTTTTGTTGCCTTGCAGATGCGTAAGCTGATGTATAACTGGCTTAGGACCACACAGAGTACTTGACAGAGATAAATACAGCATTCAACTGTGAAAAATTTAATTGCTTTCACTATATTAAGATAACTCTACCAAAAGCAAAGAAGTTAAAAAAAAAAGCTAAGAAACCACACAAACAAAATTCTGTCATATTAAACAATCCAGTGTTTCAGTACATTTCAGTAAGGCAATAGCCTATAGCAAATGGCTAAAAGAACCTGATAAATATAGCATTTCATTTTATTTTTACTTATTGGAGGCTAACAACTCTAATGCCGAATAACTTTCAGTCACAGAGTGGATAACTGGCATTTTGAAGGCAACTGTTTGATTTACTATTTACTACTCTTCACAATTCAGGAAGAGTCAGACGCACAGAAAAAGATTACTATCAGAAATAAGACTACGTCACCTGCAACAGTTCTCTTGCTAGATAGGCAAGGTCTGTATATGAAGCATTCACAATAAACAAACAAAAAAAAACCAATACAAATAAGTTACTCTTTACTCCAAATCCTTACCAGTTTTACTTTAGAGGCCAAGCTCTCTGGTAGTTTTGTTCGTAGCTGATTTGTTTCTTTGAACGTAGCTGGAAATCCACTAAGGAAGGCCAAGTCTTGCATTAACACCAGACCTGGAACTTCTTTGTCTGTAGTCTAAAAACAAGAATACAGGGTACAATGGCAGTCATTTTTTTAAACATTTACAGTAATTTACATCATTTGTTAATGCTTCAGCAGCTGACAGGCTTAATAGCATATAGTTTGTCATTTGACTTAAACTGCAAAACTAAAGTAAGGGTAATTTAAAAAATTTTTCACTTCTTATCATATGGGAGCTATGGAGAGAGAATAGCACAGAAATACTTTTTTAAAAGCACATAAAGTTTAAGGCATGCAAAAGCTAGAAGAATTAACAAATTCTGAAAGTACATACCAAGTAACCCCTCCATACTACTTGTTTGCTGTTGTCTTTTAACATTCCAGAATGGGCAGCTTCAGCTAGAATAAATAAAATGCATTGCAAATCAAAAATTGGAAGTCAATTCTTTTCTATACTGCAGCAACTAAAATATATTTTTGCAAATTAAAACTTTTCAATGTTTAAGGAGTGAAGATTTGTCTTTATACCTGGCAAATAATTCCTGGTGATAAAACAAACACTAGTGAAGTTTGGGCAAGTAGGTGGTAGTGGGTTGGGCACTACATCTTTAACTAAATAAGAAGCCTGTACCTGCTATAAGATCCTACTTACACGTGTTGAACACATAGATAATTTCAGGTGTGCAATCGTTTGAGGAAGGGCAGAACTTTTGCACAATATTCAGCCTACGTACCACAGCAATTAAAAAAACATTTCTAAATCTTATCCTCAATCTTGTGAGATTATCAGTGCAACGCAGATTTTCAGATATCAGGTTTGTTTTTGCAATAGTACTTTAAAGCATGGAACTGTTTAATCTTTCATAATCAGTTGCCTGGTAGGTAAGAACCACTATCTCCGATGTCATCATTTAGAGGAACAAACTGAGGGGGAGAGACACCGGATGACTTGCTGAAGTCAACAAGAAAATTAGCAGTAATGGAAGAAAATAAACTCAATTCACAGCAATTTATTAGAAATTCTGGAAAACCATCTGGAATCTGACAAACAGACTCTTACCATCCTTAGGGCTATCAAAAACAATTACTGTCACATTGGTAGAAGGATTTTTCGGTTTTGCTACGAAGAACATATTGTTAGCAGCTTGTAAAGTAGGATGAATGGACAGGAGGTCTTTCAGTGTGATGTTGGTCAGCAGCGCAGGATCCAGGACAAGCATTGGCACTTTAACGCAGTGTGTCAACAAACATTCCAGTTGCTTCTCACTATAGAAAAACACCAAAGGTACATTGAAGACCAATAGAAAATTTACAACAAATCAATATCAGGTGCAACAAGAGATGGTTTTGTAAAATCTCATCAATTATTTCCTAACATTTGTTGGGGGAAGGAGGGAACAATTAGAGTATGCTTATTTTGCAGAAGACATACATCCTACTGCTACAGTTTTCTGCATTCCCATAACTCATTCTCCCATCTCTTGTCCCCTCCCAAAAAATACCTCTTTTTTTTCCCCTCACCCATGTATTTTTATTTTCCAATTTCATTTTATTTATTTTTTTTTTTAAAGATTTTGAAGATTTTTCAGATTTCAGAGTTTACTGAGATTTGATGCAGAGAAGACGTAATAAAGATCTCTAAACAGCAGAACAACCAAGCCAAACAAAGAATGAGACAGAGCAGGCCCTGCTGCTTCCTGGCAGTGCACAGACTCAAGAGCCTTGTCCTCCCACAAACAATTACTTGCAGTGCTATGTACACAAATGGCAGGTGAAGACACAGTTGAAAAAAAAAATCTTAATACTTTTGAATTGTAAAACTCCAAGTATGTATGCATTAAAAAGCCACCCTTGGAATATGAACTATGCCTCGCCAGTGACAAGCATATGGCTTTTGAACTTCAGAAATTGTCACACTAAGGAGCTCTTATTTGTCACAATCACATTACTGTTATTTAGCATATATATTATCATGCTGCCAGCTTCTGTTGGAATTATATAGAAGGAAAGCATGCTCAGGCTGTAGAAGAATAAACAATACTCCCCTGCCAGCATTTTTAGTTCAGCTAAAAGGGAGTAGAACATAGTTTATTTCAATTTACACCCAATTCAAAAAAAAAAGAAAAAACACCATCTTACCTCTTCTTTGTTGGTTCTGTTGCATTCTTTCCAAGGATTTCCCTATTACAAATTAAAACAGCTACATTAAATAACATCAAGTTGACTGTAAAGAATTTAATCTAATTTCAGAGTTCTAATTGAGTCAGGGACACGTTGTGAAAGCACAGATAACCCAGCCATAAAAGTGCCAAGGCCTGGCCTGTGGCCTACTTTAGGAGAGCGCAGGCTGACATGTGCTTCCTCACTGCTCACCCTTGTGCAGCAGAACTCAAAAATTCTTGTGCTGGGAATTGCAGCAGAGGGACTCTGCTAACAAGATTTTCAGGGGTTATTATTAGGTTATTTAATTAAACTGCTGTTAATAGGAAAAACAACAATAATAAACCAGGCTGAAGTGACCTGAAATCAGACTGAATTTTTTGTTTTCCTGAACATGTGTGTTCTGATAAGGTGTACCATGCATTGGCCACATGCATGTAGAAGCTGAAAAAAATTAACAATAATAATATGATCACAAGGGCAGCTCCTACACACACCAACAAAAAAGAGAACCATCATCCATCAAGCTACTCTCTCTCCCTCTGAGGAATAAAGCATCTGGACAGGGACTAGTTTGATTCAGGTGGATCAACAAAAAAGTTGCAATTTACTAAGTTTAATTCTGCAGTACTAAATAAATACTCATTAGCAGAGATTTACAGACTCTTTGCTTTTGTCTTCTGCAGTTATCTTGATTTCAAGAAACAACACTTTTGTAACAGCGCTAACCAATTCTATAATACATTGCGGGGGGGGGAACCATTACATAAAAGGGAAACCAGCTGTCCCCTTAGATGCTGAACATGATACAGATTTGAATCTTACTCCTGAGTCTGGTATGACCTTTCCAAATCAGTGTTACGGAAGAACACAACATATGTTTTTCTCTTGGTAAAACAGGAACCACAGCATCTCTGTCCACTAGTATCATGGAGCTGAAACTACAAATGTTTGCAACAGAAATGTGAAAGCCCCTCAGAGCAGAGACTGTGCCTACCTTTAAGATGTTTAAACAACATATTTCACAGTGAAAGTAGCAAAACAGAGATCTAGAACTTCATTTGTAATCACATTGCTAACGATACCTAATTGCAAGTCATAACATGCCAAAAATCTGATCAATCTTTAAACTCATTTGTGAATTTCAGATTATTCTGGATTAAAATATTACGTTCAACATTTAAAATACGTTCTTGTTCTTTCATTTAATATTTTTTCTGGCCCAAGCAGGACACGTTACCAAAGAGTTGCCTACAAAGAGCTAAATCAATGACCACAAGACAATGCAAGATGCCTGTAGCTGCCTTTGTTCAGCACAAAGTCACGTACTGTTTGAAGCCCCTAGATCAGTAGTTTTACAGGCCAGAGTAGCACAGTCTCTAACACTCTGAATGCAGCGTTACATCTTCCTCCTTATTGCCTTAGAAGGTTGAAAAGTATGCTTATAATCTGAATGAATGATTCTTCTCTTCCTCAGTTTCTGTGTTTGGGAGACTACAAATGGAATTTTAAGAAGTCTTTAGAAAAATATGCTCAAATATATTTTATTAAGCCTAGTATCAGCAGAAATTTAAGATATAGCTTTATGATTGTTTTATTATTTGCAAACAGCTACAGAAATCAATATAGAATGACTTTTACACAAAGCACGGCTTTCTGAATAGCATTTTACAAAACTAAGATAAAACACCCTTAATTACTTCAAATTATTATGCTCTGTATTTTAAACAGCTTTCTGATTAGGCTGTATTTCACAGCTAAATGTAGAACTGAAACAAGGGTTTGAGAATAATCAAAACAAAGAAAAACTCGCTTTGAATTTTCATGTTGAGCAACATGGGAAAAAAGAAAGAGGGCTAGTACATTAGATTGCTGTTTTCAGTAGGAGTGGAAATAATACATAAGATTATTACCTCATTATTTTCTGTTCTTCCTCCATCTGTTCTCTGACCTGTTGCAGTTCTTTGATCAGTTCAACATCTGTGCCGTTCACCCAGGTGTATACCACATCAATTGGCATGGGTAAACAAAGCCTACATAATTCAAATGAAAGCTACATGAGCTGTTTAATATTACATTACAAGCGTTTCTGGCATCCTACAATAGCGGTTCCTGTCAAACAACAATATTACTTGGTGTCTGAGCTGCAAACAAGACAAAGAAAAAAGCTTCCCTTTAGCTATATGTATCACCCCTCAATTATAAACAAGCCTTTGGCAAAACAGCCCAGACAAAATCTAAATTGATATAGAGCAGCCATAACAATTCAGTAACTAAAGAAATCTGAAATTTATGCTCTACATTTCAATGACATGTTAACGTATAACCCAACTCCCGACAACCCATTAGATATTTCTCAAGCCAGTACCAGCGTCATTAAGGCACATCCTTAATTCACCAGCTGCTAAAATTAGACAGGACAGCAAGAAGTATAAAGTCTTAAATCATTTGTGGTGTCAGGTAATTTCTCAGAGCCAGTATGATCTCAGAAGGACCAGGTCTTTATCTCAGAATACCTTTTAGATCTCCTACTTGGGCTTTCACAAACTAACAACCTAAGCAGCCTATATGACTTCAGACACCAGAAACAGCAATCAAATCCATGCCTGACACAGTTTAGTACCGTGGAATTGTAGCTGACTGGTTACAGTTGTCCCAGCATACTTCAGGCAGAAGAAGCAAAGAAAGGTTTGTGAGTATCATTCTTCTATTTGTTGATGGCTATGTCCTCTCTGAGGCCCACACCTTTGCTTCTGCAGGTGCTCCAGGCTGCTGCCAGAGACAAACCTTTCAGTCCCACACAACAGGTGGCAGCCCCAACTGTAAGTTCAGAAGCTCCAGTGTCAAGCTATTCACCAATATCTTCCTAAACTGTAGATCACCTTCACAGACTTCAGCAAAATGCAACAATCCAGCCTCTTGCCAAGCATGTTAAGTTGTACTTAATAAGTTTAGTTCCTCAGAAGTTAATCTCTCTCTCTCTGATGAATTCGTTTCCATGAAATAGGAAAGATAAGTGAAAACATAGCTAGGAGAAAAGCAGCATTTGCATAGCAAGCGTTCCAGTGCTAAGATCCACAGGGCCAGGCAATGAAGTATCCAGTGTTCCTTCCCCACTCACTGCACCCTTCTGACAACATGCAAGGAGAGACATGAAGAGCATCTCTTCCATCTTCCCTCGCATAGCAGGGCACGCAGGCAATTTCTGCCCAGCTTCATTTTCTGCTGGCTGAGACTCAATAACTGAAGTGCAAAATTTGGTAAATGGGCAGCCAGTAGCTGGTCACAACAAAAGGGACAGGAACAATTTGTACTCAATTCGCCGCTGTTCCTAACAAATGAACTCTGATACTCAAGCACGAAGAGGGTAGATTTAGGTTAAATATAAGGAAAAAATCATTTACAGTGAGGGTGGTGAGGCACTGGAACAGGTTGCCCAGTGATGTGGTGGATGCCCCGTCCCTGGAGACTTTCAAGGCGAGACTGGATTAGGCCCTGGACAACCTGATCTAGCTGTGGTGTCCCTGTTCATTGCAGGAGAGTTGGACTAGATGGCCTTCAGAGGCCCTCTGGTTCATTAACAGGTGCAACTCAGAGTATGTTTTGCCACAGAAGCAGAAATTCAATGGCAGGAGCTACTCCAGCTTTTCTGCATTTGCTGTGATCAGTTAAATTATTGGATTGGCAGTCCTTTGATTTCTACAGCTAGGAAGAGCATTTCAGATGGAAGCACCTGACTTAAGTCAGCCGATTTCAAAAGCGCACAATCCTCAGTCTTCCGGGCAAAGTGCAGTGTTTATTTATGCAGGCTTCATTTAAGAACATAAAATGCGGAAAAAGAAAAGCCTGAACTCCAACTTGTTCTATGGTATGAGGCAACTTTAGCACTATTTACACACCTGTGAAGCCCTTCCCAACTTATCATTTGCTAATAACATGTTTCTGTACAATAGCAAATATAACTATGTAATTTGCAACACTCAATTTGTAGCACTGAAATGACAGCTCTGAATTAACCCTCGTGTGGCAAGCTCATTCTTCATTAGCAATGGCTATAGAGATGATTAAAAAAAAAAGCTACCAAAGCAAGTGATTTGCTTGCAGATCCATTAGCTTAATTGTTTACAATTTATCTGAATACTTACAAAAATTTTCTTAATGCATTTTAAAACGAAATCGGCATACATTTCTGGGAAAAGTAGTGGTTATCAAAAATAATAATAAAAACATACACCATTAATTTGATGCTCCTAATTAACTTTGCTCCCAGTTAGGGTCAGTAACAGTGCAAAGAATTCATCTTCTTGGTCTTTGTCAAAGCTTCCTGATTTATTTCAACGCCTCTTAAAAAGCACTGAGACTTTGAGGCTTGTTTCAGATACTCCTTTACATTTTCCTTTTCCAAAAACATCCCTACTTCCACATACAAATCAAAAAGCATAACTAGGATCGTCCTGAAGATGAAGCCAGAGCTGTCATCTCTCCCAGAAGGAACAGGAAACTCTCGCTGTGTGCTGCCTGCAGGTCCGTGCACCTGCCAGGAGACATTTTCCATCCCAGTGATGTTTGCATATGTAAGAGAGCCATGCTTGCAGCAGAGATTAGAGCCAGAAGACAAAGCCTCATTGTCTCAGCGTCCACAGTTGCTGAAGGAGTACAGCGGCCTCTGGATCCCTCCCAGGCTACCACACACCGATCTCAAACCTTGCTGAACCTCTTCTAAGAACAAGTAGAGCCCAACTATGCCCGTAAGCTCTCCACTGTAAGCTCTCACTAGAAGTCAATGCTAAGGAAAGCTTTACACAACCAAAATGAAATATGACAATACACCCTAGAAATGGAAGTTAGCTATTTCTACACCTTGACAGTACAAACTTATATAAACACTGTAATTAATTAGCACAAAGGCAGCATTTCAGTACAGACAGGAACAATCACACTTGCACTTCAACTCCGCAGAAAGATGTATACACTAAGCTAATGATCTGTATGAGCTGTATCACTCTGTTTTTATCTGTCTTCCTTTGGAAATTAGGGGAGGAAAGTCAGATGAGGTTATAAAAGTGAGTAGTACTCACAAATATCATGCAACTTTTAAGGAATTATCTTGCACCCACCCACTCAAGCATGACAAACTGATCTGATCATTTCTGCTGCCCCATGATTCAACAAACCTCAATGCAGATTAAACATCTGCTTTCTGGGCTTTTTCCAGTAAAGCGCATCAGTGCTTCAAGATTCAGATAATATCTCTGTGGTAGCTTCTTCCACCTACCCATTCACAGTCCACTGACCTCCTGAGCAACAGATTCCACGACTATTCAGACACAAACTCAGAAACCACAAGAAGTCACATGGCAGTTAGCACAGCTGAAGCAAATGACCCATCTGACTTGGCTTCCACTTTACTGTGGGTGACTTCTTCAATGTGCTCAGCTTTAAAATGCTGCTTCTTGTTAGCTTTGTGACTTTTCTACTAAATAACATTCCTTTTATGAGATGTCACAGAAAACTCAAGATAATAATTTATCTTAATATGGAAAATATCTCATATTTCCCCTTACTGTCATTTTGCTCTCTCCTTACACACTGGATGAATTCAATGCTTTTCAGATGTATATATCTATGATTAGAAATTCCAAATTCCAGACTTCCATGATGGGATATTAAGCTCTAACTCACAAGTTTAGAATCTCTACATTACTAATTCATTACACATGCAACTGCTCATACAAGAAAGTCATGCTCAACAGTTACTTAGTTAATCTAGAATATTTGCTTTAAATATTTGAGAATTATTTAAACAGTAAAACAGTGCAATATTCCAACTGCAAATAAAGCTCACCGATTCTGAAATGATTTGCCTGCAACGTTGTCTCTGTATGAATCAAACATAACATGATACTGATCTCTACTCCACTCCAACACAACCTGTAAAGAAAAAAGAACAACTCAACGTCACCACCTTCTAAAATTAGGCACTTATTTCTGAAATGTTCAAGCATGACCAACTTCATTCAAGCTGATCTCTGCATTAATGCACATACGACGAGAAATTAATCTAAACTAAGTTATTACACCAAGGCAGGAATCAGGCCCAGAACTTACAGCATGCTCGATTTAAACAAGCTTAGTTTTTCTTCCTGCAAGGAAGGGCTTCATGTTCTGCAGATGTAGTTTTTTTGTTGTTTTTTTTTTAAAGTTACTATTTGTTTTTATTACCTCCCCCTTGCCTCTTACCATTTCAAAACACAGCAACATCTCAAAACTGAGACCTCAAAACAAGTATGATTCGAAGCAAGCAAGAACCTCCTCCTCACCTTGCACAATTTTCTTTGTCTTCCTTTCTATTCTCATACCTCTGAGATCTGACCTTTGAAAACAAACAGCCAGGCCAGGGCATATCAAATTATGCAGGTTAACCTGGGCACAAACTTAAAGACAACTGCTGTTTCTCAACACAGGTGACGGCATACACAGCAGCCCAGCTCACACAGCAGCTCGGTGTTTCTGTGGGCTGCAAAAATCCCTCCCCCTGCATTTCTGCCCCCCTTTAACTTGACACTGGATTTCACTCAGCCCTGCAGCGAACCAAGTCACAGAGCTGGAACAGTACTTTGAGATTAAAAAAAAATAATAATAAGATCATACTCTGAAACAAACTTACTATGGTATCTTTTGCAGCGGAAGATTGACTTTAAAAACTACAGTATAATCTCACAATGTTTGAGAGAGATAAAAGGGTAGGGGCTTATTTTATCTGAAGATGTACATACAGATACGTACTGGGGGGGGGGGGGGGACACCACCAGATAACAATAATATTACTTTACACTACATATCCTAGATTTAAGTGGCACTATTGCTTATTTCTTGTGGCAACTATGCAACCCACCATTTCTCTAAAATAGCACTCAAACCCACAATTTCTGCAGCTACATCCCTCCATTTTAAGAAGAAAAGTCTACACCCTTATGCCTGCTACAGTAAATTAAAGTGTTCTAAAGCATACACAGGACAGGAAAGCCTCACCATGTGTCAGTGACAAGTACAAACAAGATTATTTCCAAAGCTGCACACAGTCTCACTGCAATCATACTCACATCTGTACAAGCTTGTTCCTCCTAGCAAAGGACATGTGATTTACAAGGTGAGCAATAAAATCTACTTCCTTAAATACTGAAAACATCATTACACTTCTTCACGCTCAAGTCATGATGTCCTTTTGCCAAAAGCATTCATTTAAAACCACACACACTGAAAGCTATCTACACACAAACATTTGTAATTGTGGATAATTATGAATTGATGCACACTGACCTGCTTCTAGAAGAAATACAGAAGTACTTGAGTAAAATAATGTTTTGCTGTACAGGTCTCCAGCAGAATAACATTAACCATTCCAACATCTTTTCTATTTCTGCAGCTATACTAAAAAAGAACCACAGAAGCTCTCTTTAGACAGATGTCTGTTGACATCTGTTACATATTTCCCATTCAATACATTCTTTTTCTCTCCTCTTGTTGCTTGCATTGTGATAGCACCTGAAGGCCTCTTTGCTTCAACTTCACATACAGATATACAAAACCACTAAGACAACAACACACACACACAAAAAAAAGAATGTAAAAATGAAGAGACCCCCAGTTAGGAGACACTGTATCAGCTGTGTGATAACAATGGCTCTCTCCTTTCAACTGAAAAACATTTAACAAAGCTGAGCGATTGATGGAAGGTCAGCTAAGTGTGGTTTGTAGGCAAACTGTCATGAAACTCCACAGTTTACTTTAAGACCAGGCTACAGCACTGGCTGAGGCCTGGCCATCCTGTACATTGTAGCTCCCAAATCATGTTTAATGCACTGTTATTTCCCTGGGCTAACCTTTTTCTTGAAATGATCCTCTTTTCCATATTGAGGCTGTTAGGATATTGTTGCCAATCTCAATGTTTTTGCAGAAATCATCTACTTTTATGTCAGCACTCACACAAATACGAGTATGACTCCAACCAAGCAGATCTAGTTTTGCCAACCGGAACAAGAAATCTGATTTTGGAAGTGGAAGGGGAAAAAAGGGAACTATATACTCTGGTCAGATGACAGGGTCTGAAACACATTACTTGCTTGAGAAGTCTCACAGAATGTTAAAAACGGTTCGTCTGATAATTACCAGAAAGTTGTCTTGGTTTCGTGTTTAAAATTCTTACATATATTGTAGTAGCTACTCCCTAGCAGACTGTACTAAAGCACAGAAATATTTTCTATTCTCCATATGGTTACCAGAACAAGTCTAATAGCGTTTTATTTTCAGAAGCTGTGTCTACCAAATCCTTTAACTACCACTGTTTGCTAGAACAGGAACATTTTAAAACATAAAATTAAAAAGCAAAATGCAAGCAAACATCTCTTACTGACTCTTTCGTTGTCATTTTTAATAAAAGCGACTTTTTTTTTTTTTAATTTGGTGAAGAGATTTGGTTTGACTTGTTATTTTTGGGGGAGTGGGAGTAGGGGGTGTGTTTGCCGAGACCCAGTAGAACAATTCAGGTCACTTGGCTTTATTTCCTAACACTGAATTTTGAAAATGAAATAACCTTTCTGAATAGTTCTGACAGTAAGAGGACTGGAAATAGCAAGCTAAGATTCGCTAGGAGAACATATCTAATTAGTGGTTTCGGTACTCAGCAAAATCAGTCATAACTTGGACAAGGACCGAAGCGGTTCTCAGAAATGCTAGCTTGTCTGAAGTCCTCATTCTGAAGAAAACCAAAAGTGTATACGAAGTTCAATAGCACTAAGAGGTATACCTCAATCAGCTTCAAAATCAATTTGACAATTACAAATAAACAGAAGGTTGAAAGTATCACACCGTTAACTCACTCCTGGTTTTGAAGTGTTTCAGGAATTTCTGTAAGACGGCAGGCAGGGAGCACAGCCACGCAAAACTGTAAGTTGTGACTGAAACTCAAGTTCTGACTGCATTCCACAGCAGAGTTTCAGATAACACCATTCGTGGCTCTTCTCTTTTCTTAAGAGTGAAAGAGCGCATCAAAACAAAACAGGTGATAAAAAGGAGAAACCAAAGAACACACAATAACGAGAGAACTTGTCTTCAGAAATCTTGGAATCAGGAAATAACCAGTCTGTTTGCATGTGACACCGACCAAGTAAGCGGCACTCCATCGCTTACAGAATTGTACTGAATAGCAAACAGCGGAACACAGCCCACAGCAGGCTGCATTTAACTCCTTTATCTCTGGAAAGGAGAAAGACCCCTTTGCTCCTGGCTGCCTTGCGAAGGCTGCGCCAAGCGCCGGCTCTGGCAGAGTCCCACCGGACTGTTCAAAACCAGAAATTACACAGCACCGACAAACCCCCCGAGGGCAGCGCGAGTGGCGGCATAGGTCACAACAGCACAGCTCCTGGGGCGCACGGATTTTTCCCAGCTCCGGAGCAAGCCGGGGCCGCTAGAAACAATCTAACAACCCCGTTCGGGCCATTCAGAACTTGTATCGCAGCTGCAAGCGGCCGGGGAGCGGCACGGCTCCGCGAGGGCGGATTTCGCACCCAGCAGCGCCAACAAGTGCGAGCGGCTTCCAGCGGGCGGGGGGAGAGCCCCCAGGAGCAGCCTCCTTTCCTTCAGCTGCTGCCACTCCGAACCGCTGAGGAGCACTAGGGCAGAGCAATAACGCCAGCAAACGCTGCGCACGCTCCCGATGAAGCCGCCGCTCCCCCGCAGGCGGGACCCAACCCGAAGGCGCCGCAGCGCGCCTCCAGCCCCGCCGCCCGGGGGAAGGGAACGCGGGAAGGGGCTGCCACGCCGTACTGACCTCCCCGAACTGCAGGGCGGAGACGATCATGAGGACGAGGCCGCCGAGGCAGAGGCAAGGCCCATAGCGGTGCGACAGGCAGGTGTAGGTCTGGCGCTGCAGGAGCTTTAGCAGCATGGCCCGCCGGCCGCCGCCGCAGCCACCCGGCCCGACGCGGCCCTGCGCGGTGCGGCCCGGCGCGGCCCGCCTCAGCGCGCTGCCATGCGCCGGGCCGGGCGGGCGGGTCCCGCCGCCGCCGACGGTCCCGCACCGCTTCCGGCAGCGCTACGGCACCACCTGGCGGCGGGATCGGGCGGGCGGAGCCGGGAAAACCATTGTCAAACGTCTCATCAGCGCTTCTGGTCACCAGAGCCAAGGAAAGAGCTGCCATCAGCACTCACGAGACTCTTATTTTGCCCTACCTAGAGTAACAGTGCCTGACCATTTGCAGAAGTGCACGCATCCATAATTCTTCAGGATTCTGTCACAGAGTCATAGAATCAGTAAGGTTGGAAAAGACCGCTAAGATCACCTAGTCCAACCATCAGCCCATCAACCCCATGCCCACTGACCATGTCCCTCAGTGCCACATCCACACAGCTCTTGAACACCTCCAGGGACGGTGACTCCACCACCTCCCTGGGCAGCCTGTGCCAGTGCAGCACCACTCTTTCTGAGAATAACTTTTTTCCTAATATCCAACCTGAATCTCCTCTGGCTCAACTTGACGTTATTACGTCTGTCCTATTGCTGTTATATGGGAGAAGAGGCTGATCCCCACCTCACCACAACCTCCTTTCAGGTCATTGTACAGAGCTGTAAGGTCTCCCCCGAGCCTCTTCTTCTCCAGACTGAGCGATCCCAGTTCCCTCAGCCACTCCCCATCAGACTTGTGCTCCAGACCCCTCACAGCTCCGCTGCCCTTCTCCGAACACTCCAGGACCTCAGTGATTTATTGGAAAAGTGGAAAATTTATTCGCAGTTACCTTCAGATCTTCACAGGTCACCACATAGTGCTGTGCTCCACAGCCTTGCTGCGTGTTATCAAGGTTATTATATTTATCAAGCCCTCCATGGTAACTCACCCTTTCAGTATCAGTATGAAGAAGCTTCTAGCCAAGATTTCATCACCTGTTGTGCACTGCCAACATTTTCTCCTTATATATGTGGTCTTCCATCAATGTGCCAAAGTACTGCCCTGGAGGAAAATAATCTTTAGTGACTTGCTGGTACTTATCTCACTTCCACCTCCTGTTCAAGCACGGAGATATTATGACTGGTAGGGAACACCTCACTGACTCTGACTACAGCATTATGGCAGCAGTGGTACTAATGGCCTGGGATTCTGGGTGGGCAAACTGAGGCTTTCCTTGAGAATTCAGCTATGTGTGCAGATTATGAAAATAAAACCAAGAAAAAGATAAAAAGAAAAGAATAAAAGAGAAAAACAAATAAAAAAGAAACTAGGAAATCTGTCCACATTCAAAAGTCAGACATCAGGTCAGGGACCTTCCAACTTTTCATCCACCTTTATTAGCATGTCTCTAAAAGGGCAGGGCTTGAGTCAAATTATTTTTCACATTTTATCTAATTTACTGCTTAGGCAATTGTTCAGGTGACTGTCTTGTTATTTTTGTCTGAGAATGGGTTACATAACTTTCTTAATTTTCACCAATTGCTCTACAAGATTAACCTATATATTCTGCTTGGAGCAATAAATTCCACTAGGTGTCAGGATAACTAAAAATTACATGCTGCAATTGTAATTAAGCATATACTTAAGGGCCTTGCCAAATCACTACCCATGTAAACCCATGGACTCTTAGAATAATCTAGCTAACTGTACTTGTATCCATACTAACTTTAAGATGCATGTAGCAGCACTTAAAGCAAAGTCACACCTTTTGTTGAATATGAAGTAATCTAACTAAAAGACAAATAATTATAAAGCATATTTCATCTTGTTTTTGCTTTCCTGCATGTTGCCTTCACCATCTTCTATTTCTTAGATCTCAGCATGCTCTCTGATTTCTATAGTTAGGCCTTCTTTCCAAGAGAGGGATAAAATCTTCTTTCAAAACAAAGTATTTACTGATTCTTTTAAATGAGACTGAAGATCCTGTAAGCCTTGAGCTTTTGCTACTCTTCCTCATTCCTACCCTGGGAAAATAGCAATTTACTGCTCACCCTTTTCCTCTCTTAGAAAAGCTTAAGTATTTTGAAGTTGTTTTTTTTTTTTCCCCAAATCTTTACATTTTCATTTATTGGAAAGGGAGAAGAGTAAGAGCTAAATGTGTGAGGCAATAATGCAAATATCTGTTGTTGAGACAGAGGACCAAGAACAATCAACTTAAAATCTTAAGCATCTTTGTTAGCCAAGAGTAATATTCACTGCACACTCCTCAAATCTTGCTCCAAAGAAAAGAGAATTAACATCCTCAAAGGCTTTCGGTGTTCATCACTGTATGTATCTCTGTTCCACAAACATGCATATATCTTGTAGCATCTCTGCAAAGTAAATGTTATCAGCTACAAAGGCAGAGATAAAATTCTGCAAGCTTCGCGCCTTCTACTTTAGGACTAATTTTTCACAGTACAGGAGCTAACCAGTAGTACTCCGAAGGTTCAGCATTTGGCTCTCAGAGACTTCATTTACACTTGTGAATGCTCAGAACTTCTGAGCAGTAAGAGGTGTGCTGAGTCAGACAACTAAAATAAAGTACAGGAAGGTGATGATTTACCCATGGGAAATTTGTATGAAGTGATATGATCATCATCATGTAAGTTTTGCGTGATAAGGTAATTTATACTTACCTACTGTAATTAGGCAGCCTGACTCCTTCTATTCCTGACTCATTCACAACAGGCCTTTTGTAAAAAAATATAGGAGTTCTACACAGTTGCAAACAGGTTCACCCAACACAACTGAAGGATGGAGGGGAGAAAAAGGGACCAGATATTTCACCTCTAACTCTGTTGTGATGCACAAGCTCAGGATTAAAGAAGCCTTTAACTCCTGAGTTGTTGCATTCTTAACAATGTGTTTCAAAATACACACTTTGTACAAATATTTTATTTCCTACATAAAGCTACATTGTTAAAAACAGAATAGCAGTTGACTACTCAAAACATTGAACAGAGGTTATTCCACCGGCAGCCCTCATCGACAGCTCTTCCCCCACCGAAGCCCATCGAGGTTTCTTTGCTACTGTTGCACATTCATTTACTATGTTAACGTGCTTTAGGACGTGCTCCTCTAAGAAGTCACGTCTTTTCCGACGCTCCTGGGAACCCACAGAAGATATTTGGTGGAGTAAGCCCTCAATAGCAGTCAAATCATGCCGGTGGATTTGTCATTACTTAGAAGAGCTGCATGATTACTTTCTCTGGAAAGGAGATGAGAGACAGTAGTAGGGTGTTCTAGGACTTCTCTCTGTCCTTCCCCCAAAATACATGTTAATACACTAATATACCAAATTTTATCATCTATGCTCCTGAAGTCCTCTTTAAAGCAGGAGCCTCGGGCATATTGGAATAAATAATTCAATACAGCACAGTGAATTTGTTAGTATTACTATCTATCAAATAGTGATTAAATCAACATCAGTCATTCAGGACAAAACAGGGTAAAATAACAATCACCAGTCTGTATTCACTCATTCAGAAAAATCTCATTTTGACTCACCGTCTACAGAGATCTTTATCTTTGATAAGACTCATTCCCACAGAGATCACCCCTTGAATAGAGGTCAGCGTCAGTTTCTGAGAGATGATTTTAGACCCTGATGTTGTACCTTGTAGTGGATTCTCTCTAAATTAGTTTGTAGCTCCATGAGTGTATGCACTCTGATTAACTGCACCTAGACAGTTTTCGCCCATTACTGAAAAAAATGTTGACATTTGAAAATCCTGCTGAGGAGAGACTGCATTGCTCTCTACAGCTACCTCAAAAGACACTGCAGTGAGGAGGGTGTTGATCTCTTTTCTCAGATGAAAAGTAATACTGATGACATTGTACTTTTACTGAACAGGAGCAATTCTCATATTTTTATTTAATATTCTTTCCGATTCCATTAGAGTTGCTGGGAAAGGAAGGAGTCTTGCGTTGTGCCAGAAAAGTTTTAGGTTGCACATTAGGAAGAATTTCTTCATGGAGAGGGGTGGTTAGGCATTAAAGTAGGCTGCACTGGGAAAAAAAATGAAGTTGCCATCCTTGGAGGTATTCAAGAAACATGTAGATGTGGCACTAGGGGACGTGGTTTACAGATGGGACTCAGAAGGTGAGGCTGATAATTGGAATTAATGATTTTGAAGGTCTTTTCCAACCCAGATAATTCTGCAATTCTACAATCTTGTCTCTAGGACTCCAAGAATTGAACAAGCTTTTCCTCAATCCACATTTTCTCACTCAAATAAGAAAAACTGTTGCTCTGCTCCTTGAAGTTACTGCAGTGTCCATGGCCTGGATGCAAAGCCTCATTATACTGATGTCATTGTGCTTTTACTGAACAGGAGTAATCCTCCCATCTTTATTTCATATTCTTTCTCGTCTCATCAGAGTTGCTATGAAGCACAAATCTTTGTTACTGAAGAACCATGGAGGACATTGGCAGAGGCCAAATAAGGATGAAGAGCAGAGTTTGTTACAATTAAAAAAAAAAATTCTCAAAAGAGATCAGACAAAATATTAAGTTTTTTAGAACTACATTTTACTAAGTAATTCTGTTTGGTAGATTTCTATCAGCTTGAAACAGTTCAGTCATAAAGATGTTTCACAGTGTCACCCTGAAGCATTTGTAACTGATCTCTGTGACTATTTTAGACCTTGGTGCCAATGGACTCAAAAGAAAGAAGTTTATGAAAGGAGCACTAAGGTCAACAATGTGCTGAGTAAGCATGGTATAAACAGGAAGAAATAGCTGAAAATCCCAGATTTAGCAATATGCTGTGGTAGAGACAGACCAATCAACATCCTGAAACTGAACAGAGATTTCAGTTCTGGCAAGACTAGTTTAATATATGAAAATGAGATCTGATTTTTTGAGAAAAAAATATTTTTGATAGCCTTTTCTAGCACCAATCAAATCCACTCAATTTAGAATCTAATTTCTTTCATCCTTTTGCATCCCAACTGAACTCAAGGTGATGAATTTCATGACTTCCCTTCCTCTTCAGCAAACAACTGTGTTCTACTAAGTCATTGTTACTGTGTTCTACTAAGAAAACTTCAAAGGTACTTCTCTCAGATGGCAAAGATGTGCAAAAAAGCTACCACTTTATTTTGAATAATTGCCTTTTCCCTGAAAATATGTTGTTGTTGTTGTTGTTTTCCCCTAAAAGTGCAGTCTTAAATTAAAATGCTAGATACAAATTCTCACACTGCCTGCTTCAGGTTGTTGACCACTTCATTCAGAGCACAAAGCCACTGCAGAATGACTCATCTGCAGCTGAATAATGTCTCTCTCTTGCCTCTGGTAGCCCGCAGCAGTCTGCAGCTTGTGCCTTCCGGAAGCTAAGATTTACCCCATTAAAGCCTTTGTTTGGAAAGCCATCACTTTGAAAGCTAAACAGCAAAAATAGGGAGTAAATGAATTAAAAACATATCTTTTGAGATCTAATCTTCTCCAGAAATTCAGGACTAAAACTTACCCGATCTCAGTATTGTTGGGAGATATCAGTCCAAATCTGACTACTGTCAGATAGAAAACTACACAACTGCAACTCAGGCCTTGCTTCTCCTAGTTCTTAATGGACTTGGCAACACTTTTGACTTGTCTGCTCTTTTTTGAGAGTGGAGAGGTCTTTATCTGTTTTGTGGTTAGACATTTGGTTAGATATAGCAGCCTAGCTAACCATAGGAAACCAAAACAAACTGAGCAATATAAAGTGTATTTTCTCATCATCGGTAATACCTGACAACTACTTTAAAACATATTGCTTGTCAGGAATGTTAATGCAATATCATAAATGCCTCACAGCATAAGGGTTCACAGATTGCTGTTTTTATTGCCATTCCTGAATTTCTATCAGAAGTGAGAATAGCTTGAACATGCTCCTGTTACTGAGAAGATTGCAGAACTTTGGTGTGACTAAGAAGGAGGGGAAGAAGTACCACAAGCCACCCCGAACCCTGCATAAACTCTTCTGCGGAAGTCACAGGTAGTGTCTCTGATTCCTCCTGTAAATGTCCAGTTCTGGCACAACCTATGGCTGACAATTGTTTTCCTTTTTGCAGCCATTAACATCTTTACTGCAGTGGTGCCCAGCTGCTGCACAACTGTTGCACCCTCCTTGCTCTATTTAACCATCCATCGCTTTTCTTTATAAAAAGAACAAACTTCCTCTTCTCTCTCTGTTCTCTGAGAAGATGTAGTTTTGCTTATGAGTAGCCATAAGACTGTGAATTCCAAAGGATATGTGGTTACAGAGGATCTCTCTAGGTATTTGGATCTAGTTTTTTATAAATAAGCCCCAAAAATGATCTCTGAGTGCAAAATGTGCAGGCCTTGTTTTTGTACTCTAAATGTTATCCTCTCACAGATAGAGCTTTTTGTTTTTCTTTTACACTGGAAACACTTTCAAGTTTAAGGAAAAGGCGAAACCGCAGGGAGTATATATATATATATAATATATAATAATAATATAATATTATAATATAATATAATATATAATATATATTATATTATTGTAATATTTTATTATTATATAATTATATATTATATTATAATTATATAATATTATATATATTATATAATATCATATAATATTTATATAATATAAAATAATAATATATAATATATATTATTTTATTTTATATATTATATAATATATAAAATATAATATAATATATATATATTATATTAAATATATAAATATATATATATAATTTATATATTATTTTATATATATATATAAAATTACGTTTTGAATGCCTACACATTACAGCCAAAGGATGCCTGGGACAAACCTATTACTCACATTTAAAAAATACATACGATGTAAGACAAAAATCACTTGTTTTTGCTGTAGGGTTTGCTGAAGGATTGTCAGGTGTTGGTAATAGTTCTTAAGCGTTCAATACTCAAGGCTGCTGAAATACTAACAAACAGTTTTCTTCCTTGTGCTTCTGCATAGAAAAATAGAAGATTTTGAAAATTAACCAAAGTACTTAGCCTCTCCTTTGTTCAAGTTCCTGACTTTCATGACTGTCATGTTCTCATCTCACTTGCTCTTCCCTCTTCCAGTAAGTTCTTCATCAAATTAGGGAAGAAGAAGCTATTATAATAATTCTCCACAGTTTCTGTATGAAAACTAAGCAAAGGTAATGGAGACCGACTTATCCAGTGAGGGAGTGCCTTCTAAGAAGGTCTTTTGTGTTCCATGTCACTGTACAACAAATGATCTTGGACAGCATTTTCTCATTTTATTTAGATCTCCTCCAAAATCAGTCTAAATTAAGTGATGCTTCAACCACACCCTTATTTTTAAATAACTTTCTTGTATATGCAACTTACACAATTTATTTAGATTGCTGTTTATAGGCAATGTAAAAACAGATGGACTGGACATATTCTGAACTTCCACCTGCCTTCTTTGACTTATCTAACTACCACAAACTAAATCTTTTGAGCTAGAGATCATTCTGATGTCTACTACTTGCCCAAACACTCTGCTTTCCCAAGACCTACCCTTAATAGCACAGCAGCTGTGCTTGTAGACTTCTCAGGCAGCAAGGAGTTTAAGATCACAAAGTGGAAGGACTGAAGGAAATTGGTATCAGGACCATACTGATGGAACAGAGACCACAGCAGTGTTTATTTCAGCTCCTCACAGAGGAAATAAGGACTATTTACAAGCTAGTCCAAATCCCTCTCAGTCCCATTGTTTAAATACTAGAATTGATTCACAAGACAAAAAATGCTCTGCGTTTGACAGACACAAATACCAGAGAAGTGAAGCATGCAAGTAATCTATCTAGATGTAGTAGGCACTATTCAGTACTCTTTTTTTATCAGTAATCTGAGTGAGATGCTTACGTAGGTAGAAAATGTGACTGCCCAGCTGTTGCTTCAGTACCTGGGCCTTCAAACCAGCCCTTCCATCCAAATTAGTTTTAGCTATGCATGTTTTCAGCTAGAAAGAGTATGCCTGCCAGTGACAAATAGTTTTTTCATGAACAGTTCAAAAAAGTCCATGGAGTACATACCCACAAGGCAGTAGGTGTACATTCAAGCAATGAGTACATTTTGGGGATTGAAATACAGTTATGGACTTTAAGAGGAGCAGGATGGGAAGACTAGTTTAAAAATCAGTATATAAACAGCCTCAAATTGGAGATGCCACAGTAGAATTTATTCTAGGACAAAATATTTTAAAAAGCAAAGAGTGCTACTTAGGTAGTAGAACAAAGCCACAAGCTTCTTACAGGGCACTTTGCACTGAATATCCCTTGTGCAAGTTAGCTATTAGAAATTACTTTAATCAGAAAGTAATATGATAGAGAAAAAATTATTATATTTTTAATCTGTATTCATTATGTATATAAATATGCAATGATATAAAACCAGTGGAAAGAAGGCTGCAAATGAAATAGAAATGGGAATACAACTACTATCAGTGTAATCCCTTTTAGACCTCTTACATGCTTTCAACTCACACAGGTATATGTTATTATTTGCACATCCTGACTTTATTTTTCTAAAAACTCTAATACAATATTATTCTGACAAATGTAAATTTATACCAATGTTTTAAATTTATTTAGGATTTAGGAAGTAATTCAATCATTTTGTTAAATCCTGAGCAGTAACATTAAAGATCATGTTTCCATGCTGATAGTGCTTTTATATAATTTGTCCAAAGCACAGTAAATCGAAATACATTCTCTGAAGTACCATACTAATGTTCTCAAACACAGTAAATAAAACGACTCCTCGTCTTTGTAAGCAACCTGTTTTTCTTACTCCTTGAAACTGCTAATGATCTTGTAAAGAACGTAAAAATGCCTCTGACCAAAACAATTTAAAGATCATCACTTACAAATTCTGTGCTCTTACTACTTCCTGCAATAAATGTATCACATGAGCTATAATAAATGTTTACATAGCAACAAAGTGCCTTTGCTAGTGATCAAACAGCAAGCTGCCACCTGCTTTCAGACCAAATAATGTCCAAGCACTGCAAAAAGTCATGTGAAGAATTTAAGCACTCAACTCTCACTCGAGAGTGAGTTAGTTGCTACTTACAGAAATATAGCTGCTATAGTTTTGCAGAACAGGGGATGAAACGTTTGACATTTTTTCAACAATGTGACCTACAATGTTCATTGACATTTAGGTGACATTGGATCTATATGGATCTACACTGTAGTAGGCGACCAGCACTACACAGAATCAAAATGAAATACTGTTACTGATGAAAAAAAGATCTTTTTTTTTTCTTAAGTAAAGCAAGTCTCAATACATTTCTGCAGTGCAATACATGGACAATGCGTTTCTGTTGTCCAACACACACCCACTGTACCAGAGAGTCCGGATATAGTGCCTGAATAGTATTCTTTTGTTTCAAGGGACAAAACAAGGTTACCTGTCATTGAGGGTAACACAAAACTTAATATCAGTGTGTGTTAAGGCAGCTCAAATATTACTTTCAACCCATTATTTTTTGCATTTCTAACTTAAAAAGAAATAAACACATTGCAAGAAAGTTTCTGCACTTGAAATTACTGAAACAGACGAGCTATAGCTGTGTAAAGACAAACCGTGATTTTTTTTTTATTTTCCTAAGCCCTTGCTATTCCTGTATCTAAAACACCTCTCTTGCAGAGCAGTACAGAACTAGCCACCATGAAAAGGGATGGGCTTTATTTTTTCTGTGTGTGTGTGAAAGTGCTCCAGTGTAATCATGAAGTATGAGTGAATTATTAGACTCAAGTTACACATTAAGAATATGAGCAGCATGCTATTGCCAAAAGGCATTCGATATGCCTCCAGCACATCTGCAGTCTTAACTGTAGAGCAGTTTGTGCCATTGCTTCTCTGCGTTTATGCCCAGGTACGCTGTCCTAAGTGTCTTGGTTCCTTGTGTCTCCAAAGGCTGGAGGAGTAGTGGGCTTCTGCCTTACGATGCTTTCAGCATAGGGAACTTCTACTGAAAGTGGAACTCACGTGAGATTTTTAAGGAGGTGGAAGAGATGGGTTATAGAACCATGGAACCACAGAACACCCCGAGTTGGAAGGGACCCACAGGGACCATGGAGTCCAGCTCCTGGCTCCACACAGCACCACCCACACTCATCTTTGTTCGAGAATGGTGACGGCACTTTTGGGTGTTAGTCCGGAATGCAGACAAACACATACAGTCAAAACAAATAGAAATAAACTTGAGTGGTTGTTCGCAGCTTCGGCTTCAACCAAAGCGAGCACATGGAACATCGTGAGTTGGAATTAAACCCCGTTCCCTTCTCAGCGTGTGAAGAAGTGAAACCCCGGAGATGTGCAAATGGAGGTCGCGCTGTGTCAGAGGCGTTTGGAACGTGTGTGTGTGGGGAGGGGGGGGGGGCCTCCAAAACCAAATGGCAAAACCCGCGGCTGGCACCTCCCGCCGGGCCCTCGCTGCCCACCGCCCGGCGCCGCCCGTTGGCCGCTGGCGGCCGTTAGCCGGGAGGGGCGGCACCGTCGGCGGGGAGCGCTGAGGAAAACGAAAGCGATAAGGGCAGGCTGCGAGCGGCGGGGCGGGGGATCCCCGCGGGAGCTGGAGACGGAAAACACGCGTGGGGCGGGAGGGTGGGGCCGACCCGAGGCGGCCTCGGTGACTCCCCGCGGCTGTGGGCGCCGATGCCCGGGGCAGGGAGGCCGCGGGACATGCTGTGCTTTATGCCCGGGGTGGCTGTCGTGCCCGCGCTGCTTGTCGGCTGGTCCTCGGCCGCCTTCATCATCTCCTATGTGGTCGCCGTGCTGGCGGGCCACGTGGAGCCGCTCGTCCCCTACATCAGGTGAGGAGGATCGGGGGTACCGGGGTGCGGGGCTCCGCGGGCAGAACCGTGCTTCACCCGCGCTGCCCCCTCACGTCCTGCGCCCACGGAGCCAGGGGATCTACACGCTGGCAGATGTGCAAAAAAGGGCCTGGAAGAGCTTTTGGCTGGAGCCACGGTGCGCTGCTGGCCTGATCCTAGGGAAACTGAAGCTGAATGCTCTGTACTAAGTAGTGTAAATGCAGTTTTTTGTTGTTAACATAACTTCAGAACTGGGCCAAAGTGCAACAGATGGCAATGTGACTTGGAGACCCACAACTGGCTTTTTTAGGAAACAAAAAATAGGCATTTTTGAAATCGCACCATAGGAATGATGGGTATAAAAGTCTAACCAGGAGATGGGTGGCTGTCCAGAGAAGGGCAGCAGAGCTGTGAGCGGTCTGGAGCACAAGTCTGATGGGGAGCAGCTGAGGGAACTGGGGCTGTTCAGTCCGGAGAAGAGGAGGCTCAGGGGAGACCTTGTCGCTCTCTACAATGACCTGAAAGGAGGTTGTGGCAAGGTGGGGGTCGGCCTCTTCTCTCACATAACAGTGATAGGATGAGAGGTAATGAACTTAAGTTGAACCAGAGGAGGTTCATGTTGGATATTAGCAAAAAAAATCTCAGAAAGAATGGTGATGCACTGGCTGCGCAAGGAGGTGGTGGAGTCACCATCCCTGGAGGTGTTCAAGAGCCGTGTGGATGTGGCACTGAGGGACATGGTCAGTGCGCATGGTGGGGATGGGCTGATAGCTGGACTAGATGACCTTAATGGTCTTTTCCAGCCTTAATGATTCTATGATTCTATTCTATGACCAGTTTGTCTTTTTTAATATTTACTCTCCTGATGCCTAGTCAGACTAGATATTAAAAAAAATTCTTTACCATGAGGGTGATCAAACATTGGAACAGGCTTTGCAGCAAGGTTGTTGATGTCCCATGCCTGCCAGTATTTAAGATGTATTTGGATACTGCCCTCATGCTAGCTTGGTTAGCTCTGAAGTGATCAGACTGTTGCACTCAATGATCCTTGTCAGCCCCTTCAATTGCACTATTCTGTTCCATTCCATTCCATTTTAGATTTAGAATAGATGTTAGTGGGGAACTTTTCACTGAGTGGGTGGTAAGGCATTGGCACAGGCTGCCCAGACAAGTTGTGGATGCTCTGTCCCTGGAGGCATTCAAGGCCAGGTTGGATGGGGCCCTGGGCAACCTGATTTAGTGGTTTGCAGCCTTGCTCATGGCAGTGAATCAGAACTAGATGATCTTTGCGGTCCCTTCCAACCCAAGCCATTCTATGATTCCATTCCATTCCATTCCATTCTGTCCCATTGCCTTAGTCATTGAAGAACAGTTTTGTAAAATCATTGCTTATACAGATTTGGTTAACATTTAAATCCGAATAGTGAAATTACTAGCATTTGTCTTTTTACAGATTAAAGGTGAGACAGAAATCTGAGAATTGGTTTTGATATCTAAAGAAGCTTTTCAATTACATCTTTCAAAATATATCTATGAAAAATGCCTTGACAGAATCTATGAACACATGTAATTTTGTAAGACTGCTAACCTGAGTTGTACGTACACTTAAATTCGCTTGAAAGTTAAGGTCTGCGAACATAAACAAGTGAGATGGTGCAACCCACTGCAACCCACAAGACAGCTGAGCTTCATTCAAACCGAGCCAAAGAAAATTGGGCTTCACATTTATGTCGTCCTTCTTAGGATCATCTGCTCAAATATAGCTCTTAGAAAGCCTTGTTCTTGGACATGCAAATATCATCTGTAGCCTCAACAATCATAGTCACGATGCCATTCTCCTCTGCTTATATACAGTTTTACTGACACAAAAGTGCAATTTATCCCATGTTATCCAAGGAAAATAAACCATTTGGTGTAACTGTGTCCATGCTCAGTATATGGTTTGTGCTCAGAAAGACTTTGAGGTTTTATAATAAGAAATTTGATGCCAACTCCTCGAGTAAAACGTGAGTGAATAGGGCATATTTTATGTGTAACTGTATTTACAGTCAAGTTTTTGACAGCATAGATACGTTGCTTGTGTGATTCTTTTTAAAGCTGCAGATCAAACCAAGAAGTCATAGCTGTAAAACTCTGATGAAGGTATCACAGCTGCCGTAGTTAAATCAAAAAGAAGCTGTGTGCAGGTAATACCTAACTGGAAAAACTAAAACAAAACAAAACAAAACCCTAAAACACATTCTTATCCTTCAGCTAAGGAATAACTATAAATATCCATGCACCTTAAAAAAAAAAAAAAGCAAACAAGACAGATGAAGCATTTTCAGTAATAAAAAAACCCAAACAAATGCAATATGTCAGGCCATCTGCACTGTCTAGCAAAAAACTTTTTTTTAAGAGATGTCTTGTTTATTTTAATAACTTTTAATACAACATTTGACTAGGGATTTACATTGACCGTTGGTGAATTTTTAATAGTTCTAAAAATGTATGATCTAGGCATATGATCTTTGTAGAATGTGCTCTTAGGAATACTATTATTGCTCCCATGTACTCAGGCCAATACTCATAGTTCATACGCTTATTTTGCACATCATTGCTTTGGACTGAAAATCTGAATCATGGGATTAAGAATGTGATTTAGTGAAACTTAGTGTGATAAAAAGAAAGAGGAAGAATGTTGCAAGATTTGAATTGTGCAATTTCTTAAATGAAATAGAATTTGCATGGGGAAATTCCTGTTGGACAAAGGAGACAAGTATTGACAATTTTCAGTTCAACATTTCTCAAATTCTTTAGATTCGTAAGTAACCTATGCATGCCTTCAGGTAACTTGTTCATTGTATTTGTTTACCATGTGACAGCTGTCTCAGTGAGAGGAAGACCACATTTACATTTCCCAGTGAAACTGTGCCTATGTCAGAATATAGTCTTGCTACCTTGAAATTTAAGTCTTCCGTTTGGAGGGAAAGAGTTTATGATGTCTATGCAGAAAATATGACTATGATGATGAGTCTTTTGGCCCTAAAATATTTCTTCCCTGTCTGCTCTATTTTCTCTTCTTTCAACTCTTTAGAAGACCATTGGACTTGGAAGAATTCTGCGACATGAGATGGTGATTCAAATGCTGTCATTTTCATGCTACATTTCTCATCTGTCCATGACGTGCTCACCTGTGCACAACTGCAAATAAATGAGCACAAGCTTTTGTTTCACATGTGCTTTTTTTCTTCCTTTTCTTTAAAAGACAATTACTGTCACTGAATACCTTTTTTTTTTCCAAAGTGACAGACCAGAACTAAAACAAAAATATATCTAAGTATTCATGTAGCCTTAGGGATATCTTTAGTGGAAAACGGGGTATTAGAAAGATTGTGTACTTTCTAAATATATTGCAGATATGATATAATATACTTGGTGTGAAAAAACTTGAAAGCATACATCTAAGATTATTGAGTTTGAAAGTCTACAATAGCAAAATTCACCCGTAAGTCTTTCACTCAAGAGAAGCTTTAATTGAAAAAATGACTGGAGATCCATGCAGTTTCAGGTTATTTGGATTGCTCTTATGACGTGAAGTGTTCCAAGAACTTCAAATGGCTGCTTTCTTTGCATGTGCCAATTCCATTCTCTTCTCACCTACACCCTCCAAAAGCTTTGAAGTGATCACAATCCTGTACTTAGCACAGAGCAGCCTCTGATTTGCAAAAGTCCTTCAAGATTGTCACAAGTGGCCCACTGTTTAAATGCAGTCCTTAGTTGTATTTATGAAAACACTCCAGAAAGATGAGGAAAAGATGTGAAGTTCAAGGTTAAAAAATTTGCTAAATGAAGCAAGGATTAAGATGGTTTTCTGAAGTGTCAACAAAATAATGGGAGTCACCATATTGCTTTCATCAATTCCGTATCTAAGAGAAACAACTAATACAGGATACAAGCTGCAACAAGTCTTCAGAAAGCATTACATGAAGAAAATACGTATGAGTAGGGATTCTTAGTGCTTGAGAAGTTGTGGAAACCTGTCTAAAAGATGGAGTGTCCCAAGTCTTTGTTGTCTGAACATCTGGAAGCTGTCACATCAAAAGGAATGAAGAGATTGTTCTGTTTTGCATCACCTTGTAATAGAAAAGGGTTCTCCCGGCATTCTAAGCTTCCTCCCATTCTTTATAAATCGTATTAGCAACTGATTATTCAAATGCATCTACAATGTGTAAGCAGATTACAATGTAGTTTCATGATAAAAATAAATATTTTGGTGTGGTCATAATTTTCTGTCTTGAAGTTAACAAAATTGTCAACATCTTTCTATAAAGGGGTTGTGTATGCAGAGAGAGCTTTCTCTTTTGGCTGCTAGAGCACAGGCACTCAAGATGAGCGCCGGTCATTTTGTCTGCACTCAGCAGTAGGTTTTGACATTCAGCATGAAAACTAATCCAACCTCACTGCTGGAATGAAGAGGATTTAACTTCTTGAAACATGTTGAAAATCTCTAGACAGTACCTACTTGCCTCATCATATACCTAAGAGAAAGTTTCATTCTCAGAGTCTATGTTCAGTTTCCACTGAACATTAGCATTAGCTAAAATCCTCACTTGTGTTTATGAGAACAGCGTTCCTTGGCTGCCTTTGTTTACAGTGCACAGCCATGTTAGTACTCATGAGTAAATTACACCACAGCCTCTCGGTAGTGGTGAGTGACTGAAAACCCAGTCAACACCCGAGTTATGTAAGGGTTTATGAGCTACCTATTTTCTATTGGCTTGACCAATAGAATCTGATCTAGTAGATATTCTCAGCTGACTGTGTGACAAGAAAAAAGAATGCAAAGAGGTGACGGCAGTGCTGTATTCTAATTTACATAGGGCACTCACATAATCAAAAAGAATCCTGCTTGAGGGGACTTGAACCCTCATCCTCCCAGGAGCATGCCCATCCTGCTAGGCAAAGGCATTCTCAGGTATGACTGTTAACTCATATGTAGGGAAAAGAGGGAAAAGGATTCTATAATGAAGGTATTCCATCTTCTAGGCAACACACATTTTCTATAGTTGACATTTTTCATATGTATGTATTTATGTATATACATTCTGTGGATATTTTCACACTAACACTCCATTTCTCTGGCCCAGGGAGCTTCTAATTATCTGCTGTAAGGGCAGTTCGCTTCAGCAAAAGAAACTTTCAACACCTTGGAACCAGAGTACTCTTAAGCTGTGTCTACATTACAAAGTTAAACAATGCCTAGGAACATTCCCAGGCATTGGAGCACAGTTGCTCTTCTGGGGTGCCGTCCTTTGAAACAAGTTAGGAAATTAAGCTTAATTCTCTAACATTTTAGGATACTGAATGGCATTAGATAAGTTTATCACAGGGTTAGTTTAGTGGATAAAATAACATTTGTATCATCATTTATGTCATTTATGATCAAAGCATTGCCATCTGCCACATCTATGCATATTGCGTACAGAAGAGGAAGGAATACAGTTCAAATATTATCATAGAATCATAGAATAAGGTTGGAAAAGACCCAAAAGATCATCCAGTCCAACCATCCACCTACCACCAATAACCCCACTAAACCATGTCTCTCAACACTACATCTAAACGTTTCTTGAACACCTCCAGGGACGGTGACTCCACCACCTCCCTGGGCAGCCCATTCCAGTGCCTGACCACTCTTTCAGAAAAGTCGTACTTCCTAATGTCCAGCCTAAATCTCCCCCGGTGCAACTTGAGGCCTTTCCCCCTCATCCTGTCACTAGTTAGAAGAGAGAAGAGGCCAATGCCCAGCTCACTACAACCTCCCTTCAGGTAGTTATAGAGAGCGATAAGGTCTCCCCTGAGCCTCCTCTTCTCTGGACTGAAATGCTCAAAATATGTGATTTCTTTCTAAAATCAAAGGTTCAGTACTACAAATAGAGCTTCAGGATGCTGCAGGTGTTTAAATGTCTTACATACATAACATCAGTTCACACAAGCTACATTCCTCTCGGGGTTTCATTTGTGCATCTCATTTATGTTTTACAGATCTCAATTAACTTTTAATTTCTTCTCTCTCTTCTTGCTTTAGTGATACTGGAACTAAACCTCCAGAGAGTGGTATCTTCGGTTTTATGATTAATATTTCAGCACTTTTAGGTATGTATAAGCTACTTGATCTGAACACAGAAAAGAAACATAAACTTGCAAATGTTCTTAGCTTGCATTGCAGTCCATAAAATGTTCAGCAAAAAAAATACTCTACAGTTAAATGGTTGCATATCAGTGATAAGGAAATCCCTTACAGAGAGTGAGGTGCTCACCAGTAATGTCACCCTAGTGGCCCTTCTGTCTCTTTTAAGAGTATCTCATCAGTGCAAAGTAGTCATTGTAACTGGAAATAAGATGTGGAGGAAAGATGGCATAATTATTATGCTCTAACTGAATGCTTTTAGGAAAACATTAGGTTAAAGAATACTGCAGCAAGATAAAATGGCATTAAGGAAACACTTAGCTTCTGTGAAGATGCCTACTCCTCTACTTTATCTGCTTACCTTGAATGAGAAAGTTTGGCAGTTTCTATTCACTTCTAGGGGACAGAGGATCGATAGCTGTGTAACTGAGCATATGGAGTCTGTGATGGCCTTCATGCAGAGTAAAATCCCACATTTCACCTTTTCAAAGAGCCTCATTCCATCATATTGCCTAGTTGAATTTCATTAACGTCTTCGAACCTGAACAATGTTAGGTGATTCATTTTTCTAGCTGTAGATAGAATGAAACGATGTTCTGTGTTATCAAACTGAATTACAGTATTGCTTTTTTTCATGGAATCCAGACTACATTTTATTATATGCTAATGAATCATGTTCTTCTAATTCAGTAGAGGATTTTGTCAGGAGTGAGCTACATACAGGGGTCACGTAGGCTGCAGTAAAATCTCTGTGTAATGGTTTGGAGCCTTGGTTGTGTGAAAGAGTAGCCAGAACTGCCCCAAAATTTTGTGAATATTTTCTGAATACACAGGTAGTTACCTTTTTTTTTTTCTGTTTACACATTATGAAAATGTATTAGTTCTTCAGGGTGTCCATTATAAAAAAGATGTAGTTCTAGTACAAAATTGTATATCAGAGCAGAATGATTCTCCCACTTTCAGCTTATGGTTCTTCTCCCTGTAACAGCTGTTCCAAATGTGGAAGGCCAGTGCCTGGTATTTCATATAGCATTCAATTTCATATTTTTCTTTAACCGATTTGCAGTTCTTTCTAAATAACGTTGATATGGAATGTTGAGTTTAAGATGTTACAATAGTTGCACAATTAAAAGCAGTGTTATTTATTGCATTACACTTATAATTTAATTCTGTATGTAAATTTGTTAGAGGGCAAGATATTGAAATGTAAGAGATACATGAACATTGAAAAAAAATGTTTTTTTTTTTAGGTGCAATTACAATGTATATCAGATATTTAATAATAGAGAAGCAAAATGAATCATTGCACTTTGTTAGGTCTTCATGCAACACGTTTTCATTATGTATTGGACTGATGGGTTGTACTGGAATGGGCATAGTTGCAACTTTTCAGGTATGATCATATTTTCATATCATAAATAGCATTAAAGGTTTTTTAGCAGTTAAAAGTAGAATAGATCCAAATGGTTAACATTATCCCAGTATGGATATTTGTCAAGTGGAGCAAGAATCTGTTTCTTGTTCCTGGCTTTTTTCAATAGCTTTAAAATTACAGACTTGGCCCTGTAAACTAGATTTTTTTGTTATATATCTACATCAGTAAAGGTTTCAATGTGTGCTTATCTTGTAACATGTCTTTATATATATATATTATACATATATATTCTTCATCTCAGAATCAAATCAAGTATAATCAGATAGTAGTTTGAGATATTGCCTTTAAATCCGTGAGAATGGCTAAAATATTTATTTTGAAGGGTGATCTACTTTGAGAAATGTTTTGGTAAAGACTGTTATGCTCATATAATAACCTGACAAAGAACAGAGAAATAGAAAATGAAGACTGCGAGGACTTCAGCAGCCAACAGAATTTGGAATGTAATCGACGTTATTTTCAAACTAAAATCTCTCAGCTTTATACTGCTATTCTTGCTGTTTTTAGTTTTACCTCCAAGTAGAGCATGTAGAAAGCAAATGCTACAGACTATGCATATCATTCTACTTTTAAATGTCTATTCTCACTGGTTACATTTATATGTGGCACAAAGACGTCAGATGATGGGTGACAGTGTTGCTGGACTCAAATATGAAACAAACTCAGCTTCAATAAGGAAAAGGTAAATAAGGCATGCAAAGTAATTTGGAGAGTCAAGGAAGTAGAAATTTTGCTCTTAATGTTTCAAAAGGGGTCCACTGAAAGTAATAACATTAGTTCTTATCTAACCTTAATTGTCTGTCCTTGCCTGTTCATAGATTCTTCCATACTCAAGTACTGTAGTAGAACTGATTGACATTTCTGGGCATCACTTCATTTTCACTTTTCCTTAAGCAAAATACCTAGTTTGTTGAAAAGACTTCAGAAATACTGCTGGAAATATATAAGGTGTACACTTACACAAATCTAATGCTATTTATGATGAGTATTTTAAGCAGTATAATTAACTGCAAGGTAAGGTACGCTAAGCAGCATAGGATTTTAATGGTATTGCTCTCCGAACACTTAACAAAAGCGAGAATAAGAGTGGTAGAAAACCCTAGCAGTGAATTCTCCAAAAGCAAAAGACCTTCTGGGAAAATAAGTAATGGTCATGAATAAGGTGTTTGTTTCCTATTTTAAATAATGAAATGCCTGACATGGAAATGAAAGACAGTGAAGAGATAGCTTTAAGAATATAACTGGATACAGAAAAGCCTTGTAGCTCTTAATGAATAAGGCAAAACAAAAAGTCAGGTCTCAGTAGGTTTGTTTTTGCCTTTTGGACATTAAACATGATTAAAGAGATCTCCATGTCTTGGACTAGAAGACTTAGGAGGCTTACCACACCAGATGTAGCAAGATCTCCTATCGTTCTGTAGGAGTTATGTGTAATGTGATTCTTAGGGAAGCTGTGCCAGTTTGAAAGGAGCAAGATTGACAGCTGTACCAGAAAAGCTCTATATATTGTATATAGGGCTGAATGTAAAAGCCAGAAATTGTGCTTTATGCTTTTTATACCAAATACTGTCATTTCTGCAAGGAAGGCAAAAAGTGGGACAGAGGAGAAGAAAGCCCAGGTATAAGAGACCACTGCAATGCCTCTGTGAGAAACATGCTTTAAAATCTGTCAGAACTTAATACATCATAGAGAGATAGAAGGGAGATAAGTAGAAAAAAAAGACACAGGGAAAAAAAAGTTCAAACAGAGCGTGTGAACATAACCCTCATTAAAAGAAAAACAGTGGCCTCCTGACAGAAAAGATATTAAAATATAACTTTTAAGCTAATTTATCTGTCTGATACTGGATTTCAGGGTAGCACAACTTAGTGTTCCCATTTTTTTTTAAACATTTATAATACAATAATTTCTTTGGATTCTTAATCTGTTTTGTTACCAGATCTTTTGCTTGTTTGTGTTTTAAATGAGAGAATATTCTATTGTTAGAGTTTTACAAAAATATAAGCCACATGAAGTGATATTTTCACTTGTGGAAATTGAATAAAAGTTACTGATGATGTGGTAAAGAGTGAGAGTAAGAGGGCTGAATAATTCAAGAGATAGACAGTGGAAGATCTTTGTCTCAAGAACTTATTTTCTGTAACACATATTTTTTTTTTTAATATATCTAACCACTTTCCTGAGACCTTGTGAGTAGCCATTGAAGCATAGGGGACAAAGCCATAGCAGTCACAGCTCAGATCAGCTGCCATGAAACCTTGCAATTAGTTAATAGTATGGCCACGCAAATGCAGATTCAACTTTCAATCCCAAAGAATGAAAATCTTTAGCAGAGTAAAGGTAAAAATGAGGTATAAGAATCTCTTAAGTAAAACGCAAGCCAGTTCCTGCTTGTGGAAACAGTAATTGCCAATAACCAACCGCTGAAGAGAAACTGATCTATGCTTTTTCTGTGTTTGACTTTGATCAGGTGGCTTTGGACAAGTTTAGCTTACCTCTCTGAGCTACTCTTTCTCCTTTTTCTTTCATCTTCTCTGTGTAGACTACTCGGAGAAGAGACAGTTTCCTGCTGCTTCTACATGCTCAGCATAATGTAGCTATCATCTTCTCAAGACTCACTGGCTCCTACCACGGTACAAATAAACAGCTAACCACTGTGTTGATTCTCTTTCCAGGAGTTGTCTGTTCCCAGCGTCCATGACATAGGAGCTTTGGTGGCATTTGGCTGCGGTGTTGTATACATAACACTTCAATCTATAATCTCTTACAAGTCCTGTCCGCAATGGAACACTTATTTTGTGTGTCACATAAGGATGCTCATATCTGTAATATCATGCATTTCTTTCATTCCCAGTATCCTTCATAGTGTATCCCACTGCTTTCCCTTTATGCCTTCATGATCTTTAAGTTACACTGTTGCTAATAAAGGATGAAAATGTGATTAGTCTTTGCTTAGGACTCTCTAAGATTTCTGTTATAATAATGCAGATAGCTTTTTGAAACACTATTAATAGCATAAAGATGAGCTTCAGGGTCATTTCAAAAAGATGTATCAATGCCCTGGTGCTCTTCATGGGATTACACGATAATTTAGATAGGAAGGAACATTAGGAAGTCAGCTAGACCAGCTTCCCAACCTCCTTCATTTTAGAGAGGGTTATAGAAGGCCTGCAAAAGTAGGGCACCACTTCCAGAGGAAACCTAATTCACAGACATTCAAAATGCTGTTAGCATACATAAGATTTCCTTTGAGCCTAAGCAGATGCTTCAGTTCATGTTTGCTGGTATTTGGCTTAACTACACGCCTCCGTAAAGACATACTCAACACACTCACTGGATTTTGCCACAGCTTGCTGAAATTAGAGTCATCCCATTGATTTTTTTGGATTTTAGGTCATTTTCCAGTGTTAAAAACTGGTTGCAGTAGATTACCATGTCATCCAGCTACAGTCTGCTTTTGCTTTCAGCAACTGTGAAGTGTGTTTAAAAAGGGCCCCAATCCCGAGAGAAAATTATACAAACATATCAAGGTCCTTATTGTGGACCTACGGAAAATGAGCTCATTTCCCTTCCAACAGTGCCAGGCTCTGCTGCCATAGTCTTCAGTCATCAATTTGATCTAAGTTTTGGAATGTCTCCCCTTACTCTCTGTACTTTGGAAGAACACCTCAAGACCTTTATTTGTACAGAAATATGTTTTGATTGCTAGTATTAGTTCCCCTTTAATGATATACTTCATTTACTATCTTCTTAAAATTTTGATGTGACATTCTGGTTGTTCAGGATCTCTTGTGTTACAGAAGGGGGAAATGGAATCTATTTTTATAAGCAGGCATTTTTGCTATCACTCATTAACTTTTATAGTTTCCTTTACGCTGTTTTTTCCCCAGTGATTGTGTTTGCTTCAAGAATTTCCATGACAAAAATTGATTGGACTCCAAGTGAAAAGGTAAAATTCCATTAGGGAGCCAACTTACTCTGTTTCAGATTATTTGCAGAATTCTGTTACATTTGTCTAAAAGTGTATAGCATTACAGACCCCTCAGAGACTTTAAATAGTACGTTCTCATGAACAGGAGGTCAGTGATCTTTGATTTTTGTTAGTTTACTGTTATTTCTTCATTAGCAAATTGTGGCTAGTTAAAATCATGGATGGGTAAAACTGAAGACAGTTAGACTTTCGTTTTAACTAAGCACTAGAGAATTACCAGTAGAACAAAGTGTGAAAAACAAACATTCTGGTAATGACTTGTTCTACTTCCTTCTGTGGTCACAGTTCTTGAAAATGAATCTCACACATGGAACAAAGGTGAACCAATTTGATTCTGAACTTTTCAAGCTTTTTTGCTGCATTTCTTCTCTCAGTTTTTAGTACTGTTCCTTATTAGTTAATCTTTACTACCTTGGTAAACACTGGGGGGCTGAGCTAAAGCATACTTAAGTCAGTATCAGGTATTTGAATGGTTTTTTGGTGTTCTCAGAATGATTACTATGAAAGGCAAGTTTTATTTTTGGACAAACTTTCCCACATGGAGATATTCAAAAATCAAGTTAAGTAATACAGAGTTTATCCAGCTTAGATTGTTTAATAAAAGCAAATTTGGTACATGTATTTCAACAGTGGCAAGTTAGATTATCTTAGTAATAACTACCGCTTGAGGTTTGTTTTGTCGTTTTTATTTCTTTAATTGAGATGAAAAATTTTTTTTTAATTGAAAAAGATGGTATATTTGTTGATGGCGCATAAATAAACACTTTTCGTTCTGTGTCGTATTACATAGGTCTTTCCATGATAAGGAACAGTCATGCAATGATGGCCATCCATTTTAAACATTGTGAGAATTTCCTCTAAGGGATAGCACTACTGAACACAGTGACTCTGAGTAAAAGTTTTGAACATGGGCATTTTGATATTCCTCACTTATGAACATAATATTTTTCAGGTCAAAATTATATTCGAGCTATGTTTTGATCTTGTGCTAACTGTAATTTTCTTATACGTTGTATTCTTTTTCATAGTAGTGCACAAGACATATTGCTTAATGGGATGTATACATCTTGATAAATGTACTTACTACTCTCAACAAATGAAATCTGTATTAACTTTTATACAATAAGTCATTAGAATGATGAGTCACAAGTCTTAGAATATTTGTTGAATTTATGAAATGTTTCTCATTTAAAAACATCTATTTTTAGAAAGACTTGAACTAACTACAGGTGATTTTACATCCGAAATCAGTTTTCCTTTCCTTTTGAAATAAAATAACATAAAATTTTGTGACAATGCTAGCTATTCGTTTTGTAAAAACAAGCACAATGAATTCTTCGATTGAAAAGAACCATACTTAAATGTGCTGAATATAAGTTGCTTCTAAGATTGTTAGGTTTGTTATTGCTTTTATTTTTTCCTTTATGTTATAGTGATATAGGCTGTATGTATTTGAATGTATCTTTATGTATTTGAATAGTACTGTTTTGTTTAAGTACTGTGAAGTTGGAACTCCTAAACAAGAGACCAAGATCCTATTATATAAGCTTGGAACACATCTCTCCAAGTCATTTATCATCTGAAGCGTATGGATTCCTTTCTTAACTCATACTGGCTTTTAGGGATCACCTTTTTCAAAGCTTCAGAACACTAAACTTCTGACAGACTTGTTGTGAACTCCCAACACCATACTACCTGTTTGCACCTTAAGACTATCTGATCTGTGGCCTGGAATAAAACCTTTTCAACATTCACCATCAGAGGTTACAGATTTAGAAGATGTCGTATATGTAAAAAAATAATAAAAACTGTTTTCATGCCACAGAGAAAAAATAGGAATAGAAAGTTTGTAACTGATCAGGGTTTGTTTACACATACTTTTTAAAGTTTCATATTATTGTGAATCTCCTTTCCCTATGCAAAATAGTAAGAAAAGTTTAATGCCAAAATTTAAGCAGTCCCCCATATTTCAAAATATTCTCTATTTCTGCCATGTACCTCAATGAGAATTTCTATTCTTAAACTTATTTTTATAGTATTTCACATTTTTAACTGTTTTTTTTTTCCTGAAAATTTGTTTTATGTCTCATTCCATCAGGATTATACTTACCATTTAATGAGTGCAATCTGTGAATGGACAGTGGCCTTTGGTTTTGTCTTCTTCTTCTTAACATTCATTAGAGATTTTCAGGTTGGTATCTGAATCTTTTAGCAGTGGCTGATAACTATGAATTGAGTAACAAACGCAACAGAAAATTGCTACTCTTTACCTGAGCTAGAAATGCCAAAGCTATACACAAATTTTCTCAGTTAGAGAACTGATTTCTGCCTACCTAGTGAATATATTTTCCTCTAGGTTTTAAAACAAAAATTAGTATTATAAATCAGTTTAATAGGTGTTTGGTCTTGAAAATGTTTCCATAAATGAGTATCTGTATTTAATTATGGTTTTGTAGAAACAGACCCTTAAAAGAGGATATAATACCAAAATAAATGCTGCAACTCAAACTGCATTTCGTTCTACGCAAGGTATTTTATATAATAATGCACTTTGTTTGAACTACAGCTGCTTCTCTTCTTTCAGTAAATTACATATTTTGATATGTGTTCCCTCATAATGTGAAAAATATCAAATATGTTTTGAAAAGTACTAACATGAAAACACTTTGTTTTGCATAGCTGAAGTGACTTCAGTTTCTGGTGATTCATCAAACCTGACTTTAAGGAAGAGAAAATATTAGATGAGTTAAAAAGAAAACACTTTTATGTGATTTGAGCTTAGTTTCTAAAGCTTAATCTTCCCACATTTTGTTGTTTACTCACCATGTTTTAGCTGCATTTTCATGGGTTTTTAATTCAGTGCAGGGATATAAAGTGCTAAAAATATGAACATCTGAGGCTTAAATTCAGCAAAAGAACTTGTAAAAAAAATTAGAAAACAGTGCTTGTGATAAGTGCCTATTGAGGATGCAACTGTACGTGTTAGGAAGATCATGGTTTCCTTGCCCATCTCAGAGTTCTGGATATTTGATTTGCCCATCACCTAGCTGCATCATCTGAAGGTAGAAAAGACAGAGAAATGCTGTTTTGCATCATAACTAAGAACTATATCATTTGTAGTCACTGTGGACATTGTATCTCATATGTAGGCCTTTCACAAATACCATTTTCTCACACAACTCCCAGAAAGTTAAAAACTTTAGATCCAAGCACTTGCGTAACTGCAGAACTAATTGGGATCACATATGTGAGCCAACTGGTGCTGCTATAAATTGCTGGAAACTATAACCAGAACTTTTGGAGATGGGGAGGTAAGGAAAATAGTGAAAGCCCTCTGTCATAAAACTGAAACTTGACATGAGATTACATAAAACTTTGTCATTAGCGTAACTTGCTTCTTTACTTACATGCTTGCTAAGCATGGGAATAGTTAATACATACGTAGTTTATACATATATAATCTGTACGTAACTTTCATGAGCGTATGCAGAAATCAATTTTCAACCAAGGATTCACAATTCACATGTGTTTTGCTAACTGATACTAAACATGTTTACATGCATTTAGTTTTGACTGTTAATACTGAGTAGACTACAGCTGTAGGGTTTTCTCATATTAAAATGAAAGCTAGGTTATGCTGAAAAAAATGTAGTTGTTCAAAACTGCAGTATGAATTATCTTAAAGGCCTGTAATTGCCTTCCAAGACTGACAAAAATATTCAAGTACCATTCAGAAATGCATGCATCATTAAATTTACCACTTGTCTTCTCTTCTATTTACTGCCAGCCCATCACACTTTGATGACTACATTTCTGACAGTGTTGATTTTACCACTAACATCTTACCTTGGAGTTATACATTTGCTGTCAGTACTGCTCAGAGAATAACTTAGTCAACGGCTCTTCAAATCACAGAACTCAAACACTGGAAGTTTAACAATATATAACATTATGAACATAATAAATAAAAGCAATATAATTAAACTAAATAAAAAACATATATTTTAATTTTCAGACTATAAAATATCATGACATTCCATGTCAATGTTTGACAAAGATTTTTTTTTATTATTCTCTTTTTTTTTTTGTCTTTATCAGTGATCACAGGAGGCCAAACTATTAATCCAGAAAACCAACCAGACTATAAGAAAAATAATCCTTCTTTATTTTTAAATGTTTCTCACAGTACACATTACATTAAAATATGGGTTTTTTTGTAATAATTCCTTGTATTCCTTGTATGTCACAGAACTGTAAAATTAATTTATCTTAAGCTGATCATGTTTTATTTTTCTTTTAGAGAGTTTCTTTAAGGATATCAACAGAAATACATGAAGACTCCTGATAGCAGAGAAAGCTATTATTTTATGTTGATGAATATTCTATGTTTCTTTTTACTTACGGAAAACATTGCAAGAGGAGCAGGGATTTTAAGTTCAAGGAAGAACCGATGCCATTCATTCTGCAACATCTTTAAAAGCATCCACCAAAACATTTTAAATACTTGCAGCAATATTCCTGCTCTCTTTTTGCATTATCTTGTAATTTTTATACTGTTTTATATATTCAAAATACTGCAATAGAAGTAATCTATAGAAACAGTTCAAAGATGTGGACCTCCTCAGCTCTTCCCTTCTGGGCAGAGCTGTAGTTTTTTTTGTTTGTTATAGTCTGATAAGTTACATTGGTTTTAACTTGAGAAAAACAGCCTGGAAATAGTTTGGAAAGTCTAAAGACTACAGACAACACTAAACCTGATTTCCTACTCTTTAGTTGCAAGGACTATGGAGGAAGCAAAAGCTGGCATCTTTGTTTCAAGATTTGATATTTGCAGTTAGTTGACTGGAACACTATACTGCAAGTTTCTGACGGTGGACACAAATCCTAGAAGTATGAACTATATTGCTTGAAAAATGTTTTCTAATAATCACTGCACAATATATGTCGTAAAAGTCTACCCCATAAGTCTACCCCCTTTTTTTCCCTTTTATGCATTGCTGGCCATAGGAAGCTTAAAACAGAAGTGGAATGGCAAGGAAATTTACATTTCTGTAAGATGTACTAAAGAGAAATCGTACTGCTATTTGGTTAACACAGAGCAGAAGTTTTCCAGTCTTTGTTTTAACCTACAATGATGGTCTCCAAGAAGTCATTGAGAATGAATGGAATACAAGAAGAGGCACCAGTAGTTTTCATGTACTCAATTACAAGCGTGTGAGTATGATATATGTAAAGAAATGAAAAAAAATAATCCCGGAGAGCTTCTGTGGCTAAGATATGGCACATTTACTGCTATTAATGCACTTCTGTAATGAAATACTTGGAAAGGACCTAACTGAGAAGTCATATGTTACCAGTATCCGAGGGCAAAATGTTCTTTCATGGGCTGATTCACTACCTCCATTTAATGCATTAACCACTTGGTTATCAATCAAATTCTGTGAAAATGATATCAGGTGTTGTATATCACCCTTTATGCAGAAATATTGATGATTTTCAGTTGCTAATTTTCCATGAGATAAAAAAAAAAAAGTTTATTTTGGAGAGTGATGTCTTAAGACCAGTCTTCTGTTGGTATTTCCTTTAATGTGTATTTTAAACTGTATTAAATTCATCTGTTTCACAACTTAAAAGCGTCCATGTTTTCTTAACAAGTTCTTCCAAATAACAACAGTAAAAATGCTTTCCACTGACAGATTTGCTTTCTACAATTTTCAGGTTACCCCGGAGAGGTTTATAGTTATGATCATGTTGAAAATAAAATCTATTACAGACCAGATGCAAGGCTTATGCTTTGCTGATTAAGTGTCCTGCAAGAGCCACACATTCCTTAGACTGAAGATCAGAAATACTCACAAAAAAAACTGAGTAACAACCATGAAATTATATCCTGTTATTTTTGAAGGCCAAGTTAAGACTATATTTCATATTGCATTGTGAATTGTTCTTTGGCTTTTCATTCCTAGTTCTCTCAAACCAAAGTATAAGAAGTTTGAAAATGTTATTTCAAATGAGATTAGATGTAAGCTCATCAATTTACGAAACTCCTTGAGTGGACAAAGGAAATCATACTTACTTGAAATTCAGCCTTAAGTAATGTTTAGTGTGTTTTTACAGTGAATCCACTTACACAAGAAAATAATTCTTTGGACTCTTTTGTCTCAAGCAAGAACCACTACCATGTTACATAAGTTTTAAGGCACAGAGGGAGCAAACACTGAAGAAAACATTCAATCATTCCCAACACGAGGCTCCTGAAATGAGTTCGCGCTTTCTTAATCTCTTATACCCTGTCCTCCTCAAAATAATCTTATCCCATCTGTCAACTTTTACAGTGCTTACAGTCTCCTAAAGAGACAAAAAAAAAACCAAACTAAAAAATCACATTTTTTTCAGAGTAAGCGGGTGAATACAAATTATCTTTTTTGCTAAAATCAAAATTAATTCAATTATATACACTAATGTAGTTCAGTGAAATCTTCCAGTTTTTCTCAGGTTTGTCGTGCTACCTTACGTGAGTTACAGTCATGCCCAAAAGAATGCATCAACAAGAATTTGCTCTTCATTTAATTCATTAGGCCAGAAGTGTCAACATGCAGATGCAGACAGTGGATAATTACCTTTTCATCTGTGCAGCAAACAACTACTGAAAACACTTTGCTTATTCTCTGAGTCCAGGCATCTTTTTATTCCAGATCCCAAGTATTTTTTCAGTTGCAGTGTGAGTTCACGTTACAAGCAATTCAACGAATTTTCTTCTACCAAGTTGTATCATGACTCTTGTTGAGTAATGCTTTTTAATTTGCTACAAATGATCTCCAGAGGTTCATACAGATAATGTCATAGCATACTTATGTTACTTTATTTCTGTTGCCCCTTTTTCTATTGCTTTCACATTTCCTAGCAACAAGAAATAGAGAGATTTTCTTTTCTTCCTTGGGAACTATGCTAGAAATATTTTTCTAGTCTACTCCATTTGCACGATGTTTCTATCTGTCAGTCCATTATGAGTGAATAAGAAACTTTTGTATAAACTATAGTAAATCATATGACAGTTGTTCTTTTTAGTGGTTATGCTAAATCCCGTCTCCACCCCTTCCAAAAGTGCACAGTATCATTTTTCTCAGCTGTGCAGCTGGCTTTACTGATGAAACGCTACCACTTTCTATCATGGTCACAAATCACGAGGAAATGAAAACCAATCAACTCAAACTACTTAAATGACACTTCATCATAGGACACCTTTACTCTCTGCTCATCTCCCATGTGTGCTGAGCCAGAGATCACAGCATATTGCACTATTTTGAGGAATGCAGGAACAAAGAGACTAAAGAAAAGCAAGCTACATTACAGACCTCAGAGAGTGGGTCTCTGTTGAAAACTGTAAGAAATGATCCAGCACCCAAGATCTTAGCAGGGAAGAACAAAATATTCATTTGGAAGATTGAATCACTGTGCTGGGATCTGGCCAATAGGGAATCTGTGAGGCAAACTCCAGAGTCCTGTGACAGGCAAAAAGAGAGATTTTGAAGGTGAGAAGGCATATGGAGGAAGAAGAAACAGAATATTCCAAGTTGGAAAAAACCCACACAGATCATTGAGTCCAACTCTCAGCTCCACATCGGACCACCTAAACTGTAATCTGTATGTCTGAGAGCATTGCCAAAACACTCCTTGAACTCCGGCAGCTCATGACCATTCCATGTCTATCGCCCATTGGTGAAGAATCTCTCCTACCCCCCAATCCGAAGCTCACTTGAAAAAAGTATTAAATTAACCTGAAAGTGCTGATGAGGAGAACTTATGCCAGTATGTGTAAGTTTTGATTGCAGAATGGATTGCCTGAGCTCTCCCAGAAAACACAGAAAAGCAGAGACTGAACAGAGTGACATTCTCACATCCAGAGCTCAGATAGTGAAAACTGAGCCATAGAGGCAGATAGTAAGGTCGGTGGAAAGAACACAGCTTTGTTCTTTGTACAGAATGATCAGAAAGATTAAACCTTTGCTCTCTTGAATGCTCTATGTTATACAGCAGGTGTTACACAGGCGCAATAAACCTGTATGAAGGGCAAATGCAGCAGGAGTAAGGAATAGTTGAATGTATGCCACCACCAGACGATGAGTTGAGTGAAATCTAGCTAAGAAGCTTAGCCCCACAAAAGAAAGAAAGGTAGAATCTGGATCTGAGCATTGGAAAAGGAAGGCAGGGAACTTCCCTGAGCAGTGCTTTCTCACCTGGCTTGTGGAAGCAAATTACTGAACTCACTATCACTTTGTAGCATCAGAATTTACTGATTACTTTACTTACCTTTGCCTTGCAGACATATCATGCTCACAAGCAATAGGACATGAGGAAATGGTCCCAAACTGGACCAGAGGAGGATTAGATTGGATCCTGCCCCAGCAGGGCAGGATTGCTTCTTGGACATAGAGTAAGCAATCAGTTACAGGTTTTCATTTATATGGTTTCCACAGCTGTGACTAAGACTAACACAGCTGGGCCTGCCTTTCCCTGTATGCGTGTGTGTATATGTGTGTATGTGCCCATGTGGTGCACAAATGCGTACTCAGCACTGGCTTGATGAAGCCTGGCAGACATTAGAGTCCTGCATGCTGCTGCAATGTACATAAATGACAGCAATTTCTATATTTTATTAAAAAAAAAATCACTATGTTTTCCAACAAGTACTGTGACACCGAGAGGGCATGTGGCGTTAAAAGTGAAAACAGGCAACTTTCACCATTGTTAAGCACTGGAACAGGCTCCCCAGGGAGGTGGTTGAGTCACCATCCCTGAATGTGTTTAAAAACTGTTTGGATGTGGTGCTCGGCGACATGACCTAGCGGTGGATCATTAGAGTTAGGGTAGTATGGTTAGGTTGCGGTTGGACTTGGTGACCTTGAAGGTCCTTTCCAACCTGAGCAATTCTGATTCTACGATTGGGATGCGTATAGTTCCTTGTATACAGTAGATGGCGGTAGAAGACCACATGATTGAAGTTTATTTCCCACGTTCAGGGAGAAATTATTACTGCTGCTAACAAGTATAATAGTTTTATAGGTAGCTCTAGCTGGTTTTAACAGTCAATGGGGAGATGCTTAATTGATTTTTTATTATTCCTTTATGGGGAAAAAAAAAAGTCAGATGTAGGTTTCCTTGCCATCTCTTTCTGCCATAATCTAAGTAAATATATTTAGTAACGGCAACATTTCATTTCATAGGAACTTCAATAATCAGATTAATTTACCTGAATCAAAGGAGCTACTTGCTGTAGTTAGCAGTGGCATGAGTTGCAATTCAGCTTTTGTTTTTAAGACACCTGCCTTGGGAATTTTCTTCTATCTCATTGCAAAGTAGGTACATTTTACTCAATAGTTTATCTATCAGTTTCTAACAGAGCACTGGCACTTAAGACAGACAAGCTTTCAACATTTCAAAATTATAGTTACCTGTACCCAGAAGCAGTGACATACCAGGTTGGTTGTAAAACAAACGAACAAAAAAACAAATTGAAGACAACTGCTGTATTTATTTAAAATCTACATTTGTTTATGCATAGTAAGTCTGTTTTCAGTTATTTCATTGCCTGACTAAACAGCTGAATGGCATTTTTTGCATGTTTTCTGTGGGGTGTAGCAGTAATTGAGGCCTCTGAGCATCTGTCATTTTACATGGAATTATACAAGTTCAGCTTTCTTGGTCTCAAATATTGAGCATAGATAAACTTCTAAAGACAATCATAGACAGCGTTGCATGGTTTTTGTTTTTAAATAAATATAGAAAGTGCTTTAACAGAGTATGTGTACTTTATTATTGCTGGACATCTTTAACACAGTGGGACCTTGTTACTTCACAACATGTCCTCTCCCAAGACACACTCATAAAATTCACTGCTAAGTGGAAGCTATATTTAATGAGGCTTCTCTGATGAACATCTGGGTTTCCAAAACGAGCTCTAGTCTGGGGAATAGTATCTCTGTTGGCCTGCTTCTAGTGTAGATATGAGCAGCTGGCAGATCTCCATGCAAAGAGATCTCTTTCCTTCCTCTTATACTACATCAAATAGTTTACACAAATTAGATGATTTTCAAGTTTGTTGTGGCAATGGGAAGGATGAGGGTGGTGGCAGCATGGATTGATGAGGTGGCCAAGGCCACTCAAGTGCACATGGTGTTGGGTAGATGTGAGAAGAACATCTTTGCAACAAGAGTTTTGGTTTGTGTTGTTTCATTTGGTAAAGGCAGAAACCACATTGATGTCTATAGAGACAACTTCAAAGGTCTTGTAGAGGGCGAAGGAAATTCTAACTAGGAAAAAAAGGAAATAATACTGGTAATAAGATATAATGTGCCTTAGCTTTTGTCTTTGTGCATATAAGCTCTTTTAGATATTTGTTCATGTTAGATAGAATCTGGAATCTGGAAATATTTATTTTCTGTCTGTCTACGGGTGACTGCATAATGCAATTCTTGAGTAATACAATTCAGAGGAATTGTTTTTGTTCAAACCAAACTGATTTCCCCCCTAAACTTCCAAAGTATATGTATTTCAAAAACCTTGTCAATGCTCCAAACAAATGATCTGAAACAAGTTTTATACTGCCAGGATTTGTCATCCCAACATTTCCAGGCTGGCTGTTTTGTATCTAGTAATCTGTGCTAGGCTTAATTTAAATAGGCTACCTGAGAAAGCTTATTATTGCTTCATGTGTTTGTTATTCTTTCACTCAGCATAGTTCTTCATAGTATATGTTGTAAGTAGAATATTATACAGATTTGGACTTGCATTATGTGTACGTGTAAAATCTTGTAGTCTTCACTGCTTAGAATGGATTTTTACCATAGCTCTTGATCTTAGGGTGGAAATGTAATGTTCAAATATTCCCTCTGATGAAATATCACTCTCTTCTGCAGAGAGATAGGCAATCCTTGGAGATTAAAATTCAGTAAGAGAGAAGAGCCTTCACGTCAAGGAAAAGCAATCTTACTTTTAATGAGCCAAAATCAGATTTCAAGTCTTTCACTGGCTTTAATGGTTAGTGTATCTACTGCTCTGCAAGTGCATACATTGTTCATAGGGCCTGGGGATTTTTTCTGGATAGCTTCTTGAGTATGTAGAAGAACATCTGAAATGGATCTGGAAAATAATTATTTCTCTGTAAGGAATTTGAAGGAGATGTCTAGCTCTAAGGCTCTCCGCATGCTCTGCTCTTGTTCCTTAAGCCTGACTAGTTTTCCTACTGAAAAAATGGAAACGGTGTGTTCAAATTCAAGTGTTTAAACCTGAGGTATACCAATCCCACAGATTGCAAAAGGATGTTGTTTTGACTAATCTCTAATAAAATTTAATTCAAAATGCAGTGCAAAAGCTATTGTGTGTAGAGATCTTCACAGTGTGGCAAGATCTGAGAAGTCCCCAAGTAGCTGTAACAGTCTTTGAAGCAATTGAGGAAATGGGAGCCAGGGATCATAAAGCATTCATTTTCTCAGGAGTGTGGAAGCTTTCCATTGGCACGGGTTCTTGTTGGTTTTGGGGGCACAGAGATGGCGCCATTTCTTATTTCTCCCTTTGTCCTCTGTCATTCTGTGTTACATAATACTCAATTCACACAAATTGTATTGGCAAACAGCTCTCTGAGTATGTTAGTATTAGGATGTGGTTTCTATGATTCTGCTCCAGAACTCATCTTTCTTCATGACAGTCAACAAATTAGCCTTACTTTCCTCCATTTTGTGGTCTCCATGCGATGCCTGGGGAATTTGAACCTATGCAGGTAGTAAGTCATGGGTGCTCTCTGACCTGACTCTCTACCAAAATCAACTCCAAACCAAGATCTTACCTACAGCTGGCACAGTTGCTTAGCTTAAAAGTGTTTAAACCAAATATTTGGGGCAATTATAGTATTACAGCAGAGTTTAGAGGGTGATTGCCAGTGCTGTCAAAGGGTGAAACTGACATTTTTTCAGTATCTCTCCTTGCCAAAGAGCTTTAAAATGTGAACATTATTATTGTATTAGTGTAGCTTTTTATTCTTGAACTGAATTTTAAACATGCTTACCATTTAGGGTAGGCAATACAAAATCCCCGTTGCTACTTTCCTGGAATTTCAACCAAAAGGAATGGTATAACATTATATAATCAGATTTTTTTAAAAATCAACTTGCAGTTTTACATGGCATCTTATGTTTGCTCATGGCAGCCAGAACTAAGCGTTGCCATTGAAAACAGAGAGTCATGGCAGTATATTCACTCCAAAAATACCTTCTGGTTGCAAAAATATTTAACAGCGTTAGGCCAAAAGAGGAGCGAGAGGGAAGGAAACAAAGGCAGGATTGGAAACCGTTCATTGCAGTGTCAGATAAAATCCAACATGGAGAACAATTTGTGGGATAAATCAGGAGTGCTGAGTCCTCCTGCATATGGGGGCAAGATGAAAAAAGAATGACCCTCAAACCACCCCGTTAAACTTGCTGAGCAGAAAGTGTTGTGCATCATTCAGCTCAGGACTGGTGACAGATATGTCTCTCCCTGCTTTCTAGAAAGAACAGACACACTGTCTCTAAGTGTGTCCTTGGGTTCTGGAAGAACAGGAGTCTCAGAAACCAAAATTCTAGCAATACCATAGATGGGTTATTGAATTGAAAGTATGCCATAAATCATTGTACACTTAAATGGTCCGGCAAAATGAGAATTAGTGATCTTTTGATTTTCTTCAAAGGGAGCTAGAGATGGGTCATTATCTCTTATAAATGATGTAACTTTATGACAGAATCAGCAGTTCTCTTGCATTTTTGTCATTTGCTCTTAGAACACGCAGCCTCAGAAACAGATCCATTGTTTAGAAGCTGAGAGAACAGGTAAGATACAGTCCCCACATAAGAAAATGGGGAAGGAAAAGGACTACAAGAGTTTGACTCGGAGCCGCTGGAAAAAAAAGCACCGCTTGTCTCTGACCTCAGTGGAAATAAAGAGAAAAATAGAGAACTCCGCATTATCCCATAAAGAATATACAATCAACAGTATTAAATGGCAGCAAATTACACAGAGGAAGCAGGAAGCACTTGTTCTCCGGTTTGCCTGGATCAACAGCTTAGTAGGTTCATAGGAATTAAGTCATCCCATAATTGCAGTCACAGGACCTCGAGAAGAGGTACCTGCTCACAATGTGATAGGTCAGAGCCAGGAAGATTTCATCTGCCTGGGGGTTTCAGTAAAGAATTTGGGACAATGAGAGACTATGCTCACTTGTAAAGGTCCCCATGTAGCTTCTGGTGGGAAGACACCAACTAGTCTGGCAGTTCTGTAGGGAAAATGAAAGATTTTTTTTTTTGGCCAGCAAAATGGCAAAATTAGAAGAGGAAGGGCCTCTGAAATGAAAAACAGAAAGATCAGTTACACAGGGGTGTCTGGGATGATCTGTTCCTGTCCCTGGTCCCATGTGGGATAATCTAAAAAGGGTGTCAGTGCACAAGAACCCTTCACATCACACGATGGGAAAACAGGAACCTCAGTCAGGATAATAATAGTAATAATAATAGTAATAATAGTAATAATAATAAACAGGAAGAAAAAGAAGTTGAACATAAAGCAGATACAAAGCTACAAAACTCACTAGTTTAATGGACCAGTACTAATTTGGAGAGAGGGGAAGAGGACTGTGCTGATGCAACTGGAAGAGCCACAAGGTAAATGACCACTGGTCACAGATTGTGCAATCCAATCTGAAAATATCTGTTCACAGTCAGGAGGAGGATGGAGGCTCCAGCAGAAGGGGGAGGAGATGGCTTTTCTTATCTGTGTTTATACTGGGGTGCTTTAGGATCCATCAAATGTACTGCCATACTTCATCCAAGCAAACCTATACAATTCTCATCTCCTGGACACTCTGCACAGGCAGGAGCTCTGTCAGTCTGCTGCTACTCCACAGTTTAACATAAAATATTGCTAATCTGAGCTCACTCCTTAGTTTATATCCGTTGATGTCTCAGTTGTTTATTTTTGGGATGTTGTGAATTGTCGGTATTGTTTTCTTTAAACAAGGGAGCACATTATTCAGAAAGCACCAGACAACATCTTCATAATTATCATGAAGTCTCCTATAGAGTTTCCTGTTAACTTTCACAGTGTTTTGAAGAAAATTCTTCTGAAGGCTTTTGTAGGCTCTTGTCCAACATATCTGGGGAGTCTGTATTTCAGCATCTAGTTTTACTTCTCTTTAGCTTTTATTTATGGCCACTTTAGTGCCTATTACTTCCTCGTATTTTAACACATTTTTTAACCAGCTTATCTCAGATTTGCATAAATTTGAGCAGCGGCCAGCTGATTCACTGCTAATTAAAGCATAATCATAAAGCCTGTTCGGAAACCCACTTCATTTGCAGCTTGTGATCTTCCTTCCAGTGCTGTGCATAAACACGCGCACAGAGCTTACTTTGTTCAGTTCTGTACAGCTACAGCAGAACTGTGCAGAACGCGGACAGGAAGATATAGAGGCTGAAGTTTACAGCAGATATTGTAAACAGGACACAAATTCCAGTGAAACTTCCTTTCAGGAAGCCTAGCCATCTTTTTCACTTTTTTTTCCCCAGTATTTTTTTTAAATTTTGTCTCTAAACCACCTCCTTTTTAACGGATACGAATTAGTCTTATCTTCCTCCAGCTGACTTTCCTTCCACTCCTTATCAGAACTGCAATTTTAGAACATACTGAGATGAAATAAACTTACATTATTTCCTGGCTGCTTACAAAATTCAGAAGAGCTGGCTACTGCTTGCACCTACAGTCACAATGAGGGGAGTAAACACTTCTGTAACGAGTCCTCTAACTGAGATACACATCCAGTCACATTCTGAAACATCCATTCCCTTACTATCATTCCATGCTTGCTGCTGTTTTCTATTCTCCATATTGTCCATATCAACTCTTCTACAGATGCAGTGCAAACTGCATTTTTCCTCTGCCACTCAACTCTGCTTGGCTCACAATTCATTATTTCCTAACATATACTCCTAAACAAGGACAGTGCTATTTCAAATAGGGCAGAAATGACAAATCCCACCATACCACTGCCCAGGTAGCCTTGAGATAGCTTCTCTCTGTGCAGATTGTACTGCAGCTGACATCTGGCATCCCACACAGATGGATGAGCTTCTCTGCCTAATGGTTATAATGTTCTCAATCAGTAAATACTTCAACATATCTGGAAATTGGCAGAATATGAGGGGTCTCCTGTTAAGCAGGACATCTGCCCGCATAATATTCCAAAAGAAGGCCCTAGGAAAAAAATTATGAAGCGAGAAATTGTTTGTGTTAAGGCTAAATTGTTCAAAAAACAACTATTGTTATTAGATCTGAATTAGCTCCTCTGATGTTACATCAAACCTTATTAGCCCTCTTTTAGCAAAAAGCTGAGGTTGTTGCTTAACTTGCTGGAACAAGCCATGAATTCCATTGTTTTTCAGAGGCTGTGGTTTGATTCCCAGAACCAAAATGAATCTGATTCTTGAGCTGGCATATACCCTTAAAACATTCCTAGATCAGGGCTCTGAAAAGGGAGACTCTGGTTTCAAAACCTTGTCTACATTAATGGGTTCCTTATGGGTGATAACAGTGCAATTACGATGGAGAATCAGACTGAGTCCAGTAGCCACCCTGTTCAGATTCATTAAGAGAACGAGCAGGGATTGAGGGTCCTTACATCTGGCATCGGGAGGACAAGGAGATCTCATAACCACTGACTGGTAACGACAGTGTTAAGAACGATGTTTACTTGAGGACTTATTCAAAAACACTGAAATCCTGTGGAATCTTTCCACTCCACTCGAATTTAAATCACATTCTGTTCCTGTCACGCTTATCTGCTCAATGTTAATTACCTTGAAAAGATCTTTGAGAGCCATTTGCAGAAAAAAACCCTGCTTATTATTTCTGGTTGATAGTTACTCATGAGGCAGGTAAACAACAGTGGTTACAGATGTCCCTCTTCATAGAATCACAGAACCATAAAATCATTAAGGTTGGAAAAGACCACTGACATCATCTAGTCCAACTGTCCACTTACTGCCAATACTGCCCACTGACCACGTCCCTCAGTGCCACATCCACACGGTTCTTGAACATCTCCAGGGACGGTGACTCCACCATCTCCCTGGGCAGCCTGTGCCAGTGCATCACCACCCTTTCCATGAAGAAATTCTTCCAGATATAAATTCTTAACCTCTACTGGTACAACCTGAGGCTGTTTCCTCATGTCCTATGGCTTGTCACCTGAGAAAAGAGACCGACCTCCCCCTTGCTGCAGACTCCTTTCAGGTAGCTGTAAAGAGCGATGAGTTCTCAGCCTCCTCTTCCCCAGACTAAGAAGCCCCAGTTCCCTCAGCCACTCCTCCTAACTCTTGTCTAGTCCCTTCACCAGTTTTGTTGCTCTTCTCTGCACATATTCAAGCAACTCAGTGCCCTTCTTGCAGTGAGGAGCCCCAAACTGAACACGTACTTGAGGTGCGGTCACAAAACTGCTGGGCAAAAAGGGGCAATCGCTTCCCTGGTCCTACTGGCCACACTATTTCTGATGCAGGCCAGGACACCATTGGCTTTGTTGGCCACCTGGACTCTGCTGGCCCACGTTCAGACGGCTGCCAGCACATCCAGGTCCTTTTCTGCTGGGCACTTTCCGGCCAGTCTTCCCCAAGCCCATACTGCTATATGGGGTTGTTATTGCACAAGTGCAGCATCCAGCATTCAGCCTCATTGAACACCATACAACAGGACACAGCCCATTGATGAGCCCAGTCTGCCCCTTGCAGAGCCTCCTCCATCAGGCAGATAATGCTCCCACCCCACTTAGTGTTATTTGCCAACTTTCTGAGGATGCACTCAATTCCCTCATCCAGATTGCTGACAGAAGCATTAAACAAAAAACACCCCACAATGGAGCCCTGGGAAATGCCATTCATGACTGGCTGCCAGTCAGATTTAGCTCCACTCACACTGGCACTTTGGGCTTGGCTACCCAGACAGATTTCAACTAGCAAACAGCATATCCATCTCACCCATGAGTTGCCAGTTTCTCTAGAAGGCTGTGGGAAGCAGCATCCAATGCTTTGCTGGAGTCCAAGTAAAAAAAATGCACCCTCTCTCCCTTACCCATGCAGTGTGATCTTATCACAGGAGAAGATCGGGTTGGTCAGGCAGAACCTGACTTTCACAGACCCCTGCTGACTGGGTCATATCACCTCGTCATCCTGGATGTGCTGCATGATGGCACTCACTCTTAGAACAGAGTGCATTTACTCTGCAGGTTCATGGGGTTCAGGCTGTCACCTGTGAATGAACTAAGTAACACTGTCACTCCGAAAACAGATCTTCCAGTCTTACTACAAATGCGTGGAGGTGGGGATAGCAATGAAGAAATTCCTTCTGGTTATGTTATCTGTAATCCAGTACTGTTGAATACTAAACCTGTTGTTCTTGCAGTTCACAAAGAAACAAGAAGAGACAGATGAAACTTTCTCCTCATGAAAATCTATACTTCTGGTCACAAGAATTCAGTTAGACTAGATTAGAAAAGTGCTAGATAAGCTTACAATCATACAATGATAGAATCATTAAGGTTGGAAATGACCTCTAAGATCATCAAATACAGCCACCAGCCCATCACCACCATGCAAACTAAGCTTACTCAAGCCAAGAAAAGTCTTCCCTGAGAATGAACTGGAGGTGATACTTACTATCCTTAACTGTCTGTATGCCAGGTGACACCTCATCAGATGAAAAAAACACTGGTCCTTCCAGGAATGACTGTTTTGTTCAAGAAAAAATGGCAACATTATGGGCAGCAAATCCCATTCATTCTGAAAGAACACACCTAAAATCACAAACTTCAAAGAAAGTATTTAGTCCCTTTCTGGAGGCAGGCCAAACAAATGAAGAAAATGAAACTGTAAACTCCATGAACTTTGTATGATGCTGAGATTTGTTTATTTATAACAAAATGGAGAAAAAAAGAGACAGGAGCACCTATCTTGTAACATGAACTTTAAAGTACAAAATAAATACATAGCTAAGAAGCAGTCAGGCCCAGGAATCCAAAACAAAGTTTATTCAAAACGTGAGCAGAGGCACAGCTGTCACAATGCTGACTTTGCATTCTTCAGGTTTCAAAGGAAAGTCAAATCCCATCAGTGTTTACATGTCCATGTAAATCGATAACCAGCTGTACCTGCAGACACTGCACCCATTCACAGCCATTCAACAGGGAAGCCACAAGAATGGCAGTTGTCCTTGTGCAAAAAATAACACATGAATAGCTGCATGGCGAAATAATAGAATTACAGAATCATTACAGTTGGAAAAGACCGCCAAGACTATCTTGTCCAACTGCCAGTCCATCACCGACCACATCCCTCAGTGCCACACTGCCCTTTTCTTGAGCACCTCCAGGGATGGTGACTCCACCACCTCCCTGGGCAGCCTGTGCCAGTGCAGCACCGCTGTTTCTGAGAAGAAATGTTTCTGAATATCACATTTCTGCCTTTCATATAGATATCAAAATGGAGTTATAAGTTGCTAAAATTTCAGTTACAGTTTGAAAAGTGATTCCCAAGCAGAATTTGTGGTTCAGTAGTTTTCAGCAACCATCCTCCAAAGGACCGATACTCCAAGCATTTGGCAGGCAAGAACATAACTGGGAACTTGACAGTAGTTCAGAGCTTTAAATTTTTAAATTATTACTGATTTGGAATATTTTTTCTTTCAATAGTTTTTCAGAAAAGCTAAGTTCTTTTTGCAGTGCTTTCAGGATCATGCTCTGGTTTGCAGCATGTAGTTCAGGAAGCGTATTTTTCTCCCTGCTATGTAATCAGCTGCAGGAAATGTGTTCTTCCAGGGAGAAGAATGCTTTACCTGGAGAATACCAGCTTTATTTTTCACTGTTTGTATAATTTCTTTAAAATAATAGATGAAAATTTACATCGTGTATTTCCAAAGTGTCATTATGCTGTAAATAAAAATATAGTAAATAAAAAAACTGAAATCAAAATACAATTTGAGTAATTCTCTCCATTTTACTAGAAAAAGAATTCACACTGAATATTCACTTTTCTAGCTCACAAGCTGGCGGGGCTGTTTTACAAAGTTGTGCAGGCACAACGAGGAGAGGTGTTCCCACATCTGCCCAGTGTAAGTAGCAGGAAGGATGGAATCACGCTACATTTAGTTCATCTTAATTCTTCCAAGCGCGGCTTGGGCTGCGGTTCTGAAGAAAGCACAGCTTGGAGCCAGCAGTGCCTGGAGGAGAGGGCAACCCAGTGCAAGGGCTGGAAGCTGCATGTGCCTGTCTGCTCTGTCCTCCTGTTTGGCGATGCCAGGGCTTCCTCCCGGCAGAAGGATCCGTGCCATTGGTGAAAGCAGGACAAAATCCAGAGTAGGTGTCATTGTGGTAGACTGTGAAGAAAAGCCAGTCTTCGCCATGTCCTCATCCTAACTTCCATTTTTCACTGCTGTAGACGTGATATTCAAGAGAGTATTTCTCCTTTAACTCCCATTCTTGTTCCTCCTTGCTTAGGTATACTACAAAACCTGTACAGATGCTTTCCTGTGGACCCTACTATGGGAAATGTGCTTTACCAGGGGTTGGACTAGCTCATCTCCAGACGTTCCTTCCAAACACTACCAATTCTGAGATTCTGTGACAACACGCGGTGTGTCTGAGCAGCACAACTCCTTGACAAATTGCAGGAGCAGACCTGTGCTTGCACATGTGGGACCAGATGGCAGCTAAAGCTCTGTCAGCTCCAAAGGCTTAACTCCAGGAGGACTCCTCCTGCCCCCAGTGGACCTACACCAGTGGAAGGCAATCATTGCTGTTTTTAGCAGAAAACAGAGTGCAGGAACCATAAACTGGCTGGAAAGATCTGAGATGTGGAAAATCAGAAATTCTATAAAAGTTTGGTTTTAGTCCTCATTTATTGTCACAAAGCAACAAAAAATGATTCTCATCCCATCAATCCCTTCCTGCTGACTGGTCTGCCATACAGCCTGGCACCTTTTCTCACAGGAGTACTTGACCCAAGGTCTGTGTCAATGATTCAAACAAAGGAATACAAAAATTTTAAATACTGAATTAGTTCTGCTTGAAGGTGACTTTTGAGCACTTTTAGGCTGATTGCCATTAAAAGAGGCAATAAAGAAGCAAAAAGGATTTTTAGATTTCTGCAGTAAGGGCAATTAGCTCTCCTCTGTCCCACCCCCAGCCACCCTGTGCTTTTACTCCAGTGTTTGTATTACCGTTTTGAGAATAAGTTCCTTATGATTTTGCTTTGTGGAAAACTATGTGCCAGCTCTTAAGCTTCTACAGTAAGATTTTATTTATGAGTCATTTGTACCAAAACCAGGCACTTTTGGAACCAAACGCCGCCAAGTCAGGACATCTAATAAAAACACAACTGAAAACTTAACATTAAGTCTTTTTAGAGCTCCTTACAGTGATCCGACAGCAGAAAAGCTCCTGTCTCTCGAGACATTTGGAATTTCACATTTTGTCATTTGTATGAAGCAGTTGGATGTGACCGTTTCCATTTAGGTAGCACGTTTGTGCTTTTACAATGCTCGTTGCTTTAAAGCAAGTGATGCCAAGCACATTTCTGGAGGAGTCACCCTCTAGCCACATGTACACACATGCTGATGTGGGACAAAGGTTTTCTCAGTGGGAGCTCCACACTTCCCTAAAGAATATTTATCATGCTGGCCTACGTTGCTCTCTCTCTCTCTCTCTCCATCTGGCCATTGTGAGTGTATGAGCAGAGCAACTGATATAAAAAAAACAAAGGACTGATACTTGCATGACATAGATCATCCTCTATAAGAAAAGGAAAGAATGAGATGAACTTGTAGAACTGTGTACATCAGAAACGGTTTCTCTGGTGCAAACCAATCCATCCTTTTGCAAGTAGTAGTTCTTTCAATGCATGGATGCTAGGGAAGTTAGGAAGCAGATGTCACAAACACTATGTTGATGACAACAAAGACTAGAAAGACTTCAAGCTTTTTGAATAGGCAAAATTATGTAACACGATATTTTCTATTTGCATGTTTTCAATGAAGTGTAGGCTCTCTCTTCACCATTCAATCCGCTTCAGCAAGAAACTGATTCTGGCTTAAGCATGAATTCATTTAAAATGCGACATACATAAAACAAATGCAGGTCTCTGGACTCCTATTTTTAATTTAAGACAGGGGGGATTAAGAAGAAAGCCAAAAGATGTCACAGTGCAATATAAAAAGAATAAAATAATCATATCTTCATTGAGACAATCTTTACGCAACCATTTCTGACTCACCATAAAAATTCATAATATTCCAAAGGAAATGTGACAATAATTACTCTTTTAATGTTTCACATGAATCAACTACACCTCCTCCCAAGTACTTCAAAGACTTTCAAAACTAGAAAACTGGTTAAAAAAGCATTATTTCCAGATCTTTCCATCAAATCTTTCAAACACCCACTTTGTCAGACAAACTGAACTTGCTTGATGAACGTGAAACTTCTACACAAAGGCTAAGAGTCTCGCATTTGTAGAACTTAAGCCACTGTGCCCATCAAGCTCAAATGAACAACACAGAGTGGTGCTGGCTGCTGTTTTACTAGATTGCTTGTTTTCTTTTAATGCTGAGTTTTTAGGGAAAAACTAACTTTAATATATGTGGTTCCACCTAAGCAATTACAGAAAATGTGCTACCGTATGGGCTGGATGTCACCACTTCTGTCTTCTATTACTTGCTAATATCTTTTTTTCTCATTAGGAATGCAAGTCACTAACCATGCTAGATGGAAAAATACAAGTTTACTGAACACTACAACTGAGTTTTGATGATGAGGAAATGCAGTTCTAACTCATTTCCTCAAGTGCCTGCCTATATATTCAGGGATGGCCAAGATACACAATTAAGACCATTCAGGCATCCTCCAGACATGCAAACTGGGATGCAATTTTCTTTAATCCTAAATTTGCCTTTTTTTCCACTTTGTCAGCCAAAACATGTGTTTAGAGGATGCACTGTAGGTGCCTGTGGCAACTAGGTATGTTTATCAGGGCATCTGTTGTTGCACCTTTTTATGGCTCTGTCAGAAAACTATTTCCTTTTATTTCAATTGAAGTTTTCAGCTTTCTTTCAAGAAACCCCTCCAATACTCAGACAGCCTGAGCTTATGTGAGCTATTGGTGCCAAAAAATAAAGCTTTACCAGCCCTCTTCCCAACATCTAATTCATATGCACTGCTGCCTATTTTTTATTAGGTGCTATTTGGTATCTTTTCCACACTATCCTTCCCCACACAAGAAGAATGAGTCAATCCTTTTCTCTTGGTCTCCGCTGCTTATACGTATTAAAATTTCAAGCCAAAACTGGGCTTTGCAACCATCATGCATTTTTTCCCATAAACGTCAAGTTGCAGTTTGCCAGTTTTAAAGCTACCTGTGTGAGAATACAGTCTGAAACTCCTCTGCAAAGACGCTGAGATTTGGCCTTAATTTTATACTTAAACCCTGTTTTTCCACTGGGAGCCTAAAATCCACAGAAGTTCATTCATCCTGGACACCAGCATGGGCAGCCACTGCTATGTGGCTTTTGTACCTGGCACTCTGATGCATTTAAGCTGAGGCGAGGTGGTCCTGACTTGCAGACTCAGTTTGGCTTCAGACCTGTCTCGTCTTCATGGACTTACTGGGTGTTTTGGATTCTCGGTCAACCTCAGTTGCTGCCACTGTGGGATCAGCTCCATGCTCTGCTCCTGCTTTGCCACCCACCTCTGCTCCTGCTCATCCTCTCTTGGGAAGGAAACATGCCTCTGCTGCTCCCTCACAGGTTTTTTCCCTGATCTAAAAATGAGGACTCAATTTTCTCAAAAACATATATTTTTTAAAAAATATGGTCTAACCAACTGACCTTTTCTCCTTAACTTTCCAAAGAATCCATTTTGAATGAAACTTGTCAAAAAGAAATGATCCCAAGAATATTTCACCTCAGCAGCTTAAATGTGGCAGCCCTAAAACTCTGCTTTAATCATAGAATGGTTTGGGCTGGATGGGACCTCAAACATCATCTAGTTGCAACCCCCAGCCATGGGCAGGGTTGCCTTCATCTAGATCATAGACTCATTCACGTTGGAAAAGACCTAGTCTAAATCACCTAGCCCGACCATCGGCCCATGCCCACCATGCCCACTGACCATGTTCCTTAGTGCCACATCCACACGGTTCTGGAACACCTCCAGGGACAGTGACTCCACCACCTCCCTGGGCAGCCTGTTCCAATCAGGCACTAGATCAGGTTGAGCGGCTCTGAAATTTTTATAAACGCTTTTGTGCCATTTTGCAGGAAATGGATCCATGGAACAAGGAGAAGAATGAAAGAGGCAACTGGGAAAGGTAGTGAAGCATCGTGAAGGAGCCAGAGGAAGCAAAAGGAGTCAGCTGGTCAGGCTTTCCTTCCCTGGGAGCCCCAGCCACTCCTATCAGAGAAACATGAGCTGAAAATTGACTAAAGTTGCTGCAACAAACGCAGGTTCACCATCACAGTGTAACAGAACAAGCAGGAGCTTCAAGGGGCATGTGGTTCATTACAGAGCTGACGTACTTCTGGGAAATAGAGCTGTATACCTCAGCTGAGAGAGCTGAACATCATTACTACAATTACCATGGGACTGTTTATGTAAATGAATCACATACAGAACAGGCTTAGAAGGAAGGAAGACTGTGACAGCCTGTGAGTCAAGAAAATAAACTGGTAACTGGAATGAAAGGGACTCCTATGATGGGCTCCAAAGCTTAGTCCTTGTTTAAGCTGAGTGAGAAATTTAACGATGGGGAAAAGAAAGCTTCTGTCAGTGATTTAATCCTTTGCCTTTCATTGAAAATCCTTGTGCACGCCACACACAAAAATCATAGAGTGATTTTATTTCCAGTTCATGTATAAGTATGTCATCTTGGTAAGAAAAATGGAGCTGACAGGGCTCAAAGCAGCAGTAACTGTCCCTTCCCATATACCAGAGAACCAAAATTTGGAGCCCTCCTACCTGAAAAATTAAACACTTAAGAAATACTTCTCTTCTGTGCTCTGTTCTGCAGTTACTGGATTGCTGTCTTGTTGGTTTTTTTAAATTACTTTTCTTTCTTCCCTCCTTCTTTCGCATGCAGCACACATCATTTACAGAGGGAATTACAGGTGGCTTCCTGAGTGCTGTGATCCAGAAGAGGAAAGGGGCAGAAGGATGTTTTCCATTTACAAATCTCAACTAAGAGGTTTCTGTTCTGTCTCATGCAACTTCATGGAACAGTCTTGAAAACAAGCACCGAGCCACAAAACTATTCAGCTACAACTTTTCCAACATGACTATGAAATAATTTGGATATTACATGTCCTACTGTTTTGCTTTGAGTTTTTTTTTTTTCACATTTGTTTTGTTAAGGAAGGATTTTTGCAAGGGTGACCTAATATATTTACGAATTCCCTCCAGGACCCTTGAATGGAAGTGCTGGGGAAGAGAAAAACTTTTGTGGTTTTTCCCTTCCCTGTTTCTTCTTTTCTGATCTAGACCCATCTGATCTTGGCTTGTGGCTAAAGACCAATAGACCAGAGCTTTAACTATGGTGTAATGGTTTCAGAGATTCTGTAGAAGAAGGTTTCATGACAACATTCCCCCTCCTTCCCAAATCTTGAGAAACAAACAAACAAACGAAAAAAAAAAAAAGAAAAGAAAAAGAAAAAGCATTTCAGACCAAGGCACATTGAAGCCAGGAAGTAGTTTGTGATGGTGGGAAGTAGGGGCACTTACTTGACATTAGGAACAGTAATGTGTAATGTTATCAGCTCATGACTTAATGAACTTCAACAGCAAGCTTGGTTATTTTTAAAGGACATTGAGACAGCAGAAAAGAGAATTTATGATCTCTGAAAACTCCGAGGAAATCTTTTAAGTTCTTTTTTTCCCATCAAGTTACCAGCTGCCATGGCTAAAAACAAGCCCTGCCATAATCTATTTTGCTAATTCTTTCGTTCTTCAGAAAAAGAGTATAATTCGTAGACCAAAAGCTTATGTAGGTCACTAGGGTTGCATAAAATACTGTGTAAATGCTGTCATAAAACCAAACAAACCAAACTTATTCTGCCGTAAATAACATGTGGTTATCATTTGTTTACAATTTAGTCCAGCTATCAAAACAAGCTAAACATTTTGATAAATGATTCACAGTCATTTTGTACAGAATGCAGATTAGGTGAAGTATATCCCACATGTGCTCTCTCAGTGTCAGCAGCACAGCTGAGCCTCAACCCCTCAGCCTGAGCAGCATGCAACCATCAGAGCCCTCTCTGGGTGAAGCTAACTGGGCTGACTGGGTACACTGCTCACTGATGCACTGAGGAGCTGATTCCATCAAAGCCATCATATTCTAAAAGGAAAGGAAGAAATGCAACGAATTCTCTCTTCATTTCATTTAATTCCTTATGAAAGAAGGAATTCATAGAGAGTAATGGGATTTGGGGTTGACAACGCATCATTTTCTCTGTACACAACTGACTTAAGATCAGCAATTATAATTTGTCTGGAGGATAAACATGGAAATATGCTGTGCTAAAGAGCTGTTGGAAGTGATGTGCAGAGGGGATATGTCGGGCTGCCTGTGGAGGCCGAAGGGAGGACTGCTTCAAAGCCAAGTTTCAAATATCATCTGTTTTCACTATAACACGATGTAACAAAACAAGCCTCAGTAAAATTCTCGTTTAAGTGGGAGATAATTTAATTGTTTTGCTTTTTTTTTTTTTCACTGTCATCTCTCCACTAATTCAGAAAGATGTTTGAAGGATTTTTGTTTGCTCGGATCTTGGACATAAAAAAAGAATGCACACTGCTCAGGAACAGATGAAGTGTTGCAAACGGGAACTAAAAATGTAAACACGCTGGGAAGGCAGAAGTGCGTACGTGAGAAGTGTATACACTGCGATGCATTTTTGTGAAGTGAAAGAATTTATATAATAAAAAACTATCGAAACCTTAGGAAAAAGATTCTGTCCATAATCAAATAAATTATCCATGAGTGCTTTTTTCTTTTCACTGTGTTTTTGTATGTAGGCTAGAGAAAAAGAGATCGGGCCAAGCTATTAAATGAAGGTTGGCACTGAAGTGAATCTGCTATGTAGACTTAAAATGAGAAATCCTATCTGTCTCTTAGCTGTAAAAAGCGCATGTGTTATTGGGGAAAGGACTGTGGGGAAACAACTGCTCGCTACTGGCGGATGTGGAACCTGACAGGGATGAGCAAAGTGACAGCCGTGCAAAGGCCATCTATTATGGCAACATGGTAATTCTGGCAGGTGACTCCTCTGTGATAAGGAATATTACACAATGATGATACATATCAAAAAATGGCAACGTGGCATTCAAAACTGCATGGCTGATTGTGCAATATTGATATAACTTGATTGTGCACTCAGTACGTGAATAAAATGGTAGTTAAGATGCCCAACAGAGACATATTAAAAGATAATAGCCAAAAATGTGTCAGAACATATTTAAAGAAAGGAAAAAGGAAGCCCTCTGGGGGAAGGTGGGGCTTGAGGATCCTGGAGTTAGGTTATTGGGTCAGCAGAACCCCATTGTATATAATATGGGAAATCCCCCTAGACTGACAGTGCATCCATTACTTATCACACTGCCCTTGTGAAGGCATTTGATGAAAGAATCCAGAGACAAACACTTGGGCAAGATTGAGCAATTCAGTCCCTGGGAGAGGTGAGATTAGAAACACAGTGTGCAGTTGCCAGCTGGGGCCTGACAATGGATAGCTGTACTTTGTGCTGTTGGTGCAGAGGCTCCTTGTAATGCCTGGAAATCCTGAGGAGGGCAACAGCATCTCATGGAGCAAAGAGATGGATGCCCAGGAGGGAAGGTCCTGGAAAAAACAGCTAGAGCAGTGTGTGCTGGTATGTATGATGATATAGACGCAGTATTCAGATGGAAAAAAACGTCCAGAATAGGAGAAAGACAAGTTGTGTTATGCAACCCACTCTGTTTATATGGCAAAGTAAGTTTTTACTCCCACCTGATTTACTGAGGAGTGCCTTACTCAACACTAGCACACTGTGGTCTGCAGTATAAATAATTCCCAAAGAGAACCATCCTATTGTTTCTGACCTCTCTGCCAAAGCTTCAGTCTCCACAAAACCGTGGCAATATCTCTTCATCCAAACTGGTCATATTTTGAAATGTTTTCTGGTAACTGAACACTAACAGCAAGCATTAAGGGAAATGAACACAGTTTGAGTTCCTAGGGAGCTCTAATATGTGCCCAGCTGGCTTTGATTTCTAAGATGCAAACTCTTCAAGGGTACATTTCTTATAGCACGGTAACAAACCATGGCCCTACAATCATGGAAACCCAGCTTAGAAAACCTCAGATTCTAGCAGCGGGACAGATTGGCTGCCACTGTCATAATCTCCCTTGAGATGGTTCAGTGCTCTGAGGTTCTGCTGATCAATATAGACAGAGTAAAGAAAATGCATGAAGCAACCCTAGAATTGAGTCAGGGCTACATCTAGAGAGACCTAAAGGTTTCTGGGTGATGAGAAGTCTGACCTTAGAGGAAGAGCATACACAGTACTTTTTAACACCTCTGTCTGATATTGACTGGCCTTCTAAAATGGAATGAGGTCTTCTATGATGGAGTGACAGCACTGGTGAGCAAGAAAGGGCAGGTGATGCCGTTTACTTGGACTTGTGCAAGGCCTTTGACATGGTCCCACACCACAGCCTTATCTCTAAATTGGAGAGATATGGATTTGAAAGCTGGACTGTTCAGTGGATAAAGAATTAGCTGGATGATCATGGCCAGAGGGCTTTTAGCAATGGCTCTACATCCAGGTGGAGGTTGGTCATGAGTGCTGCTCCCCAGGGGTTTGTCTTGGGACCAATGCTCTTCAACATCTTTATCAACAACTTAGACTGTGGGATTCAGTGTACCCTCAGCAAGTTTGCTGATGACACTAAGCTGAGTGGTGTAGTCAATACAATAGAAAGAAGGGATGCCATCCAGAGGGACCTGCATGGGCATGAAAAGTGGGCCCACAAGAACCTAATGAGGTTCAATGAGGCCAAGTGCAAGGTGTTGCACTTAGGGTGGGGCAATCTGGATAGGAGTACAGACCGAGAGATGAACTCCCAGAGAGCAGCCCTGCCGAGAAGGACTTGGGGGCCCTGATGGATGAAAAGCTGGACATGAGCCAGCAGCGTGCTCTTGCAGCCCCGAATGTCAATGGTATCCTGGGCTGCATCAGCAGACGGGTGGCCAGTAGTGAGAGGGAGGTGATTGTCCCTCTCCACTCTGCCCTTATAAGGCTCCATCTGGAGTAGTGCATTCAGGCCTGCGGCCCCCAGCACAAGAAGGATGAGGAGCTGTTGGAACAGGTCCAGAGGAGGGCCACAAAGATCATCAGAGGGCTGGAACACCTCTCCTATGAAGACAGACTGAGAGAGTTGGGATTGTTCAGCCTGGGGAAGAGAAGACTCAGACGAGACCTCACCGTGATCTTCCAGTACTTGAAAGGGACCGACTTTTTAGGCACGGATTGTGACAAGGGGGAATGGATTTAAACTGAAAGAGGGGAGGTTTAGGTTAGATGTTAGGAACAAATTCTTCACTTAAAGGGTAGCGAGGCACTGGAATAGGCTTGATGGGTTCCTGGGCAGTCTGATCTAGTGGCTGGCAACTCTGCCCACAGCAGGGGGGCTGGAACTAGATGATCTTTGAGGTCCCTTCCAACTCAAGTAATTCTATGATTTATTCTATGATTCTATAATTGCATGGGGTCTAAGAAGGCTTGAGCTAGGGATGCACTTTCAACTCAAATGCCAATACACTTTCTCTCTGACCTATCCAGTTACTTATTTTCATCAAGTCCTCAGGCACCTCAGTTTTGAGAACTCTTGCTCTCTCCCCTACCACAACAGGCCAACTCAACGTTTGAAGAGCAAGTATGGAAGAACAATAACAAACCTTAATATTTACAACACAAAAGGAAGTTGATGTGGAAGCCAAGTCAGAAGCCAAGAGAAGTCACTGTAAGGAAAATGCTAATAATCAACCCCCAACAAAGATATTTTAACTGTCTTTGAAAACTGTCTTTGTGATATACCAGATGCTTTTGTCCAGACAGGCAACCTTTTGACATTAGTTCTCCAAGATTCACGAAACACATCATAAAGCATTATGAACCATTTTTCACTTAATCAATTATTACAAAAATATTGACTGCCGCCTATTTCACTTTTTGCGTTTGATGATGCCAGGCACCATGCTGGGCAAATGATACAGTGTTGTTCAAGGTTTCTTGGAAAAAAATCTCCATTGTTACTATTTGGCAGTCACTAATAACACTGTACTGAAGAAACAGCAAACGATAATACTGAGACAGACACTCATTTTCTCTGTCCATCCCCCTTCTTACTTCTACTCTACTCTAAAACTGGTCCAGAAAATCAAAAGATCATCTCAGCATGCAAAACTATTCCTTTTCAAAGGGCTGTTGCAAATCAATATGGAGAAATCAACACTTTAACACGTTAATTGTGAACAGTTTAGCTCTCACCGGGGAAAGATTCTTCACAACCCTGAAAAATGATGTAAACTGTACTACAAGATTATAAACTCCACTGAGAGGGTAAAGTCAACTGAATATCAGAGATAATTTGAAAGCAAAAATGACAATCCCAATTGTTAGGAGAGTTATTGATTATAACAGGCCTTGTAAGTTCTTTCTGCTATCCAACTCTTAACAGTGGGGTAAATGAAGTAATTCTCACATCTACAAGGAACATGGGTAAGGTTTGTTAAACAATTGATGGCACATAAAGTACTGTTCACATACACGTAAAAACTACTCCCACGTCCTCTTCTGAGAAACCCTTTTCAGCACTCAGATACGTGCTCTTTCCAGTAAATTCTGGTCCCAAGCCTAGCATCCACTTTACTACAGCTTCTGATTCCACAGATTGGGACAGAAAATGATTATGAAGTACAGAAAGGGATTTCTAGTTTACAGGGAACAACATATCCTCAAACGGAGTAGAGAGCATTCAAGTACAATTTCATACAATGGATCATCAATTTCCTAAATCAGAGAATACTCTTACTGACCATTTCATCCTGTAAGGGAGAGGGTACCAGTTATGGAATCTGATAATCAACAGTCTGCAAAGAAAATGACTGTTGGGAATTTTCCTTTCAACCCATTTACCCGAAAATTGGAAATACACTGAAAAGGAAAATAACCTGTTTGAGATCAAGACATTGACTTACATAAGCGTCCAGAACCCAAAGATGGATAAACATGTCAAGCTATATCTGTCCTCAGCAGTGACCTGCATTTTAATCTATGGTCCTTTAAACTCAAGTTACCCCAGAATAAGAGTATACGGAGACACATCCAATGCTAAGCTAATTTCTGTCACTCACTTTCAGTATGGCACGGAGTACACAATTTTAACTTTCTGCTTCATTTCCTTCATAATGAACCAATCCTTGGAACTGTCTTAAAACATTAGCAAAACTAGACAGCTGAACACAAGGCAGGAATATCCAGAGCTTCCAGCACTAATGTAAATGTTTTTGGAAGCACTAACAAACTTGTAATCTAGCACTGAGCATCAGTCTCTGCTCACAGTTGGTGGCAGACAATGGGACTGCAGAAGCACTGCGGTACCTCTCGCATCTTCTGTTAAAGCACTCATTATTGACTTTTACAACAGACAGAACTGCAAGGCGATGTGAGTCACAGGCCTGAGCTGTGTGGGAGCTCCTATCTCACCTATAAAGTGTCCAAATGGAGACAACATTGCCTGAAGTATCAGGAGAATAACATGTTGGGCAGTAGAGCCAGCATTTGATTTGCAGTTGTCAGACAAGAAGTTGCCAAATTTTCTCAGGAGCATAAAAATACATGTTCTGTTTCACAGGCAAATGCACTGCAACACTGGACGTGATGATCCTTATGGGCCCCTTCCGACATGGAATATTCTATGATGCTATGATCCCTGTATCAGTTATGCAGGGATAAAGCTGTATTTCCATCAAAATAGGGGGAATTTTGGGACTGTGATGAACTTCAGTTTCTTTCTAAATATCACCATGCAGAGCACATGAGATTCAAAGTGATGATTTTGGTGATATTCTCTTTTTCAAAGTACAGCCTATAGCTTCTTACGACGTTTTTTTTCACAAAATGTCAAACTCTACACTTAATTACTGGTGTAAACAAGATACACCAGAAAGAAAAACAAGTGAGAGGATGAGACTCACTTTAAAAAAAGATGATCTACTTTCTTTTCAAATGTAGCAAGACAATTCAGATGAAATATATTAACTATTAGAAGTGCTAAACAGGGACTTCAAGATAAACTTATTATCATGTCCAAATGTTGTTTTTGCCTTTGACATTTGTTTGAGATTTAACCGACACAAATACAGCTACATATCTAGACTTCAAGCACTTACATGCATTTAAAATGCTTGCAGTATCCTTAAAAAGCAACCTTCACATATTCTGCATTCCAGTTCACCCGCAAAATAAGAAAGATAGCACTGCAATAATTTGTTTAAAAATGGACTACACAATTTATTAGCAGTACAATTGTAGTACATGGTTTGTACTAACAGGTTGCTCCATAGTTATTCCAGCAACAAGCTGAAGCACTTCTCATGCCTACAAATTGCAGTATTGCCCTTGATTATGCTTTTAAATCCATGCAAAATTTGAGTACATTAGATGTGTATGACTGGTACATTTTATTGTACACAGTATTTTAAACAAATCATTGCTGTTGAAAGCTTTCTGAAAATAAGTCACTTAAAAACAGACTTCTTCCCTTGAACAGACTATGTATATCTGGTCACCATGCAGCCAAGTTGAAATACTCCAGCCACCTCCAATTCCAAAATAGACGGCAAATAACGAGCAAATTGGAATATTCCCTGCTTATAGTATTTAGCTTGTGGTCAAGGATTTTCCAACTTTCTGGGCTAGCACCAGCTCACTAGAAAACTGCTGTAGATCAAGGGGGATAGCACAGCTGACATAATACAGTCCCAAACCAACCTTCCTCTACTGAACAGACTCTTGTGTCAGCATGTGCCCTATGCTGAAACATCTCAGATTGAACTTGGCTACAACCTAAGTGCACAGGGATGTGATTAGCAGCTGATGCTAATGGAAAGAGGAGTTTAATGTGTTCAGAGGGTCCAAAGGCAGTGGAAGAAACATGGCTGCTAATGCACTGAAGGTAAAAGAGAAGGTTTTATCTTTTTCACTCTCTTTCCCCACAGTTCAATCATTTGGATTTTTACTGTAATGTGTACCATCACCTACACAGAAGAGACAACAATGTGGCAACATTTTTCTTCAGGTTTCCAAAAGTCTATTAAGATCAAACTGTGCCAAATAATAAAGCTAGCCTGCAAAAAAAAACAACTTAAGCGACTGAATTCAGTACACTTATATGAACAAAATTACTGTTTAGTGACAAATATATGCATATGTAACAACTGATGAATCCTCTCTCATTATAAAAATGGACTGTATGTTAGGGGCTTCTTACACTCCACTTAAAATGTAACAGTAGTGTTGTAAAAAACAACCTATCTTGTTTTCTTCAGACCAAAATTACTTCACAGAAAAAGCTTCTTCAAAATGATAAACAAAATGGTAAGTCAGGTTCAGTTTTCCTCTAGTCAGAGTGCTAACATAGCTTAGGTAAAACTCCAAACTCCTCAAAACTCCTGCCAGCAGATTGTCACAACTTCAGCATAGCTGGCTATGGAGAAACATGAATTAAAGGGACTCCAGAAGAATTTTCACAATTTTGTTTAAAACACACAAGAGGAAACTAGCACTACAACGCTGGTTTACAAAAACATTGCTTTTATTATACAGATCACTTAAATGAGCTTTCAAATATAGATTTCAAAAAGTTTTAATATATTTCTGAAATAACATTATAACATATACTTCTGAAATATTTATTGCTAATATGTTAACATTTGTCAAGTTTTGCCAAGTGTTAGCTATTGAATATTTTTGTGTTCAATAATAATTAACTCATCACTGAAACCACCTCTAGACATTGTCTAGTGCCTATATACTTTCCTCCAAGGGATTCAGATTATATTCTGATTTACAGGCTATGAAGAGCTTGAATACATCTGCTTGACTCAAATGGGAGCCATGCTTAAGTTACAGGAAAAAAAAAATCAGCTAGCCTATTGAAGTGACACAAATAACTAAGAGAGGAGATAGTGACTCAGCCATAAAGGCTAACAAATTTACACACTTAGAGATTCAATTTTAGTATTTTCTTGGTCTTGGGAAGAATGTGAAATACCAGAAAGTGACTGATTGCCTGGCCCACACTATTCCGCTATAATCACAATAGTCTGGGGACTTCAAATAGATTTTGAAGAATTTAATGTGGAACAAATTATATTAAAGAAGATTCTTTAATGAAATGTCATTTTTGACTCATGCAGTAGATTAAGTGCTTTGGAGGGAAGTCTTCAGGGCCAGTCTCGCTCCAAGTTGATTTCTTCATATTGTTACCCAATGCATCCTCAAACGGTAGCAAGGTAGTTTTACCATAATATAAACTGAATTTTGACTTCTTTGCTGAAAATATCAGCCAGGGCACCAACGTAGAGATGATTTTCTATCCTAGGTGAACCGCATAGCAACAACTTCTTTCCAACAAGCCAACAGCTGTCATAAAATGTTTTTTATTGACCAGTGTGACAATGAACAAGAAGTGAGAATCTGGTATTCTGTTAACAGTGTCTCGGTCACCTGCTTCTCCCAGTGTCATTTAAAAAAACACCTTGCAGTATCTGTAGTTTCCTACACCACTGTAACCTGAATTTCATAAATAATTACTCTAAAGAGCAGGAATTTATTTAATGGCTTTGCATAACCTCTACCATGAAATTAAATAGCAGTATATACTTTATAAATAGGTATTTTAAATGCGTAGCCGAGGTTATAAGTTTACACATAAATTTTGATAAGTTACTTTAGCTGAATGCTGTGGGACAGAAGGCAACTTAGATTAGAAGTCTTACACAGAAACCCAAGAATGAACAGAATGCAGTCTTACAGACCTGGAGGTTTAAAGGAGTGGAATTTTTGAGTTTTTTTAGGTTACTCCAGAAGAATCAGAAAGAATCTGAAATAACAAAGGACAAACATCACAAGGATATCGTAATCAATTTTCATGATGGAAAGGTTCAGGTCGAACACGTTGCCTGTCCAAACATCTTGGGAGAGAACACAGAAGATCTTAGTGCTAAGAAGAGCTGTCAGATAAATCACGTCACCCATATGAAGCAAGCAAAATCATTATTTGCAAAAGCTCCAAACACATTAGCACTTAATGGAGGTTTCCAAAGGCTGAAATCAGTCTCTTTAATCACTAAAAGAAGATTCACTATCAGAACTGCCTTCTGCATTCCCATCATCTCCCCAAGCAGGCACTGGGGCATCTGGAGTCCTGCAGGCAAGAAGAAGGGTTTATGCTGTAAATCCTAGAAGGTGATTGAGAACACAAGTAACTCAGTAGGCCATGCCTTTTACTATATTTACATGCAATTTATATCCACAGCACTTAACGCATTAATTGTTATGCTTTACAAACGCACACTTTATTGGTGTCACTTCACCTAGAACTGAAAGATAAGTACTAGAAACTGTAACTCACTGGACATCAAAATTCTGTAGACATCAGTTTGAATGCACACCTCCAAGGTTATTGGAAATTATGATAGATCACTAAGAAGCAGCAAACACTTGAAGAGAGTTGAAAGCAGGCAATACTGATTAATTCTTTTTTTTTTTTAATCAGAAGTCGTAGGGCTGAAAGGAACATGCTGTACACCATTAAGCAGTGTAAATAGTACACGAAAAAAATAAGACAGGAAATGAACAATATTGTATCCAACTAAAACTGCAGGGATAATTTAGTGAAGCAAAGAATTACTCAGAGTGGAATTTGGCTAGAACACTGGGTTAAATTTGACATGCAAGAGCAGCTATGGGATTTTTATTGACTATGAATGATCAGACTTCTAGTATTTAGTTTTGAGGAGAATATTTAAGATGGATCTCAATATCGTGTCAAAACATTTGCTGGGGGAATCTACTGGGAATGAGGGACAGAGAAGCAAGTCATCTAGAGAACAACCGGCGCTACTGACCACAGGTGCTAGTTCTCCCTGGAGACTCCCTTCTATGTAATGAGTTTGACAATACAAGCAAGATTGACCCTGGTAAATTCTGAAACCAGGGTACAAAGTATACATGCATCTATACTTGGGAAAGAGGAAGGAATGATCTTCACAGAAAAATAGCTTCTTATAGTTAAATGCTCTTTTTGATAAAACACTAAGTTTCAAAGTAAGGTAATAATTGTACTGTTTTTCCTGTTGTTATTTATCTCTGAGTTGCCACTCTGCATCATGCCAGAGAATTTCTTACCCAACTTCAACTGTTTATTGTAACATCTCTGTTGAAATCCCCAAGGTACATTTAAAGTGTTTATAAGCATTCTGGGGCAAAAGTAAGAAGTGCATTAAAGAACTGTAAGAGAGCCTTCGTCCACCCCCGTGCACACCTCCAAAATAAATTAAGAAAGGGCTTTCTCGCATGCAAATACCACTTCACAATATTATTCCTTGTTGCCACGGTAATGACAAAACAGAAGAGCTGTGCAAAGACATGTGATCTGGAGAGAGCAGTGCAAAAACTCTCCTCTAGTGAGGAAAGGAAGATGGCAATGAATCCCTTTACTTCAGGAGAGCGGGACAAAATCTCCTGGAATTGTAGACAAGCAAGAGAAAAAGGGTAAGACACAAAAGTTAAAAATTAGATAAACTAGCTTAATAAACTAGGCAGTTTTCAAAAAAAAAAAAGCTTGTAGAAAGCTGAGAAAGGAGCGGTAACAGAAGTAGAGGTAAAACAGCCAAAGGAAGAGACCATAAACATCTCATTATTAGAGTCAGCCTCTCTGCAGCCACAGAAAAAAAACACACACAGTCACCAACAGGCAGCTGGGATGGTCTGTAGTGACTCAGCATACAGCAATATGTAACTGTTCCTAAATTTCATTGAGACAGAGCAAACAGGCCTGAGTCATCTGAAGACCCAAGTAATGTGGTGTGAATGGTAAGACTTACATAAAAAAAAAAAAAGTATGATACTGGGACAAGAAACCAAGAAGACTAAAAAAAAAGAAGAAAGTTTGCCTATGGTTTCTTAAGATACGCTAAAAAAAATATAAAAAATTGAGTAATACCAGTTATTTTATATATATATATATACACATACATGAACATGCACACAGGAAGCACTAGTCACCTTGCAAAAAATAATTAGCTTTCCTTAACTAAGTAGATAGGCAGTAAAATTTTCAAATCATTAACAAAGACAATCTGCCTGAACTTCAGTATTTCAAAGAATCCTTGAAGATGGACTGAGACCAAACCCCAATCATATTCTGCGAGCCTCAAGTCACAGTAATAACATTTCTGTCTTAACTCCATCTTAATCCAAACCAAATCCAAAAGCAGATACTTAAAAAAAGCTGATTTTTTTCTTTTCCTTTTTTTTTTTTAATCTACTATTAAAATCCATCAACAAATAGCATTTACATAAAAGTATGAACCAGGAATACAGAGTAAGAAACAGAATAGATTTAACAAACATACAGTAAACCCATATTTGATAATTCTTTCTCAGACTTGCACAGATTCTTACTTGCATTCTCATTTCTCGTTTGATCAGTAAAAACATCAAATGAGGAATAACTACTTTAGGCTTATTCAGACACCATGAAGCAGTTGGGAGATAAAATGACTCAACACTTGACAATAACTCCAGTTTCCCAGCATTTTTATTCTAGTAAACACACTGTAAAAAGGCTTCACCAAAAGGAAAAGAGGACTTTTATAATACATTGGCAGTTTCTGCAGAGGATGCAAGTACTTCAAATAGTTTGGTGGCTGCAGCATAAGAATGAAACTTAATGTTTAGCACTTCATCATACTCAGTTGAATACACTTTGCGAAACAGTGCAATAAAACTAAACTACATCTCAAAATGTAATATTCTAAAATCCATGCTTTGGACAAATTAGTACTGAAAATGATTATCTGTTCTTAGAAGTCCTTACATTAGGTTGGCTCAATCAACAGTTACAACGTTGAAATGTTGACTTCAACTTACTCTGCCTATGCTAAGGTTGTACACTGTATCAGTACACTCTACTGAGGGAATCTGGAAATAAACGTGTTACTCCTCATGCGTAAACCAAAATAAAATAGAGCTTGTTATTACTCTACAGTGATGACATCTGGCTACCAAAGTGATGGAATAACATTTCTGGGACAAATCTCATACTGAAAGCAGTGCAGTCAAAATGGCAACTGACATATTATTTGATTCCCTATAGCTAGATGCACACTGTCAGACGTTACCTTGTCACTGCTATATCCTTTTCATTGAACCTGCGCTTGGCTTGGAAGAAGTGATTCCACTTCCTCTCAAGTTTGATGGGTAATGTTCTGCAGCTTTCTGTTTGGGAGGGTGCAATATCTGCCCACTTACATTCCAAGCTCTGCATTTCTTGGGTCATGCCTTGGACTAGACAATACTGAAAAGATAGCTCATACTTCAGATCGCATCCTTCATCCTATGGTGCTGATGGCCCTCCTCAGACCATCTTTTTTCAACAAATGGCTCCAATCTAGGCCTCCTGAAAGTTACAATTTGGAAAGGAAACATTACTTACTCAAGAAGATCTGGATTTAGCCCCTCAGAAATCATTTTGTTTCGTATGGCCATAACAGGAACACCCTGTACAGGAGGAGAAGTATAATATAAACCTACTGGACACGAGCAGGTGAACTCCACAGCTTCTTTTGGAGTCATTTTCAGATAAATTTATGCATAATCACACAATGAACAAGAACATGGATTGATAATCTCATTTGCCATCAGTATGAATCTAGAAGGGAGTAATGACTGAGATCAAAGCCTCTTTTCATTCTTATCTTTATAGCAAAATGTCTCAAAAAAGTCAAGGGAAGGGAATCAGCAAAGGACAGATTTATTCGCAATTCATGCAGATAAACTCAGTATGATGAAGTTATATATCTGGATTAGAATGTCAAGAAAGTACAACTTAGCACAAAGATGAAAGAACTCAAGACACTCAAGGCACAGCTTCAGTGGAAAATGTATCTGCTTTTGTTCTGTAGAGGTATCTTATGGCACTGCTAAAAATTGGAAAGGTCTTTGCAAAGCATGCAGGAAAAAGGCAAACTGGACTTGAGAACAGAAGCACAATTTAAAAGTGAATCCTCTGAATACAAGTACTTGTAAAGGCAGGGTTGAATCTTCTATGATGTGCAGACAGATTTCAGCCAGCTAAAAAAAAATTATTTTCACTCTATGTCCTTCCACAGCTTCTACACTTTTTTATTCAGCCCCTCATCTTAGACTTCATGCTGAAGAACACTTTGACCCACGTAGTCTTACAAGATGCATTCCTACAAACTGCTCCTGTGCTTCCACTAGAGTTGCTCAAAGAAAATTTATTGCTTTGCCATCCTCTGTTGCAAATGAACAGAAACACCTGAACCACTGCATGCCAACAGAGGGGGGTGGTGGGAAAGAGAATTGAATCTCTGATCCCAAGGGGCAAAGCTACTAGTGGTCTAGGAAAGACAGGAGAGGCCTCAAAACCTAAATGAACGGTATCGCAGGATTCTTTTGGCACAGGACAAACGACCTTTGTCCAAAGTAAGTAAAATAATGATACAATAATGAACAGTGATGACTAATGTTCCAGAGAAGCACATGGTACTAGTGACAGTTGCGGTAGCTAACCTGGCAAAGTGAGAGCTAAGCTAGTTGCATATACTTAGTAGTCTATTAGGAATATAAGCAAAAATCTGATTCAAACAGTTGTGAGATATTAGACTATGATACAGAACATCGCAGTAAATAACATCTAATGCACCTCACAAAGGGAAAAGCAGTTGAGTATTTTATGACTGTTTGTTTAAAGCATTCACTTATTCTTGGACACCAGGGATTTGGACACCACACACTATATTTTATTAGTAAATGTTTTTTTTTCCCCAAGATAGGATGCTCTTAGGGTCCTTCACCAGCACTGAACTGTTTATGAATCAGTTCAAGCCAACTGAAAACAAGATACTCTTATTTGCTCTCAATGAAAGGGAGCTTAGTATATGAAATTCTAACAGTGGAGTGGAAACTGTTACGTCTTTATGTCCTCATTTGGAGAAGTGTATTTTTCCAAAATTGTATGCATAGACATATGCAAGAATCATTTTAACACATAAAATCTATTATCTGATAAAGATATAAATATATTTTTAAATCAGTATATCAAGCACTAGATTTATAAACTAGCAAGTTTGCTTTGGAGCTACTGCGGAAGGCATTTAATGTCACAGATACTGGAGAAGTCTATTCAGTACTTGCAGATTCATAACTTAAAGACTTTGTAAAACACATTCCCTTAAACAGCTGTAAAAGAAATAGATTTTGTACTCATTATGAAATAGAGGAATTCATGCAATACTAACCAGCTTTCTCACTGCTGTACAGTCAGAAGCACTGTGATCGTTCATACACTAGCACAGGCTAACTCATTATTTTAATACTGTTCTTGTGAGAATTCACAGCCATCTTAACTTCTTAAACATCTTTCAAGCATCTTCTGCTGATAAACAGGAACTCCTACATTCCCCAAATAACATTTTTCCCTATAGGTAATTCTGCCCTATTAAGTTTTTTTAACATCTGTAGTCCCAGAATAGTCCAAATAAAAATTTAAATTTAATCTGAAAGACAATACATTTGAAGATTGGAAAAAAATTTCAGTACCTTCACATATCACATTTACCAAAATTTATCATAAGCTTAATCAAAATACCCCTGAATGCTGTATAACTTTTCCATCAAGGGAGAAAAAATGAGTTTGTATCTATATCTGTTTATAATACAGTTAGGGTACAACAATTACTTTATCCTTCATATTTTCTTAAGTTTTACACTGGAAAATCAGAGTCTAATACCGCTGCATACTAAAATAAAACAGGCAATTGTTTTAAATCTAAACATTAACTATAAACTACAATTACACTGAGTATAGACTTCAACTTAAATGGCACACATGTACTTTTCTAACATGAGCCGACACTGAAGTCCCATCCCAGTCTCTGTCCAATTACGGTTTGACAGTCTAAATGCAACACATTACACCCCAGCCCTACGCCCAGGCTGGTCCTGTGGCTTGAGAAGTGTGCAGCTCCTGGGGAAGCCACAGCGCAAGTAGCAATCTCATTGCAAAAGAGGTTTTGGTTCTCCACAGTGCAAAAAGAGGTTAAATATCATTACTGCTGGCATCTACTTAGGATCAGTGTAGCATTCAAATTCAGTTTTTATTTCAGTTATTCAAAGCAAGAATCAATCTATGTTAGGCCAATCAGTATCCTGGCCTCTACACAGTCACATTTGGTGTTTAGAATCCAGTAGAAGTACATTTACTTTAAACATACTGTGTATCCGAAGTCCGAGACTGCTCCTCTCACTCTGTCAATACAAGAATTCTGAACATCTACTGCAGCAAACATGATACTGCTTTTGTAACGTTTGCTTGAATATTACCGCTGTGCATTTAAGAAAAAAAACTGCACTCCATCAAAATGAGTTTGTTACAGTTCCACAAAACAGCTATCCTCAGCGCAAAAGAAATATCACTTCCAGCGCTAATTCTCCAATACTACAAATATTGTGGGCCATAAATAAGCGATCAGTTCAAATAAATCTTCAGCTAGAAACTTAATTTGAGCAAATAAATGGCACTAACTGAAATACTTGACTGGGCGAGAAGACTAGGTTGGCAAATACAGAAACACACATTAATACGTAGTATGTTAGCTTGACTTTCCTACCACGCTGTTTACAACTGGCAGAAGAGTCACCAGGAACTGCCAGGACAAAGGATAAATGTGGAAAGTGAGATCTGACTCCTCCAGCAGCCACCAAAAAAAAGTCAAAGTAATTAGACCATCCAGCACTTTCACATCCACTTTGAAATCTGGCACGAAATCAATACACTAACAAAGTATTCCGCCCTTTGCCACTATCCCACTGCTTGGCTTTCCAAATGATTTGTAATAAGCCAATTTGTGATTCAAATGAAAACTAAGCTCTGGAACATCATCCAAAGTACTAAGCACACCAACTGTAATAATTACTCTGAAGAGGGAACAAAACCATGCAGTTAGTTTTCACATAAGCAACATTTTACTATACCATGAGTTAGTAATGTTTTCCAGGGTTATCATATATATTTTAGAGGAAAATTTCCAGTGATTGCTGGAAAATAAAGACAGATCTCCTTTGTTTGTTTCCAATGCTGTTTTTAGTTTTGTGGATGTGAAAAAAAAAAGAGCTCTTAAAAAAAAAAAAAGTCACAAGGAATCTCCTACCAATCTCTTCACTGCTTCATTTTCATGAATGTAAATACTGAGATTATACTCATTTTATATTTATCCATGGAAAAACAGAAAGATGAAGAGGGAAACAAAACATGCATCATGAATAGCAGGGAACTGAAGTGCAAGTAGTTAGTTAAACAATTCTTCTACCTCTATTTTGAGCCTTACAGGAATAATAAACACTCCTGCTATGGAGTATACTGGCAAAGCTTTGTTTTGTACCCTACAGCAAATAGAAGCTGCAAGCATGTCTGTGTGCAGGGAATGACACCAATTTTGCCTGAGTAACTACACTTTCTGTGGAATCTTCTATAACTCCAAACTAATATTACTCTGCATTTACACATCTTCACACCCTCAGTTCACAACTATATTGGCAGAATTTTGTAGAAAGTACTTATCTGTGGCTGCCTGCAGGAATACATTACATCAAATCATTTCTTAGAGAAGACATGTTAGAAATATGCAGTTAAGCTTCGAAAGTAATGCCTCCTATTTATTTTCATGGAATTGATAAATACAAAGGACACAATAACACTATTTGACTGAGAAAATTCTCAGCTACAAAACGCTATTTTTCAACACAGTCACCACCATTAGCTGTGCATTTTTCACCAGCAATGAACAAGAGCCTGCATGCTGTGCTCATAAAAATCTACATGGCTGTCCAGAACATGACTTGTCCTTCACATCACTGTTACCACTGCTGAAATGCACCACTCACTGCCTCACTGGACTCACATCCACTGCTTGGTCTCCATAAACATTCACCTAGTGAAATTGAATTGATGAATGTCAACGGGTGCCATTTTTCCACACAGAGGAATTCAATTACACATTTTTGCTTCATACACACTTTAGTGTCAGGCACCATTTTGTCAGACTGCCCCTCTGCTGCCATCTGTTGCACAGCAACAGAATGTAACAGAATATTAGTGGGAGGGTTCAAACTCTACTGCCATACCACCAACATCCACCTGTGACATTGTGTGACAGTATTATATAATAGGAGGCATTACTTTCAGAGCAGTCCTTGTATGTTATTTTAGCTTAAGATTATTGATGTAATATATGCCTTCTACGTTCACTTAGAGTTGTGTTTGAGGCTTCACCTAAAAATAACTGACTACCCAAAGAATGATATCACAACTGACTTACCACTTGTACCATTTTGAGATATCTGGCATATCTTGGGTCTTTGGCCACAGTTCTCATATTTTCTGTTACTATCTCTGTTTTCTGTAGTGCCTCTTCATGTTTATCATTCTGTTGTATACAAAGAAGATAAGACCTCAATGGTTAGGCATACAGACCAGAAGCATTGAGAGATTTATGCCCATGAAGTTTGAACCCAAAGAGTAAAGTGCAACTCTTCCTACATCACGATTATTCTGATGTATACTCACAGAATCACAGGGGTTGGAAGGGACCTCAAGAGATCATTGAATCCAACTCCCTAATGTTTTTAGCAACAATTAAAATTATTGTGCAACACATGGAAAAAAAAAAATCAACAGTCAAATCCATGATACATCCACGTAGCCTAAAACAGCCATTAACTGTATTTAATAAATAAAACAGAACTAATTTAAATGCTTACTTTATAAGAAAGATTTTGTTAAGTTCATATTTATTATATTATATTTATCTCCTGTAGTGGTCCAATGCATTTTGTCCTCACTGTAATAACCTCTATTTAAAAAGTATGCTAGAAACTTCAAGTTGACCTGAAAGCTCACATCCTAGAAGATGAGAAAAGAACTGGAATTATGTGAGTTGAGCTGCTCCTTTCATTCATGACCTTTCCAATCTCTGATGTAATTCATGTTTATATTTTAGTGTGACTGACTAAAGAGGTTGAAATCATTTACTATTAGATTTGAGTTAGCTCTAGTTATTTAAGCCACATATTTAAGAAAGGGTATGCCCTTGTTTTAGAAGTCAGCTTCATTAATGAAAAATGTAACTTTAGATCTTTACAGTTGGCTTGACTGCCCGCTTTAAGTAAACTTGCTTCTTCCATTTGCTTTAAATGAGATTAGAAACTTGATATGGAGAAGTATATTCCTTCAGTACACTATTTATCTTCATTACTTACTCCACATTGAGGTGATACAGCTGCCTGCTGATCCGTAGTAGCTGGTGCCATCGGACTATTTGTAGCACCATTCAGATTTGCACTGGACACTTCAAATTTGACATCTTCTAAGCCAGGAATAGAGGATAACTGATTGGACAAAACATGATCAAAACAAGCCATGAGCATATTGTAAGTCTACACACATAGAAGAAAGTCTGCAGTATGCTGCTTACCACATATTCCACAGGTGAGTTTCACAGTAAGAAAATTGTAACATTTTATCACCAGTTTTGGTACTTCAATTGCACCTCCCCCTCCCCCCCCCCCCCCCCAAAAAAAAAAAAAAGAAAGAAAGAAAGAAAGAAAAAGGGACAGGAAAGGTTTCAGCACCTTCCCAGCATTTTGCTACTCCATGTATCAACCACATAAAAGCTGTATCACCTTCTCTGCTATTTCTTCCACAAGTGAAAGACAAGAACAACACCAATACTTAACAACGGATCAACTAATTACAGATTTTGTAATTTTCTCTATGTCTTTTTATAAAGAAAATGCTGAAAGCAGGTATTAAATACGCCAGATACCTACCTGAAGGAAATGCTATTTAACATGATTATGAAGAATTCTCCATAAGTTATTAATACTGATCATTCCTCAGTATTTTGAAACAAAAGCTAGCTATGAGAGTAGTATGAAATTGCAATATCTCTTCACAAAGATCTTAATGAATGGTTTGAAAATGTTCTATCCCTTCCCTCAGGAAAGCCAATAGAAATTGCTTCCATCATTAATGAAATAATTGTTTAAAGTTTCAGGTTTTTTTTCTTGTAGGTAATTAAAGGATAATACATGACTATTGGTTATATCCTTACTTCATCTCATCTAAAGAACAGACAGATCTGAATTAGTTTAAAGCTATCTGAGGCCACAGAAAAACAAACTTTGCTATAAAAACAACACAAGTAACTGCCACACATGAACTACAGTTCAGCTCCCCTTCCATGATCCAAACGTTCCTCTCAAGCTCTGTATCCTTAAGAAGGACAAAACCAACATTTCCACTATATACTGCCTGTTCCCTTCTTCCTTATCTACTATATATTCAAATGTTACATACTATAAGCAGCAAGGCATGCAAAAAGAGAATTTGCCACGTAAGCATTTTGTATTAGCTTCCTACAATCATTACGAAACCTCATTTGCTCAATTCAAACTAGCTTCCTTTTCTTAGCCACGTAACCTCAGAAGCTGTTGCTGTTTAAAGTTGCAGTCCACACACATACAAACCTTTGCATCCAAAATATTGAGTGTTGTTTCAATTTGCTGGATACGGAGAGAGAGCGCTGACAATTTCTAGAATAGAAAACAATTAAGATGTGAAAACACTCCCCTAGGCCACCTGTGAAGGTGCTCACAGGTGTTCACATAAAAGTGTTCACATCTAGCTAAATAAAATCTCTTTTGGTTTCAACCTGCAAAAGACAGTAGAGCATAAATGAGATAATGTACTATGAAATAAATGAAGCAACGCCATCATTCCTTTTTAGTACAGTAGCTAGAGTGGTTCAAATTGTAACTAATATTAATACACATTATATGACAGACAAATGAAGACAGATTATATACAAATGGCAGCCAAAGTAAACAGGGTATTACTTTGGGCAACCAGAGACTAATGGCAGACACACTGTACTCCCACAGTTGACCGAAATAACTTTCTTCAAAGCTTTTTCCAATGTGAAAGAAGAAAAGATGTGATGTGTGCATATGTAACTGAGCGCATACAAATAGAAATATCTGATAAAGAATACAGCAGGTGAGTGAAAGTCTTAGATAGTCACAGTGAATCTGAAGTAACCAGAAAGTTTATATTCCCCAGGTGTACCTCAATAAAATTTTGATATATTTTTCTTACAAACAACTTAAGTTTTTCTAAATTACTCTATAAGCACGGTCACTCTTTCAGCTAATTGTTACCATACTCCACCAGACCAGTCCAAGTGAAGCTGGCTTAGCATGCAGGCTGGCAGATATGTACCACTCTGACAGCTCTCTGGCACATGGGCAAGATTCTGCCTGGCTCTTAAGCAGAGCTTTAACACCCTAAGAAAATGGCAGTTCTGCCAATATGCTGGAGAAGTAAAAAGTGACAAGAGTTAGGCTTTTTGGATAGTATGCTGACTTGTTTACAGATGGCTCTTTGTTCACAAAGAGAAGTCAGCTGCCTTGAAAGGAGCTATACACTCTAATCAGCGGGGGAAAGGGGGGGAAGATACACAAAAGACAGTTATAAAACTTGACAGATCAGCTTGACTAGACAAGAATTTAGAGGTAGGATGGTGGCAGCCACAGTTCTGAATTTCCTGGCTTCTACTGATTTACAATGGGACCATTTACATTAAAAACACTTCTGTACTTCATAAAAGCAAAATTCAAGTTTGTACAGTAACCAGTTAGTCTCTTCAGCAACAACACAATTAGGTTAACTAATAACTGTTTTACTAACTAGATTTCAAAGCGCTGCTCCATGCTCAAGACAGCTTTATATAAATGCACTCCGACTTTTCAGTGCCTATACAATAAGTAGTATTGAGATGACATGACAATTCAGTTCCAGACAATTGATAACATCACCAGGCAGTGACAGTAACCCAGATATCAAGTGAAGAAAATCCAGAATTTTTAATTTTTTTTTTTAAATTCTGAAAATCCATATGTTGTTGTGGTAGTCAAAATTTATACTTGTCAAGAGTCCAGCTCTAACCTTTACTAATAAAAGAATTTCTCACGTTACATTGCCTACTCTAACTGGATCTGACAATCACTGTGAGCTAGGACTGTATAGTGGCTTTTGTTGACTAACATGGTACACAGTCACAAAAAAAACCCATTAATGACAGAAAGGTAAAGTTTATAGCCACATCAGAAAACATCATTTCTACATGGGAAGAAGCATTCTCCTCCTGTTCTGTGGAGAATTCTAGTCCCATTTCCATTGACATTAAATTCAAGACAAAAACTTATTACTGATTTTTAAGAACTACTGTTTTTTTCACAAAACACAAACATCAACTCACTGATGTTCCAGACAGTTGCCAAAAATGTCCCTTTTTCACATCATAAATTGTTTGCCTTCAGAGATTTGCATATGACCCTTTAAAAGTAAAGGCAGAGAAATCTGAAAGCAACTTTTGATGCACTGCCCTACAACACAGATGAGGGGGACCGTGACTGTCAAAATGCTTTCAGCACCATAGACACAGGGCAGCCTGTTTCCAACACAAGACCATACTGGTAGATGGAGGCTCTCAGAAAAGGAATCAATGTATCAAAGTTTAAAAGCTATGCGAAATGGTGGATACCTTGGGGAAAAAAAATCTTAATAACCCATTAAAGATGAGCAGAGAGCAGACTAAATTCTAAAACTACTGATAAGAATGCAGCAAAAACAATGAAGTGAATGGTTCTCATTTCCAGGAATCTTTCCCATCGAATTAAGTGAGGGATGGAAAATAGCAGGCGTACCTCTTCACAAACAGTAGAGAAGCGATTCAGAAACTGCACTGTGTGAACCACAAATTGGTTTAGAAATGCTACAGTTCTTTTCTGCTGAATAGCAGGAACCTGCAATAAACAATACAAGAGACAATTCATAGGTGTTAATCTTCGTGTTTGGACTGAAACATGTATTAAAAAATGCAAAAAAATTAGGAAAAAATATTTAGAGATCAGGCGTGCTTGATCTCTAAACAAAATCTACGTAGCATACATGAGGATTGCTCCAAAAGTAATGACTCCCACGTTATTATATTCGACCATGACATCAGAGGCAGGTGGTGGTGGTACGGCAGCAGAGGCTGAACCTTCACACCAATACTCTGTTACATTTAGTTGCTGTGCGACGTTGTTTCTACAAGGAAAAAATGTTTTCATTCATGGAGGCTTGCTGAATGTTTCTGGAGACCGAACAGAGGATGTGAGCACCGTGAGGCAACGTGTGGTGCGTTTCAGCAGTGTTGAAAGCAGCAGTGGGTCACCTCTGCCGGTGCAGATTGTTACAAGCACAGCATGCAGGCTGTTTTTTATTGCCGGTGAAAAGGCGTAGCTAATGGGTGTGACTGTCGAAAGATTGTGTTTTGTAGCTGAGAATTTACCAAACAGCATTACTGTGCTCATTGTATTTGTTGTAGTTTCCATGGAAATAAATAGGAGGCACTACTTTCAGAGCAACCCAGGTGAAAATCCTTTTCCACTAACAACACTTGAACAGTGGCAGGATGCAGGGAAAAAAAAAAAAGAGTTACATCCAAATGAAGGAATGTTATCTCATTTAAAGAACGCTTTTAGAGGAAACGGTGAACTCTCCTGAAAGCTAATGTTAGGAAATAAAAAAAGAGGGCAAATCAGAACAGTGAACTCTCCTGAAAGCTAATGTTAGGAAATAAAAAAAGAGGGCAAATCAGAACAGTGAACTCTCCTGAAAGCTAATGTTAGGAAATAAAAAAAGAGGGCAAATCAGAACAGTGAACTCTCCTGAAAGCTAATGTTAGGAAATAAAAAAAGAGGGCAAATCAGAACGGTTCCTTCTGACGCAGAAGAAGGAAAACAAATCCTCCACGTCAGATCTGACACGCGCATGGTCTTCAAACGAAAAGGCTGAATGTTACATGCGTTAGAGAAAAACCTTTGCAAGCAAATGCGCTGCACGTGAAGCAGCTCCGCTGGGGCCGACAGGGGCGAGGGATAGGGCGACGGGCGAGGCGCGGCCGTACCTTAGTGAGGTCGATGCCAGAGCCCACGATGGGCAACCCGTCCTCGTCCATGCCCGCGGGCCAACGCACTGCTCGCACCCCGGAAGCACCCCGGAAGCACCCCCACGTCCTCGTCACGGAAACAAAACCCTCTACCCACCCTCCAGGACGGGTCTGCTGGGTCTGCGCATGTGCGCTTCCCACGCGGTGCACCATGGGAAGTGTAGTTCGGGAGGAGGTGCGGCCTGCCGGCGCGTGCCGCGCTGCGTGTCCGTCGGCGCCGCTGCTCTGCGGCCCGGCGCTGCTGAAGCGTTAACGTAACGCTTCTCCCATTTCGGCGGTTTAACCACGGAATCGTTAAGGTCGTAAATGACCACTAAGATCATAGAGTGGAATAACAGAATCATAGAATGGTTTGGGTTGGAAGGGACCTTGAAGATCATCTAGTTCCAACTCCCTGCTATAGGCAGGGACACCTCCCTCCAGACCAGGTTGCTCAAAGCCCCATCCAGCCTGGCCTTAAATGCCTCCAGGGAGGGGACATCCACAGCCTCACTAGGCAACCTGTTCCAGTGTTTCGCCACCCTCACAGTAAATTATTTCTTCCTGATATCTAGTCTAAATCTGCCCTCTTCCAAGTTAAAACTATTGAAGTCCCCCATGAAAACCATGTTTTGTGAACGTGAAGCTGCTCCTATCTTCTTATAGGCCTCATCCACTCGGTCTTCCTGATTGGGCGGCCTGTAGCAGACTCCCACTATGATGTCTCCTTCCCCTGCCTTTCCTTTAACACATAAGCTCTCTGTCAGCTCCTCATCCATCCCGAGGTGGAACTCTGGACTCCAGCTGGTTGTTGCTGTAGAAGGCATCAGCCTCTCCCCTTCTCCTCTCTCTGTCTTTCCTAAAGAGTTTATACCCATCCATTCCTACATTCCAGTCGTGAGAGCCAGCCCACCACATCTCAGTGATGCTAATGACATGATAGCCCTGTAGCACATGCCTGCAACTCTTCTTGTTTGTTCCCCATGCTCCATGCATTAGTGTATAGACATTTGAGTTGGGCTGCCATTGAGGCTGATTTACCAATTGGAGTTCTCTTATCCTGCACCTTAGGTGCTGTCTTACTGGCCTGTGATCCAGCTCCAGGCCCAGAGCATCCATTACCATCATCAGCCTCTAAGTGGGATGGTTTGAGGATCCCCTACCCTGGCAACTCACTTTTCATACCCTACACTTCCTAATTCCAGCTGGGAAAAAGAAGTGCTGTGTTGCAGTTTTCTATGCAGTATTTTTTTGCCAAATTAAAAGCAGGAAGTACCAGAAAGTTCACAGAAGATCAAAGAAGTTTAAAGCTCTCCTGATTAAATTGGAAAGCTTGTTGTCAAAGATGGTCTTTCCCTTCTCTGAGAGATGGACCCCATCCTCCCCCAGAAAACCAGATTTCTCAAAACTAGTTCCATGACACAAGTAGCCAAAGCCCTGTTCATGACACTGCTCCCTTAACCATTTATTGATTTGCTTAATTCTATCAGCGCTTTCCCTCCCCATTCCCCTAACCTGGAGGATTGATGAGAAGACTACCTGTGCTCCCAACTCCTTGTAGACTTTCTCGATATTCTTCAGGTTGCTAACAGCTGCATCACTGGTGCCCACGTGGAACAGCAGCAGCAGGTTGTAGTCTATGGGATGTACAAGGTCTGGCTGCACCCGCATCGCATCTCTGATGCGGGCCCCTGACAAGCAGCAGACCTCTCTAGATACTGGGTCAGGATGACAAATGGTTGCCTCTGTACCGTTAAGAAAAGGATCACCCACCACTATCATCCATCGCTTTTTCATAGTTGCAGTAGTTGTTCTACAGGGAGCAAGTCTGGCTGCCTTACTCAGCTCTGATGACTTACCTTTTACTTTTTCCTTCTCACTTCACGGTTCTGCAGAGGCACCACAGGCTTTGGGGCAGGCTTCTTCTTCTTGTTAGTCTTTCTCATGGCAATTTGACGTTTCTCATCACTGTTGTCTTCCCCTCCAACTGGTTGTGTCAGTGGAGAAGTTTGGGGCTGTCTGGCCCCGAACTGCGGATTCAGTACAGGCTGCATGCGAATCTGGCTGTCTATTTCTGCCTCCCTGACAGTACGCAGCCTTTTGACTGTCTCCTGCAGGTTAGTCAGCTGTTGCAGCTGACATATATTATGAACTGTGTACGACAGAGATTGCTACTTTGCAGCACAGCTATGTTGTGCTTGACTCAAACTGATGGTCCCTGTAAAAGCTTCAGAAGGAGACCTGATCTCCAGGCACTGCCACCCATATCTGCTATTCATGCTAATAACATTTTGGATATGCTACCTACCGTTACAGAGTTATAAAGAAAGATTTTGAATCATTAATTTCTGCACCTTAACAGGACTTTTCTGGTTTAGGCTATCTGTTCTCTGGGACTCATCTGCCAGACAACCGATTGAGACCAAAGTCATAAAAGAACAAGTCATGAAACATGAGAACATGTTGTCTCCATTAAAAGCCAGCAATTGCCAATAAATCATGCATCTAATCCCCAGGCTGATTAACTATGAATGACAGATGAGAAATTACTTTTAAATCCCCAAAGACATGGCTCCAGACAGAGCATTAGGCACACTTGCATTTGTAAGTAAATCTGAGCTTAAACGCTGTATGCAAACTGCATCCATTGGCAAATACTGTGAAAACTCTGAGACTCTCAGACCTTATGTTAGCCAGGAATAATCAATTCAGAAAAGAATCCATCCTTTGGAAAAGGGATGGGAACACTGAATTCCTAGTCTTCATATCTAGGGTGAGTTTTGGAGAATCTAGGCTAAGCAACTAAAGGTCCTAGAATGATGATGGTATGTGCTACACTGGTAATCTTTCTTCCAATGGCACAACAAGCAGCTCAACTCAGCAAGTAAAGCTTCATTTCAATTTGAAGATTGTGTACTACTGGAAGGCTAGAAAAATCAGGGTGATATGGAGCCCTTGTTTACAGCAGTGAATCCAACTAGTGTGTAGCAGAGGAAATTCTTGGTTAAAGTTCTTCCTGGCTACATCTGAATACTGCTAAATCTAATAAAAAGCTATCTAAATTTAGAGCAGTTAAGAATGTACCATAGTTGGAAACTGTCAGTAGGAAGCTTCTCATGTGATGAAGAAACAAAAAGACACTATTTACTTTAATACTTTGAAGATTATAACCCAAAACTGCTCTGGTAATTTTAAAATGTTAAAAAGAAAAACCAGTTTACTTCCAAATGATTTCATTTTGCCAAGCATTCTACAAACTCCACATTCAGAATCCATGATAGCCGGAAAGCTGCAGAGAGAGCACCCAGATCTGTTACTCCAAGCTTACATAAAACCCTAATTTATGTAGGAAACAGCTTTTCTTTTATTTCGTGTTTATCACTTTCTTTAACTAACCTGCTGTCACACTCACATCCTTGTTACTTTTTAGTAAAATATTATATAACAAAGTCTGTTTGCCCATACTGTCTGAATTATTGAACAAACTGTATTTCATATTATGCTGTGGGGCAACAACATGTAGTTGGCAACTTCTTAATCTCCCAAAGGCAGGGCAGGAGGTTAACCTCTAAAATTCAAAAGGTTTGATCTACTTATAGGAATTGTGTGAATTGTTTTTGGGGAAAGGAACTGCTAAACGACCCAAGCAAATACTTCCACTTTAATTACCTCAAAAAATCCCTTAGTTATATGCAAGAAGCATTAATCTCATTTACCATAAAATGTCTGTAATGTTTTCCAGGCAATGCTAGAGCAATTCAATAATGTAAATGCTCGGTTAAATCTTATCTGAATCTGTTTGTCTGTAAAGTTGGACAAAAAAATCTCACAAGAATATGATCTTCTGTGAACTTTCTGGTACTTCCTGCTTTTAATTTGGCAAAAAAATACTGCATAGAAAACTGCAACACAGCACTTCTTTTTCCCAGCTGGAATTAGGAAGTGTAGGGTATGAAAAGTGAAAAACAGAGTACTGGAAAATGATCCATTTTTTTTTTCCAGAACCTCCTGAAAATGTTTTAATTGATCTGGTTTGTTAAACTGAAACTATTAATACTTGAACCCTCAGTGGGAGTATTTATTAAAAAAAAAAAATCATAGAATCACAGAATCCTTAGAGTTGGAAGGCACCTTTAAAGGCCATCTAGTCCAACTCTCCTGCAGTGAACAGGGACATGCACAGCTAGATCAGTTTGCCCAGGGCCTGATCCAGCCTCGCCTTGAAAGTCTCCAGGGATGGGGCATCAACCATTTATATATAATTGAGTGATAATACCCTAATTTATGGATATTACTCGAACGTGTATTTTGTATCAGCACCTATACTGGATGATAAATACCACATTAAGGAATAAATACTGCACAGGATGTAACTGCTGGCAGTTTACACCGTTTATACCCTACCTATGAAATGTGTACATACATACATGTGTTTAAAGGTGGAGTCATGAAGGAAATATTAAAGACTGTTTAACATTTACTAAAATACATTCCAGTTGAACATTAGTATAGTGAAGATGTTAAACCTAGAGATGCTGAGGATAATTTGCACTGCAAGCTGGAATGCAAGTTAGCAGAGGATAACTTGAGAGGGTAAGCAAAACCTGTGCGTACAGATCAAAACTTTGTCCTCATTAATAAAGATATTTTGTCATATGATTAACATGCACTAAAAAGTAAGGAGAACAGCACAAGCTTCAAAGCACTAAAAGTGATTTGCTACATATATTTTTATATTGCAGAAAATCAGAGCCTCTAGTCAATTGCAAAACAGAACTGCACAGGCTGAAAAAACTGGCAAGTGCTACCGTAACTTACAATGCTCATATGCATTTTATATGCTTATATACTGTTACAGGTCCCAGGACATAAAATTCTCTTAGAATCAGCATAGAACTCTAATAGCTATACAACTGAGAGGTAAGTTAAACAGATACAAAAAGTTGATCCAAAAAAATTTCCAGACATGGTGTCACCTGATCCTCCATAGGGGCAACAGTTGTTTTTACTAAGGTGGTCCAATGAACAGCTGAAAAGGTCAAAGTGTGGATTAACATTTTTTTGATTTCCCATGGAGTCTTCTAAATCCATGCTTACAAATGGAATTCTGGCAAAGCCTTCCATACAAAACTTATATAGCCTCAGTCATTTTCCCCCAACTGAATCAAAAGGAAAAAAAAAATCTATCTCAATAATTTAGGTATGTCAGAATATGTACACAGCCAGCCAACAGAAGGGTCATAGAATTACCAACCCCATGACTGTTAGGCAGACTGAGTAACGCAAATCTCAGGTGTTATGTAGGCTCAGTTTAAAAAACAAAATGAAAATTAAATGATAGATGGGTTACAGTTCTCTGAAAACGGCTCTTTGATTTTCAGTTTTCCTGGTACAATGCTAAGGCAACATCAGAGACTTAACTAGTTTATTTGTTCATCGGGGAAGAACTTGGGGAGCATGCTAAAAACATTAACTGCTCTTTTTTTTTTTTTCGTTAATACTCTTTTGCACAATAAAGAAATGATAAGAAAAGCCCTGAGCTTGGTGACATCATTCCAGTTCTTGGTCAATAGTTTTAAGTAGTCCTTAAAAACAAGGGTACTGAAAACCAAGGATCTTGGCTTCTTAATTACACAGCAAAATAATTTCTGCCTCTTGTCTCCTTGCAGTTTGAGCAGCTCCAAATAATAAACAAACAAACCACCTGTCTCAAAGTGTACCTGCATATACCTAATGCAAATTGCCTTTGTCAATATGGACTGACTATACTGTACATTTGGCATACCAAGGTGCTATATAAAGTTTTGCTCTGAAGTACAGCAAAAAAAAAAGCCGTTTCACTTTCACTATAGTAGAGGCATGGCCAAATTACAAAATTTTCTTTCAGACCCACAAAGATTTTAGCTGTCTGTGAGCCAGTTAAATCCCCTGTTATACCTGTTACTCTCCGGTCAAAAGCTGGGGCTAAGAGGTGTTTTATCTTGAAACATCCTCTGCTTACTTTGCAGATTAAGCACGCACCAGTCAAGATTGGACAATTTTCCAAAACTAGGCTAATGTTAACAAATTGTATAAATTTTAGCCCAGCATTTTCCAGTTTCTTGCACATGGGGATTTCCTTTTGGTTAGTTTTTTTTTTTCAGCCAGTTGCTTTTAATTCTTTACTGCCCAAGGAAAAAAAAAGGTAAACTTTTTATGATCGTTAAGTCAGTGGAGTCCAAATGGAAAACTGTGTGTCTCTGGCAAAACGAATACAAAAGAGTTTTACATTCTATGGACTCGAGGGACTCAAGTCTTATAGTAGCATCAGTTACTTGCACTTTCCTAGAAAAGGTCATCTGGATGGTGACAAAGGAGGGGATGAATCAGACTGCTACTCCCTGCAGGAAGGATATTAGATGCACTAAGACCATTCACTACATTACAAGGGAAAATGGCGAAGGTCCCTGCACATTGGCTGCTTATCTGCACTTTGAAAATTCCATTTGTATTCTGGTGCATCATTTGCGTAGGAAAGAACCCAGATGAACTGCAGTGCAGTATTTTGGCTCAAAATTGAAAGAATAACTAGATACAGATAGAAGGAAAAACAAGATAAGGAGGGAGGGGAGCTGGAGAGATGCTCTATGTTGGAACATGGTCTAAGATGAATCAAGAAGGTAATACTAAAGGCATGATGATGCTACCAGGGAACACACAGATCTTAGCTCTAGCTCCATTGCCACAGCTTATCTGTCACAAACTGTTATAATCTAAAGCCAATGGGCTCTGGCCAACTCCAACATTAAGACAAGCAATGAGATGCTCAGTTAAATGGAATAAACAAATGCAAACTGTTCAGTCTGATCCTGTATGACCAAAGACTGTCCAAAGAAGACAGGTCATCCAAGACTTTCAGAACACTGCTATAAGATTTGCTTGGTTGTGTGCTAAACAGCTACGTGCTTCTCAGATCCAATTGCACTTTTATTGACTTCTCAATGCTACTTTGTTTGTTCTGAACGTTTGGTGCTTTCTGATAAAGAACTAGGATACCCAAAATGGTTTTAAGGTTATCTGAATACTTATTTCTATTAATAAATCTGTTTTGGTTGTATTGTATGCGGTTAGGTGAATGACTTGGAAAAAAAGAAAGGGGCCAAAAGGTTGCATGCAACTGATTCTGACTGGACACCACAGTAACACCAAAATATTTACCCCCATTTAAGTCTGTCAGATACCCTCACACCAATTCTATTAGCAATTTGTTTGCAGCATCCAACAGTTGGATTTTAAAATTTTCTTGCTTTCTGTTTAAGGATCACAAATATAGTTTTAATAATTACCTCTTTCATAGAAAGCCTAGAATAGTGAGCAGTCTTTCAGTTTTCACTATTTTGGACTCCCCTAATTTCTATCTATCTGCAGAAGCTGCTTAAATTTGAGATTTGGAATAATGCTCCACCAAAATCAGCAGAAGTCTGTCATAATTGCAGGTTTTGCTTCGTTAGTAAGGATAAAAAAAGGGTCTTCCATATCATTTTGAATTGTTCAATTATATTACAGTTTCTAGAGACCGAGGTACTATCAACTACACAAATGAAGTTCTTAATGCTTGCTAATTATTGGTTTTTGCTTGTTTTGTAGCAGTGTTTTTACAGAATATCAAGAAAGTTACCACAGAAGAAGTTGGTGATAACACATCTATCTTGTTTAGAAGATGGCAAACAAATTCAATGTAGAGTACATATGACAACCATGAAATGTTAAAAAGACCTTACAGGTTATAACAGTATCAGTCTAGTCAGCGAACATTTTTTTCTAAAAAATATTTTACATTGATTAATATAAATCAATAATTAGAGTATCTTTGAATAGGCAGTAAATGGCTTTTAGTTTGCTGGCAATCCACATAAATCCACAAATAAATACAGTTTTTGTAGAGTTCAATTTTATTTTTTACCTATAGGTATTAAAATTATTGCGATTACACCATCAGCTTCTTCACTGTTTGTGGTAACTACTTTATTCTGCAAACACATTCACAGACAACATTTTATGAAACATTACTGTATTTCTTTCTTAAAAGATAGTGATGAATCAGGACATTTAAGACAAAGACAAGCGTTCATGATGTAGGCACTCTGTGAACAATTTCAACGTATTTGTGCTGTGTTAACTGAGAGACAACTGAGACTGCTGGATACAAAATCTCTCCAAACAAACAAATCAAAGTTACCATTAAAAATAAACGCCACACCAAATACCATGTTGAAAAATGTGTATATTTAAAGGGAAGTAACACAGGATCAGATATATGGTATCTGATTTTGTCATAGTCACTGCATTTGCAAGCTGAAAAATGAAACACAAAAGGTTTCTTATTTTACTTTCTCTTATGTTCTGCAAATGAATAAATACCAATCCAAAGAGTAAATTCTTAGTTTTACTATGAAAAAGATATCACACTGTAAAGTTCAGTGCTGAAGGCAAATGGTTATTTTTACATTTCTGTTACCCAAAAGAAAATTTTATGATCTCCTCCAACTGCACATAATGGAAGAGTTCTGTGCCATGTCAATCCAGATCCTACAGCTGCAGTACCAGTAAGAATGGGCTTAAAGAAAAAAAAAGGGAGAATATCAGTACAGCTTACCATGTACACCACATATACCAAGTTGCATGAACAAACTCCCACTTACGTAATACTCCTTAAAAAAAAATACAGTTAAAATATATCAGAAATGAAACTGAAAAAACTGATTATCGTTTCCCGTGTTCCAGTAGCTGCTTACTATACTCAAGTAAGATGTAGCAACATCTTTCATTATTTTTATGATCATTATTATTTTAAAGGCATGCTTTCAAACCTAGAAATCTTTTTAAATAAATTACTTCCTGCTATTTAAGCATACTCACAACTAACTGGTATGATTGGAGATATCTTTTACTGTAAGCTCTGCAAAAGTATACTAACTTCAGCAAAATCAAAAATACTCCCTAGGCTTGACATGCACTTGATATATTTCCATGAATAATATAGTTAATTCAAAGCTGAAAAATAAACAATCTGATTTTTGCATTTTTAGAATTAAAAATACTGAAAAATTTATTAAATAACAGGCTACATATGTTCCCCCCCCCCCCCCTTTTGCATAAATGAGACAAAGCAAATAAGTAGATCAAGCAGCCTTTTAAATAACAGGTTAAGTATGGTGTGCAGTTTTTCTATAGCATGAACACCAGACAATAAATCAAACCAATAGGCCCAGAAGCGTTTCTGGATGGCTTTGGCTATTTTTTAATTGTAGCTTTTAGCTAGTTATGACTTTGATTTGAAAAGAATAGATGCAATCCCATCCAATAGCTGAATTCAGAAGTTTACCTGGGGATGTCCTAAATGATGAACAAGGAGTTGAGTAGTTGTCTTTCCTGGATATCCAATGGTTGCAAACAGACTTTCATTCACATGGGACCACCTATGAATAAAAAGAGTATACCTTTCAAATATCCCTATCAGACTACCAGAAGCACACACAATCTGGAGATTTCTCACTTGTTAATTGTGTGAAGCCATCAGATATTCCATTGACAACAAAGAAACTCAGAGAAATGGCTTGTAAATGGTTCACTATCAAAACCCCTCTGTGCATGTTATCGTGTAACAGAAAAAAAATCATGGGTCATTCACAAATTCCACAAAGCTTATAGACCAGGTCCCCCTAAAAATTATTTAGGAGGCACAACTGTCCCCAAACTCACAACTACTTGATTATACATAGATTTATATTAAAAAGAAAAATCACACAATAGAGACAACACTTATACCTGAATAATCTGGCTCGATCAACGTGGACAGGTCTCTTATCCTGTGGGTAACTAAAACAGACATTCCATGTAAAAAACTGTTCTGCAAACAACTACAGATCATATTGTAAGTATCAAAACAATTATTTTAAACACGGAAGGGGAATATAGTGTCTACACTTTGTGAAGAAGTTGATGGAAAAGTTGAGCTTTCCTGCAGCTTACATCTCAGTTTGGAGTAGGAAAACTGAAGTAATTAGTGACTTCATGATGTTTCAACAATTATGTATTTATGACTTAGAATGACATGTTAATAAACAAACTTTACTATGAGATGTAAGCAGGAGAGATGCTGTCTCAAATGGACAAAAAGAAACACCATGTTATTTTAACAGATAGAAGCATGAAAAAGAATGGCAGGAACTGACCTGAACTGATTTTGTAATTTCTGATGAATATTTAGTTATTAACTGAATAGGTGATGTAATACATAGTGCAATTAAATGCTATACTAGCAAAGTAGACACATCTCTTCATGTGCTGGTTAAGGAACAAAGAAAGAAATAGCTCCTACCTGGAACGAGCGATATCCCAAATTAGCCAATCACTTCCAGCAACTGCTCCAATTTTAAGAGTATTCTTCAAACACCAGTCTGCTGACATCAGTGGTGCTTGTTCACACTCAAGGGAGATAATGGCCTGGTGTGTAATTAGATCATAGAATCGTATTGTTCCATTTTTCTCTGCTACCATCAGCTGTAAGAGGAAATAACAGAACCTTGTAAACTTAGCATTCTTAATCTTTTCTACTCTATAGTGAATCTAGAATACTTTCAAGGATGTACTAATATTTGGGCTTTAAATAAGCATTTTTAATTATACTCCTATCACACTGTACAGTGATTACATAATTTTATCTATATTTATGTATACATACATACACGTATATATGTTTTGGTGCTTAGAAGCACCAGTTCTCAACCATTTCCTGTTCTGAGTACAAGGAAGTGACTAACAGAGATTTTGCTGTTCAAGGAACAGACACCGATCGACTTAACGGTAATATCTGGATTCACGCTTACTGATTTTGTATACCAACTAAGCTGCCCAATAGCAAACAAAGCAGCAAGCATTCAATTTTGATGCCACCTGAATCAACAGTTCTCCCAGTTTTCTTAGTAAGGACCGTATATTGGTGGAAAGCATAAGGAGAATACAGATTCTTGCTCCCTGTTGCTATTTAACTATTCTGATACCCGATTTGACTGCTTTTTTTTCCCCCTCTGTTAGAAGCGTGTGTTTTCGTGGTAATCTGAAAAACTATGTGTAGCTACTTAAGGCAGTTACTGACACAAAAGAAATCCTAGATTGCAAGGACTAGACCATTAATGAAGCTGAATAATTTGGTATATATCAACAGACTAATCCTCCCTGGTACAATAAACAGATAAGTACAAAATCATAATTTTTTATTTGATTTTTCAGCACGTTTCACATATTCCAAGCAAGAAAAACAAAACAAAAAATCTCTTGGTAATTTCACAGATATTTGGCTTGCTTTACAGGAGCCTGTTATTGGGGAGTCTTGTTACCGTGACTAATGAAAACTTCTCTCTGATAACAGTAAGTTAACATGCAATCAACAGAATAGTAATCAATGAAGTATGTCATCATGAAAGAGTATTTCTGATAAGAGGGAATGAGGGACTGAGGGTAAAACAAGAAGAAGGAACGTGAGAAGTTACTTATAGTGACTTCACATTAGCAGATCCTACCAATACCCGATTATAATCATAGAACCACAGAATCACAAGGTTGGAAAAGACCTACAAGATCATCTAGTCCAGTCATCCTCCTATCACCATTACTACCCGCTAAGCTATTAAATCATATCTCGTAGCACCTCATCCAGATGCCTCTTGAACTCCACGAGGGATGGTAACTCCACCACCTCCCTGGGCAGGCCACTCCAGTGCCTGACCACTCTTTTTCTCTCAAAGGTTTTCTTTATATCTAATCTAAATCTCCCCATGCGCAACTTGTGGCCATTTCCTCGGGTCCTATTTGTTGTCTGGGAGAAGAGGCCGATCCCCTCCTCAAAACAACCTCCCTTCAGGAAGTTGTAGAGTACAGTGAGGTCTCCCCTGAGCCTCCTCTTCTCCAGACTAAACAATCCCAGCTCCCTCAGCCACTCCTCATAAGACTTGTGCTCTAAACGCCTTATAATGTGCACAGGCTCCCCAAACTTAAGCCTTAGCATAGGATAAAAATTCATAGTTTAGAGAAGTACATCCTCCTGCTATTTTAAAGGTGGTAGTGATGAAGAGCTGCAAATCACAACCTTAAAAGCCTCTTCAGGATGCCAACAAACACTCATTCCAGGAGAACGTAAAACAAAACGGGCCTTCTCATTTCCTTCCAAATCCCAGATCCTAAAGAAAAAAAAAAAAGTATTAAACTATGTATTGGACTGCTAATACGTTAAAATTTGTGCCTCAAAACATTCAACAAAAGAAGTGACCAAAACAAATACTGTTTGTGATTTATCACTTCAAGAAGAAAACTATCTGATAGAACATGTAGAATGAAATGTGCAGATGCTTAACACTTGTGCATAAAAGTCAGTAAAAGAAGCCAGTGCTGAAGATAATGTATTTAAAAAAATGATGAACTGGACACACACCCTCTATATGAAAAGCCAGCATTCAAATAATTTGACAAGCTTAGTTGTCTAGGCATGAAAACTAGATGTACTTTCTCTCTTTATTCATAATTCAATATTGCAGCCTTTGTACTATGGCTCAAGTAACAGACAACACCACAAAGTGGGAAGATCACTGTTGGTCTAGCTGATACAAGCAGCCTAGAATTAAGTACCAAGCAACTTAAATCGTCCACATTACCATGAAAAGGATAAGATGATGCACTAAAGTATTTTGCTTATGCAGTACTTGCATTTTCCTTTTTTTCCCTGATAGGACAAGACTGAATAATGGAAATACAAGAAACTGAAAATGAAGCTAAGGCAAGCATAAGGATTTGTGGCAGAGGTATGCTAGACTACAAAAGGCCTTGGCAAGCTTTCAACAAATAAATCATGTAAGTCAGTTTAGTCTTTTCCTTTAGAAGCACCTGTGGTATGTATAAGGTAGAAATATATATATACACACAATATTAAGTAAAACAGACAACAGAAATATGGATTGACAGGGAAGCATATGTTGAAACACCAAAGCTAGATTAGATGACGATTGGATTTTCTTCGGACACATTCCACATGTGCGTCACTGAGCCGTGAAGCTACTGGGTTTATAAAAATGTAACAAAACCATGTAACAGAGACTATTTGCCTCATAGCTACTGCTCAAATGCCTCTTTTCCTACAAAACCAGCATACAGTTGTGTCTGTCAATTTCAAGCACAGGGCTGTACATCATTAAATGCATTTTCACATGCAAATATATACACCTATCCTTCCTCATTAACACACAAAACCTTAGAAATGGTCAAGTTTTGAAGCACAGTGTTCTGCTCAGTCTTCAGAGTTAGATGAGTGGCTATGTACTATTATTGTTGATTCTAAAAGATTTTTGCTGACTTCCTCCAGACTTTTTCAGTTTATACCTCACCAGGGTGCATAGAGCACTATATTTTAGAGATTACAAAAAACTCTTAAGTAATACATCCTAAGTCTAGACAAAATATATGGGAACAAAGTAAGTCTGTTTAACGAACGATGTTATTTTCTTATGCCAAACCACAACAGATCAAATATTTGTTTTCTCTGTAGAAAATACAGTCTCTAATCTTGAAGGATCAGTGTCCTTATTAAAAAAAAGTCAAAACAAAAACCTGACAACTGTTTAAAAACTGAAATATCTACTTGATTAGGTAATTTAGAAACAGACAATACTTTCTTCTATTGCCAGAAATTTTGCCTTGTAGATTTGTCCAAGTCAAATCAACACTTTGCGTGTGTATTTACTGTGCAGGGAGAAAATTATGATATAACAGAAGATGGTGAATCATTTTGGCCAAAGGAGAATGCCATCATGTTTCCTTCCCTGAAGCGATTGAGGTTATTAGGTGCTAAGACAGAAATTTATGCTTTCTACCTCCCTAACTTTGTTATTTATAAAATGCTAAACTAGTATCTCTTTTTGTCAGAATGTTGAGATTGTTAGTAACATTAGAGAAAGAAAGGAAAAAAAAAGAATAAATGCCCCACATATATTTCCTTTTCATTTATTGATAAATAACATGGTATCATTTAGTTTTGGAAAGAAACAGCCAGTACACATTGAAACAGATCCCTGACTGAATCCATCAAGTCTGTGTTGTTATGGAAAATTGCAATTACAAATACATTTAATTCACACTTCAAAAATATTTCTTAGTGACTAACACAAGTTAAAATCTGCAAAGACCAAAAAGTTAGCCAAACTGAGTTTTTGGTTACTTGGTAATAACCAAATCAGCTACAGATGCTATAAAAACCTTCCAGTTTTCTCCACATTCCTATCACATAAATCTATCTGTAAAGACTGAACCTCTTCGTTTCCATTCAAACCCCATGAAACCTCACTAATATTACCATGTTTCATACCAAAACAAACTACTGTCTATTTTTCCCAAAACATTTTTATTTTTTTGTACCTCTGCATTACATCATCCTTGTATTGATCCTACCCACTCCATCAAGTATTATTGAACAGACTTATTATTGGGTTTGTGGGTTTGTTTTTTAATAGATAAAAAATCCAAAATAACTTAAAGAAGAAAAGTTTGAATAACCACTGTTTAAATGAAGACCAAAGCTGGAATAATGGAAAGCCTCAAAAATTACCTATGTATCTGCTCATTAAATTCATTTAATTTTTAACTAAGGACTGAGAAACTATATTCTGCAGCATGCACAGTATTTAAACTAATACAAAACTAGAGATAGTTACAAATGCCATTCAAGAGAACTCTTTGAATCTTTGTTATATTTCTCTTATCACTCACATTCTATGGGTAAATAAATCATAACTGCAGTTATCTCAAAGCATGGAGCTATTCAAACTACTTTGAAACAACGATATCTTATGTAGTATGCATGAATATAGATAATGGCACGCTGCATATGTGCCAAAACTTTAATCACAAAACAGACTTTTTTTTAAAGTTGGAAAGGTATTCATTAGAGCATCTGAAAACCTGCTTTGTGGCAATGGATATTACCCTTATTCTATATTCGAACTTTCCACATACTGAATAACTCTAACTAGAGAGGAA